>NC_091979.1:157787703-158092770 GCF_044704955.1 Pristiophorus japonicus | reverse complement strand
GCTGCCTGCATTTGATGTCTGCATGCTCTCGGTGATGAGACTCGAGGTGCTCAGCGCACTCCAAGATGCACTTTCTCTACTTAGGGCAGTCATAGAAACATAGAAACATAGCAAATAGGTGCAGGAGTAGGCCATTCGGCCCTTCGAGCCTGCACCGCCATTCAATGAGTTCATGGCTGAACATGCAACTTCAGTACGCCATTCCTGCTTTCTCGCCATACCCCTTGATCCCCCTAGTAGTAAGGACTACATCTAACTCCTCTTTGGCCAGGGACTCCCAGTTGTCAGTGGGGATGTTGCACTTTTTCAGGGAAGCTTTGAGGGTGTCCCCGTATCATTTCCTCTGTCCACCTTTGGCTCGTTTACTGTGAAGGAGTTCCGAGTAGAGCGCTTGCTTTAGGAGTCTCGTGTCTGGCATGTGGACAATGTGGCCTGCCCAGCAGAGCTGATCAAGTGTGGTCAGTGCTTCAATGCTGGGGATGTTGGCCTGGTCGAGGACGCTAATGTTGGTGAGTCTGTCCTCCCAGGGGATTTGTAGGATCTTGCGGAGGTATCGTTGGCGGTATTTCTCCAGTGACTTGAGGTGTCCACTATACATGGTCCATGTCTTTGAGCCATACAGGAGGGCAGGTATTACTACAGCCCTGTAGACCATGAGCTTCGTGGAAGTTTTGAGGACCTGGTCTTCAAACACTCTTTGTAGCTTGTAGCACAGAGGCAAAGGCTGAAAAGATTATAAGCTGGGTAAACACCTAAAAATGTGGCCTCAGCTAAACGTGCAATCTACGTATTACATATCTACGTATTATGTAAGCGCAGGCCATGGTTGTATTATATACAAGAATAGAACCAGGTCCCCTTTCATTTCAGAGCATTCTCAAAGGCCAGGTCCAAACGCTCCAGTTGGGGTGGAGTGTAGAATGTTTCAGTATAAGGGGTGTCGCAGTTGTGTGAGGCGGACTGGTTGGGTTGAGTGCTCTTTGCCTTTTCGCCATTGTTCATTTATATGTCGGTTTATATGCGGGTTTATATGTTTATATGCAACCTTCAGGGCTGCTGACCGAGGGCCAGCTTGGACACAATGGGCCGAAATGGCTTCCTTCTGCACTGTAAATTTCTATGTTTCTTCTCTGTTTCAATGCAGCCGCACAGAGGGCCTGGAGGGCGGAAGCTGAACACTTCATCACTTGTGTTGTTCTCTGACATCAGAAAGGGTTCTCGGAGGCAGTCGGAGCTTGGGAGCCAGGTTGTATTATTTGCATGTCATTTAATAATAATGGTAGACCAAATCAGTCACTGGAATAAAGCTCATTATTATAAAAAAAACACGTGTGTGAACCATAAGCGGAGTTATTGTCCCAGATTAACAACCCTTTGTTGACACGGGAACAACTAAGAAATCCGCTAACTCCATTCATCATGCTGACAGCTGCCCACAGTTTTTGCAGGCTTTTGAATAGCAACTTGCTATTTAAATTAGATTAAACAGACAGAAAAAAAAAGTTTTTAAAAAAGTCTTTACATTTTTTTTAAAATCTCCAAAATGAATCAAATTCTGAAGGAATGAGACGCCACACTTGTAAAATAAAACTCTCAGCACTAGAGAGGTTGTTTAGAAGTAATTATAGCTCATCACGCCATTTTTAAGTTATTTGATGAGGTAACAGAGAATGCATGAGGGAAGTGCAGATGATGTGTATATGGACTTTCAAAAGATGTTTGATAAAGTACCATGTATTATGTTTGTTCGCAAAATTGAAACCCATTGGATATCATCATCATCACCCTCATCATAGGCAGTCCCTCGGAATCAAGGAAGACTTGCTTCCACTCCTGAAGTGAGTTGTTTGGTGGCTGAACAGTCCAATACGAAAGCCACAGACTCTGTCACAAGTGCGACAGGGTGTCGTTGAGGGAAGGGGTGGGTGGGACTGTTTTGCCGCATGCTCTTTAGCATGGATACAAAATTGGCTAAGGGATAGAAAACAGTTGTGGTGAATGGCTACTTTTCACACTGGAGGGAGTTGTACAGTGATGTTTAAGTCCCATTACAGAGACTTGAGCACAAAAAGCAAGGCTGACATTCCAGTGCAGTACTGAGGGAGTGCTGCGCTGTTGGAGGTGCCATCTTTTGGATGAGACGTTAAATGTCTGCTCTCTCAGGTGGATGTAAAAGATCCCATGGCACTATTTTGAAGAAGAGCAGAGGAATTATCCCTGGTGTGCTGGCCAATATTTATTCCTAAATCCACATAACAAAAACGGATTATCTAGCCATTGCTGTATGTGCGAACTTGCTGTGCATAATTGGTTGCCACCTTTCCTACATTACAACTTGATTGGGACGTCCTGAGGTTGTGATGCTATTCAAAGTCTTTCTCTTTCTTTTTTCCCCCAGAGTTCAATATTAGGACCACCGCTGTTTATGATATATACTAATGACTTGGGCTTAGGTATACAGGACACAATTTTGAAATTTGCAGATGACATGAAACTTGGAAGTGTAGCAAATAGTGGGGAAGATAGTAATAGACTTCAAGAAACATAGACAGGCTGGTGGAATGGGCAGACACATGGCAGTTGAAATTCAATGCAGAGAAGTGTGACATGATGCATTTTGGTAGGAAGAATGAGGAGAGACAATACATACTAAATGGTACAATTTTAAAGGGGGTGCAAGAACAGATAGACCTAGGGATATATGTGCACAAATCTTTGAAGATGGCAAGACAGGTTAACAAAGCAGTTAAAAAAGCGCATGAGATCCTGGGCTTTATAAATAAAGGCATAGAGTAAAAAAGCCAGAAAGTTATGCTAAACCTGTATAAAACACTAGTTCGGCCCCAGCTGGAGTATTGTGTTCAATTCTGGGCACCACACATTAGGAAGGACATGAAGGCTTTGGAGCGGGTACAGAAGATTTACTAGAATGGTTCCAGGGATGAGGGACTACAGTTATGCGGATAGACTGGAGAAGCTGGGGTTGTTCTCCTTGGATTGGAGAAGGATAAGAGGAGATTTGACAGAAATGTTTAAAATCATGAAGTGTTTAGCTGGAATAAATAAAGAGAAACAATTTCCAATGGCTGAAGGGTCGATAACCCTTTAAGATTTAAGGTGATTGGCTGAAGAACCAGAGGTGACATGAGAATATAAGAACATAAGAAATAGGAACAGGAGTAGGCCATGCAGCCCCTCGAGCCTGCTCCGCCATTCAATACGATCATGGCTGATCTGATCATAGACTCAGGTCTGCCTCCCCAGAACCCCTTATTCCCTTATCATTTAAGAAACTGTCTATTTCTGTCTTAAATTTATTTAATGTCCCAGTTTCCACAGCTCTCTGAGGCAGTGAGTTCCACAGACCCACAACCCTCAGAGAAGAAATTTCTCCTCATCTCAGTTTTAAATAGGTGACCCCTTATTCTAAGATTTTGCCCTCTAGTTCTAGTCTCTCCTATCAGTGGAAACATCCTCTCTGCATCCACTTTGTCAAGCCCCCTCATAATCTTATACGTTTCGATAAGATCACCTCTCATTCTTCTGAATTCCAATGAGTAGAGGCCCAAACTAGTCAATCTTTCCTCATAAGACAACCCCCTCATCTCCGGAATCAACTTTGTGAACCTTCTCTGAACTGCCTTCAAAACAAGTATATCCTTTCGTAAATGTGGAAACCAAAACTGTACACAGTATTCCAGGTGTGGCCTCACCAACACCCTGTACAACTGTAGCAAGACTTCCCTGCTTTTATACTCCATCCTCTTTGCGATGAAGGCAAAGATTCCATTGGCCTTCCTGATCACTTGCTGTACCTGCATACTAACCTTTTGTGTTTCTTGCACAAGTACCCACAGGTCCCGCTGTACTGCAGCACATTGCAATCTCTCTCCATTTAAATAATAACCTGCTGTTTGATTTTTTTATGCCAAATTGCATGACCTCACACTTTCCAACATTATACTCCATCTGCCAAATTTTTGCCCACTCACTTAGCCTGTCTATGTCCTTTTGCAGATTTTTTTGTGTCGTCCTCACACATTGCTTTTCCTCCCATCTTTGTATCGCAGCAAACTTGGCTACGTTACACTCGGTCCCTTTTTCCAAATCGTTAATATAGATTGTAAATAGTTGGGGTCCCAGCACTGATCCCTGTGGCACCCCACTAGTTACTGATTGCCAACCCGAGAATGAACCATTTATCCTGACTCTCTATTTTCTGTTAGTTAGCCAATCCTCTATCCATGCTAATATATTACCCCCAACCCCGTGAACTTTTATCTTGTGCAGTAACCTTTTATGTGGCACCTTGTCAAATGCCTTCTGGAAGTCCAAATACATCACATCCACTGGTTCCCCTTTATCCATCCTGATCATTACAGCTTCAAAGAATTCCAGCAAACATGACTTCCCCTTCATAAATCCATGCTGACTCTGCCTGACCGAATTTTGCTTTTCCAAATGTCCGATGAGGAAATGCTTTTTTACGCAATGATTAGGATTTGGAATTCATTGCCTGATAGGGTGGTGCACACAGAATGATTCATAGTCTTCAAAAGGGAATTGGATAAATACTTGAAGGAGAAAAAATGGCAGGGATATGGGGAAAGAGCGGGGTAGTGGAACTCACTGGATTGCTCTTTGAAAGAGCCGGCGCATATTCGATGGGCTGAATGGCCTCCCTCTGTGCTGTTCTATTCTATGATTCTATTCTATTAAAATTCACTCACACCTGAATGCACCAGCCCTAACTTTTCTCGCATGTTTAGTGAGTAAGTAGTGAGTAAGTACCGCAACTTCACGCCCTTACATGGATTTCAATGCTGAGTCTCCCAACGAGGTACCGGTATTGCACAGCCAATGGAGAAGCAGGGTAACTTGGACAGCAACTTCCTGATTACTGCATTTAACTGCCCATGTGTGGACTCTGGAACAATTAATTCCATATCAATGGTGAGTGCTGATAGTCTATTATTCTCAGCGCAAAATCCGGGCCAATAAGGTTGAATTCCCATTAATAGAACGGGATTATGAGATTTCTCATTAAATTAATTGACATCTTGTTGACTTATTAGGTTACAAAAATACATTTTCCATTTGTTTCATCCTCCACTGTCTTAGAATAAGGAATATTAACTGTTCAGTGCAAGTGCCAGTTTGGCTCAATGGTAGCACTCTCGCCTCTGAGTCAGAAGGTTGCTGGTGCAAATCCCGCTGCAGTATTTGATCACACCATCCAAGCTGACACTTCAGTAAAATACTGAGGTAGTGTTGCATTATTGGAGGTGCTGAGGCTCCTATCAGCCTGTTTAGGTGGGCATAAAAGATCCCTTGGCACTATAAAAAGAGAAGAGAATTCTTCTAATGTTTCTGCAAAATGTCCTCCCCCAGCCAATACTATTCATTTAATTGCTGTTTGTGAGATCTTTCTATGTGCAGACTGGTGCTACATTTGCCACATAGAAACAGTGACTATACTTCAAAAGTAATTGGGTGTGAAGTGATTTGAAATGTCCTGAAGATACAACAAGGCACTATATAAATGCAAATTCATTTTTTCTCTCTACTTAACGGTATGGTAGTGTTTGAAAAAGAATTGTACTCATGGTTTTAAATCCCTATCCAAATATGGTAAGGCCATTCAGCAAAACTACTGAAATATTTTGACCGCACACTTACCTTAAACTAACAACGTTGAAAATCCCATGTAGCAATAACCTTTTCTAAATCCAACAGCCTCTTATCTCATGTACAACCAAGTGGCAAAAAATGAATGGGTTTTGATGTGGCATGCTATAAAGAATGGTACTTAATAAATTATAAACGCAATTTAAAATGCCGCTGAATCACACTACTGTACTTTCAATTATTGGTATAGAGGTTTTAAAACTTTAAAAAATAATTTTGGACATGTGGGCCAGAATTTTCCCATGATCAGTCCGAACACCAGCAGCACCAGGTACACCAGCAGTATCAACAATAACACCATCGTTCACTGCAATCACCTGATGCTACACAGGACCCAGGGCATCAGCACCCGAGCACATTGCTGCCTGGGATGGCAGGGACAGCCTCACCATGGCCAGATTTACTTCACTTACTGCTGTACATCCTGGCTGCCACATGATGCGCCAGGTTGGCACCACCCCACACCAACATCATAAAGCATCCCTACAATATCCAAGCCATTCATTTCACACTCACCACCATTGCGGGTGGTACTGTTATGTCTCACTATTTACTGCAACTCACTAAGCCCTTCCAAAATCTATCAAAGACGCAAAGTGTTGAAAATAAAGATTTCAATGTTTGACAGTGTCATATCTTTGGACAGCACACATCACACAATGTGTAAAATGGCTGTAGGTTCCGGAATCGACCCCTGCTGGTCAGGTGACCTGCTCTTTATTAAACAGCACTAGCTGCAGTAACACAGGCGTCCACAGTGTGGTGCTACAGACATTCACTTCTTCCTCCTTAATGAAGAAGTTATTATAACAATCATCATACATAACTTACATGGTTATACATGACACAAGATATGGACTTATTTTGCCATATTTACAAATCAAGCTTAACCACTTGTTTTCTGTTTTAAAGAGGATACCTTCACTCTCGAACAGAACCTTCCAAACATGGTGTTGAATTTAAACTCATTCGAGGCTGATCCTGAGGGAAGTTTTCCTCCAAGGGATGCCCTTGATTTCCATTTGAACTCTCTCTAACTTCAGACTGTTTGTTTTCCTGACTCGGACTCAGACTTAATTTCTGACGTTCTCTTGGATTTGTTTCCAGTACATTGGATGTAGGATATGCTACTGGTGTATCAAAACTCCCTGATGAGTCAGAAATAATTGAATCACTCCCACTCTCCACTACTTCCATGTCTGTGAGTAAAATATGATCAATGCGAACAAACCTAACCTGTCCATTATCAAACATCTTGACCAAATGTGTGCGAGGACCACATATCTTCACCACTCTTCCTGGTAACCACTTTACCCATTTATGGTGATGGTTCTTCTTGCTCACCTTCTGATTTAATTTCACACTTCTCTCTTTTAGTCTACCTCTATAATGATTCTCATTCTGTCTTAATTGTGTCTCTTCTACGGACTGTGCCAAGTTTGGTTTTAACAACGAGAATCTGGTTTGTGGCTGTCGTTTGAGAAACAACTCTGCTGGTGTTCTACCAGTAGTTGTGCGGGGAGTATTACGATACATTAGTAGAAAATTAGCCAATTTGTGATCCAATGACAACTGTCATTTCTTTGGATTTGGATCCAACATTTGTTAGTTGAGGGCGCATTTTATTATTTGTACTGTGCGCTCTGCTGCCCCATTCGAAGCAGGGTGGTATGGTAGAACCTTGGTATGTTTCACCATTTTTGCTCGTGAATTGATAAAATTCTTCTGAACGAAATTGTGGTCCATAATCCGAAACATTTTCTTCTGGGAGGCCAAATGAAGAAAATAATCTTCGCAAAAAGTCTAATGCTTTACTTGTTATTTTCCATATTGGAAATGCCTCGACCCACTTCGAATGGTTAACTATCACAATGAACAATTGTTGTCCTTCTAGCTCAGCAAAATCTATATGTAGATTTTGCCACACCCTGGGAGTCCATTTCCATGGTTGTAATGGTACTGATGGTGGTTGCTTGCTTACCGATTAACATGACGTACATGGACTCATGATGTACTCTATATCTTTATCAAGACCTGGCCACCATAAGTAACTGTGTGCAAAACTCTTGGTCAAGCACATTCCCAGGTGCTGGTCATGGAGGTATCCTAATAATTTGGACTGGAATTTATTTGGCATAACCACTCTTGCACCCCACATAATATAATCTTTATCAACTGATAATTCATTTTTACGAATGAAGAATGGATGAATATCTTTGTCTGTTACCTGGTTTGGCCATCCGTTTGCAATATAATCATACACCTTTGACATAACTGGGTCACGTTTGATTGCTCTCCCAATCTCTTCAGCTGTGACTGGCAGTTCATCGATGTATGAAAAATAGAACACCTCTTCCCTAGCGGGTGTAACTTGTGATGGGGAAGGCAATGTAGACATAGCATCAGCATTACTGTGATCAGCTGATTGTCTGTATTCAATATCATATGTATATGCTGACAAAATCAAAGCCCATCTCTGCATTCGGGCTGCAGTTAATGTTGGAACTGGGGACTTTGGATGGAGCATTGCTGTTAAGGGCTTATGGTCCGTAACGATGGTAAACTTATGACCATGCAAGTATTTGTGAAACTTCTTGACCCCAAAAATTAATGCCAAAGCTTCCCTTTCAATTTGCGCATAATTACTCTCACTGGCACTGAGAGTGCGTGAAGCAAAAGCAATTGGTCTCTCCTCCCCACTACGTAATACATGAGAGATTACTGCCCCACTTCCATATAGAGAGGCATCACATGCTAGTTTGATCTCCTGAGATACGTCATAGTGAACCAACATGGTGCTCTCTACTAAGTTGCTTTTACACTCCTTGAATGCTGTATCGCATTCTTTTGACCACTTCCAATGGACCTATTTTTTCAATAGGTCATTCAGTGGATGTAATACTGTAGCCAAATTTGGTAGGAACTTCCCATAACAGTTCAAAAGACCCAAAACTGATCACAGTTCAGTGACATTCTTGGGAGTGGGTTCATTTCTGATTGCATCCAGTTTTTCCTGGGTTGGATGTAAACCATCTTTGTCTACTCTGTACCCTAAGTACTCCACTGAGTTTTTAAATAACTCACACTTGCGAGCAGATACTCGTACTGTGTGCTTCTCTAGCCGTTTGAGGACTTCATACAATATGTTATGAATTTGCCTATTTGGTGCTGAAATTATTATGTCATCTAAATAACATACTACCCCTTCTGTATTGTATAGGGTTAATCACATAGGGTTAATTATGATATTCCAACATTTACAGTGTATTTTCTGCTTCATGCCTCATGGAATGTTGTTGATGCAGAGAGAGAGACCTTGATGCGCACACCATCTTGTTCATGGGACGATCGGCGCCTCGAGCTCTCACGCTTTGAGGAAGAACAGCTGGGGCCTTACAGATTAGGAGTTGGCCATTAGCCACATGCACCCATGTTTGTTCAATAGTATAAAGGAACGGAACTGTCCAGTAGCTCTTTGAACTTCACCTTGGACCGTGATTCACGAGCGGTGCCAGGACCCCCAAGGCTACTGATCAGCCGTCATTGCAGAGTTCCCACGGGCTGAAGGCGGTGAGCTTTGTTGCATCTTATCATACTTCTCTTTTCTTCGTAAACTGTATTATGTTTCTTTTCTCTCAGTAAACGGTGTTTTATCTTTACTTCATTTGTCTTGTCTCTTATTTAACATTCATCCAGATCCCGAACCTGGGTCTATTATTATTGATCCAAAACACCTTCAATACCTTGCAAAATCTGGTTCATTACCCCTTGGAATATGGCAGGGGCGGAAGACACTCCAAATGGTAGCCTATTAAATTGATATTGGCCTAGTTGAGTATTTATAGTCAAGCATGACTTGGATTCCTCAACTAGTTCAAGCTGTAAGTAGGCATTCGTCAGATCCAACTTTGAGAAAATCTGACCCCCGTCAGTGTTGTGAACAAATCTTCTATATTCGGCAATGTGTTGGGGTCATTACCCTCTCGAACCTGGTTTACAGTTACTTTATAATCACCACACAATCTTACCTTACCATCGGACTTAGGTACAACAACAATGGGTGTAGCCCAATTACATCGATCGATCATAGAAATAATGTTCTCAGTCTCTAGTCTCGAGTTCTTGCTCAACTTTCTCCTTGAGTGCATATGGTACAGAACGTGGCTTGCAGTAAACCGATCTAGCATCGTTTTGTACCCTGACACTCGCCTTGAAGCCTTGGATCGGACTGCCCGTTTTGCAGAACACTTTTGGATAATTCTTGAAGACATTGTCCTTTGACGCAAATCTCGTTTCAACATGAAAAATCTCACTCCAATCCAGATTCAGTGATCCCAACCAATTTCTTCCTAGTAAGGCAGGCTTGTCTCCTGCCACTACTATTAGAGGCAAGCTCTGAACTTATCCATGTATTTCACTGGTATGGTGATACAGCCTATCACCGGATTGTTCTCTCCCTAGTAAGCTCGCAGCTCTATCTTGGCTTTCTCCAATGGGAAATCCCGCAATTTGTCAAGGTATAGCAACTCCGGTACTACACTCACGGATGCACCAGTGTCGATTTCCATGGTTATCTTGAATCCTGCAATATCTATGTGGATTATGATACTTTTTGAATCACCATCCGTTAACCTCGTGCTCCTGATGATGTTTAATTCTAACATCTCCTCATCCTGTTGTTCTTCTTCCATGCTATGTAGTGTCTGGGGATTTGGGGATTTCTACTCATAGCATAGTTGGCATGCCTTCGCAAGATTCCCAGTTTTCTGCAGATGAAACACTCTGCCTTCACATATGGACAACTTTGAGCAATGTGTTATCCCAAGCACCAATAGCAGGATGTCAATGCTCTATTCCCATTTCCAGTTTCTGGGACTTTGGGGCCCCACCTCCTTTTACTTTGAACCTGCAGGCAATTTACCTCGGTTGTCTGATGACTGAAATTAGTATGAAATTCTTGGGAATATTAGTTGGCCATGCTCATCAACCTAGCTGTCTGACAAGCTAAATCAAAAGTCAAGTTAGGTGTCGGCAATAACTTTCTTCTGATCGTATCATTTTTCATCCCACAAACAAAGTGGTCTCGCAATGCTCAGTTCTGAAAGTCTCCGAAATTATAATGAATAGATAGCTTTTTTAATGCTACAATGTACTCACTGATATTTTCTTTGGCCTTCTGATTTCGTATTCCGAAATGATAACTTTCAGCAATTTCTAACAGAACGGGGCTGTAATGTTGTTCAAACTTAGTTAGAATCTGTTTCAGCATTGTATCCTTTGGCTTGTCAGGCACAAGCAAATTTATCAGCGTTTCATACAACTTTGGCCCGGCCTCAGTTAAGAATATAGCTCTTTTTCATTCCAACACCGACTGTTTATTGTCTTTATTACTGGGAATTTTGATGATATTATTTGCAGTGAAATTTTTTTTAGCCAATCCACATACACTCTGAAACTTTCACAGTCATGTTGAAATTCCCCCAAATGCCCTACAACTCCCATGGGGTAGCCATTTTGACTCTGGCAGTTTAACCAAGTCATTTACTTCAGATTTGTAGTTGTTTCCAAAAACAGAGAAGCTCTCAAAGTCTCACTGTCGGCTGGCTGAATCCTTCACCAACAAAAATTTCAGCTTTGTATTATCCGTTTACATCCCTTTCTTGTCGCCAAATGTCATATCTTTGGAGAGCACACAACACACAACCTGTAAGATTGTTGCAGGTTCTGGAATCTTCCCCTGCTGGTCAGGTGACCTGCTCTTTATTAAACAGCACTAGCTGTAGTAACACAGGCATCCACAGTGTGGAGCTACAAACATTACAGACAGCATGTTAACAGAAACTTTACATGAACATTGGATAAAACACCCAAATGGCTACCCTTGTGTGTTGATATGATAGCACTCGGATGAAGGTGAGCGTGAGGGATGGATAGTGAGATTGGGATGTGATAATGTAAATAGAGAGAGAGGGATGGGTGGATGTGCAATATAAGTTGGTGTAAGTAAGGATGTGCAGGGGTAGGATAGGAAAAGCAGATTGATGGGGATGTGCTGACAGGCACAGCAGGATGAGGCTGCATGTGGCTTTGCAGTAACGTTTTGTGATCTAATGAGATCAGTGAAATGTTTGTGCCACTGCACCCAGATCCTCCTGACGACATCCCAGCTTGTGCCCTCCTGTGCAATGTGCAACCAGATGTGTTGCTCTCCTGGGGAGGTATCTATTGCCCATTGGAAGGGAAGAGAACCTCCCTGCATGCTATGACTCCCTCTATAAGCATATGGAGGGAGTCATGGGAGAGCCTGGGTGCAACAGTGCACCTCTGTGCAGTGATTGTCAGTGTTTGCAGAAACTGACTGATGACATGTCCTCAAATGATGTCACCTGACCTGCTTCCTCTAATTGGCCTGAGAAACACAGTGGGCAGGCTTAACAAGCCCAATCAGGGGAAATTCATTTCACAGAGCGGGATGGAGCCAGCAGTGGGGCTGCGACCCGCCACTGACATTGCTGGCCACGGACCCGCGGAGGTAAGTAAAATTGCAGCCCTGATCTCTCAAATAGGGCTTGGTGTGGCACCTGAGGTGGTCACATGATGCTGTTAAGGTCACATCATTGCCATATTTATGATGGCTAGTTATTGAGTAAGGAACCCTGCACAAAATCTAGGGCATGTGCAGCTGTTGTGATATTACCCCCAGTCTCTGAATAATATACACAGGACAGATTTGAAACACTACAGCCGCATCATGTTGCAAAAGCACATTCGCTGATAGGACCATTCCAAGGTTTAGTCCAGAAATTGGTGTATTCAGTGATATTATTCTGATTTCAGGACCACTTTCAGACTACAAATTAGAACATTAAGTCTGAACACTGTCGGACCTTGGGTCCATATCAAACTATTATACTGAGGATGTTGCTTTGAGTTTATGACCTTGTTAATAATCTTTCCATTGATCAGGAAATTTTATATAAACAATTCATCAGCCAAAATACTGTGGCAAGAAAATGGTTGCTGCATTGACTCACAATACTGACAGCGTGCAGTAATGAAAGAAATCAAGCTGGCTGTTTCATTGAGCCAGATTCCATTGCTGATGGTTTGGAAATTGTCTAGACAGCTTGCCTAAATGACCGAGAGCCAGGAATTCTTCCACTGCGCCAGGTTTCATGTTACTTTTGATTACATTTTCAAAAACAAATGGGTAGAAGTTAATGAAAGCTTAATGCACATCTGAAAGTAACGTCAAGCCTTCTGAGCACACGTGTTTATCTAATTAAAAAAATGAAATGTTCAAAGCATCAGAATAGGGTCTTAAGACAAAAGGGCCGAAATTGCCCCCAGACGGAAAAAAAACTCACCCACCGTTTTTTAAAGATTTTCACCACCCCAGTCCATGGGGCGGAGAGTGGAGCGAAATTGACCTCATTACAGTTTTTTTCTTCCAGGCAGTGTTTGGGGCGGAAGTCGGTGTGGAGTGGGGCGGACGTTGGTCGGTGTCATCAATGCTGCGGACGTCCTGCATTACGCTGATGTGTAGCAACATCCCTCCCCTTCAGTTGAAGGGGAGGGCCGCTGCGACTTCTGCAGCCATGTTAATGGCACCCACTGGGCCACCAGGGAGGTTTTCAGCCGGGCCAGTGGTCCGGCACCCAAGAGGGGGTACCGGGCTGCCTGTTGGTGGCCCGACTGAACCCATGGCTGCCATTGTTAGGCCGACCTCAGAGTCAGCCGACAATTAAAATAAAATGGCGACCGCGGCAGTGCGCCCTCCCCTTTAAGGGTGGACGTGTTGTCTAGCCACAAGAAGCTTCCCGCAGGGCAAAACTGTCGGGGGCACCAAACGGTGGCTGATCTGCTCCCGCAGAGCAATTTCCAGCGGGGCAATTTCCCATGTGGGGCGGAAAGGGGGTTGCCGCCAGTTGGTAAGGGGTTGATGAGGCGGGAAAACCGGCGGGACAGGAACGTCCACCACCCCCCAAAAAAATGAGGGCAATGTCATGATTGTCGGCGACTCTGCCGAACGATGAGTGCTTTCTGCACGCGGTGACGGTTCATAAAAAAAGGGGCAATTTCAGGCCCTAATACTCCAGTACCAATTTGCAGGATATAGTATTGTCATTACTCATCCAAATAAAGCAAATAGGTAGTGAGAATTTCCAGGTCACTATCAGAGGAAGGGAAAAATTAGAATGTATTGTTCCAAATTGTAGTAGTTCTTATCCATTCTGTCTATTAGCATTCATGTATTAATGTTGGGTTTGACGTAGCCAAAGGGTCCACAGCCAGCTAGGGAATGGAAGACCAGCAGGAAGAGCAGTGCAAGGAAGGTAGTGCAGGGGTTCTCTGTGGTCATCCCCCTGAAAAACAGATACACTGCTTTGAGTACTGTTGAGGGGGATGACTCATCAGGGGAAGACAGCAGCAGCCAAGTTCATGGCACCATGGCTGGCTCTGTTGCACAGGAGGGCAGGAAAAAGAGTGGGAGAGCGATAGTGATAGGGGATTCAATTGTAAGGGGAATAGAAAGGCGTTTCTGCGGCCGCAACCGAGACTCCAGGATGGTATGTTGCCTCCCTGGTGCAAGGGTCAAGGATGTCTCGGAGCGGGTGCAGGACATTCTGAAAAGGAAGGGAGAACAGCCAGTTGACGTGGTGCACATTGGTACCAACGACATAGGTTAAAAAAAGAGATGAGGTCCTACGAGACGAATTTAAGGAGCTAGGAGCTAAATTAAAAAGTAGGACCTCAAAAATAGTAATCTCAGGATTGCTACCAGTGCCACGTGCTAGTCAGAATAGGAAGTGCAGGATAGTGCAGATGAATACGTGGCTTGAGCAGTGGTGTAGCAGGGAGGGATTCAAATTCCTGGGGCATTGGAACCGGTTCTGGGGGAGGTGGGACCAGTACAAACCAGACGGTCTGCACCTGGGCAGGACCGGAACCAATGTCCGAGGGGGAGTGTTTGCTAGTACTGTTGGGGAGGAGTTAAACTAATATGGCAGGGGGATGGGAACCAATGCAGGGAGACAGAGGGAAACAAAATGGAGACAGAGCAAATGACAGAAAGGAGATGAGTAAAAGTGGAGGGCAGAGAAACCCAAGGTGAAAAACAAAAAGGGCCAATGGACAGCAAAATTCTAAAGGGTCAAAGTGTAATAAAAAGGCAAGCCTGAAAGCTCGGTGCCTCAATGCAAGGAGTATTCGGAACCCAGGAGAGGGCTCTGAGCTAGTTAGAGTGGGTGAGAGCGCAGATGAACAGGACGCCAAGAAAGAATGCAAAAGACAGGAGGCAACAGAGCAGAGTAGCATTGGGGTAAGTGTAAACCACACGGTGATAGGAAGGGACAATATGTATGAATATAAAGGGGCTGCAGGAGGGGTCAAAACTAAAAATCATGGTTTAAAAACTAGTATTAAAACACTCTACTTAAACACACGCAGCATTCAAAATAAAGTAAATGAGTTGACGGCACAAATCATTACAAATGGGTATGATTTGGTGGCCATTACAGAAACGTGATTGCAGGGTGGCCAAGACTGGGAATTAAACATACAGGGGTATCTGACAATTCGGAAGGATAGACAAGAAGGGAAAGGAGGTGGGGTAGCTCTGTTAATAAAGGATGATATCAGGGCAGTTGTGAGAGATGATATTGGCTCTAATGAACAAAATGTTTAATCATTGTGGGTGGAGATTAGAGATAGTAAGGGGAAAAAGTCACTGGTGGGCGTAGTTTATAGGTCCCCAAATAATAACTTCATGGTGGGGCGGACAATAATCAAGGGAATAATAGAGGCATGTGAAAAAGGAACGGCAGTAATCATGGGGGATTTTAACCTACATATCGATTGGTCAAATCAAATCGCACGGGGTAGCCTGGAGGAGGAATTCATAGAATGCATACGGGATTGTTTCTTGGAACAGTATGTTACAGAACCTACAAGGGAGCAAGCTATCTTAGATCTGGTCCTGTGTAATGAGACAGGAATAATAAACGATCTCCTGGTAAAAGATCCTCTCGGAATGAGTGATCACAGTATGGTTGAATTTGTAATACAGATTGAAGGTGAGGAAGTAGTGCCTCAAACGAGCGTACTATGCTTAAACAAAGGGGACTACAGTGGGATGAGGACAGAGTTAGCTAAAGTAGACTGGGAACACAGACTAAATGGTGGCACAATTGAGGAACAGTGGAGGACTTTTAAGGAGCTCTTTCATAGTGCTCAACAAAAATATATTCCAGTGAAAAAGAAGGGCAGTAAGCGAAGGGATAACCAGCCGTGGATAACCAAGGAAATAAAGGAGAGTATCAAATTAAAAACCAATGCATATAAGGTGGCCATGGTTAGTGGGAAACTAGAAGTTTGGAAAAATTTTAAACGACAGCAAAGAATGACTAAGAAAGCAATAAAGAAAGGAAAGATAGATTACGAAAGTAAACTTGTGCAAAACATAAAAAGATAGTAAAAGCTTTTACTGATACATAAAACGGAAGATAGTGACTAAAGTAAATGTTGGTCCCTTAGAAGATGAGAAGGGGGATTTAATAATGGGAAATGTGGAAATGGCTGAGACCTTAAACAATTATTTTGCTTTGGTCTTCACAGTGGAAGACACAAAAACCATGCCAAAAATTGCTGGTCACGGGAATGTGGGAAGGGAGGACCTTGAGACAATCACTATCACCAGGGAAGTAGTGCTGGACAGGCTAATGGGACTCAAGGTAGACAAGTCCCCTGGTCCTGATGAAATGCATCCCAGGGTATTAAAAGAGATGGCGGAAGTTATAGCAGATGCATTCGTTATAATCTACCAAAATTCTCTGGACTCTGGGGAGGTACCAGCGGATTGGAAAGCAGCTAATGTAACGCCTCTGTTTAAAAAGGGGGCAGACAAAAGGCAGGTAAATATAGGCCGGTTAGTTTAACATCTGTAGTGGGGAAAATGCTTGAAGCAATCATTAAGGAAGAAATAGCGGGACATCTAGATAGGAACAGTGCAATCAAGCAGACGCAACATGGAGTCATGAAGGGGAAATCATGTTTAACTAATTTACTGGAATTCTTTGAGGATATAATGAGCATGGTGGATAGAGGTGTACCGATGGATGTGGTGTATTTAGATTCCCAAAAGGCATTCGATAAGGTGCCACACAAAAGGTTACTGCAGAAGATAAAGGTACGCGGAGTCAGAGGAAATGTATTAGCATGGATCGAGAATTGGCTGGCAAACAGAAAGCAGAGAGTCAGGATAAATGGGTTGTTTTCGGGTTGGAAATCGGTGGTTAGTGGTGTGCCACAGAGATCGGTGCTGGGACCACAACTGTTTACAATATACATAGATGACCTGGAAGAGGGGACAGAGTGTAGTGTAACAAAATTTGCAGATGACACAAAGATTAGTGGGAAAGCGGGTTGTGTAGAGGACACAGAGAGGCTGCAAAGAGATTTAGATAGGTTAAGCGAATGGGCTAAGGTTTGGCAGATGGAACACAATGTCGGAAAATGTGAGGTCATCTACCTTGGAAAAAAAAACAGTAAAAGGGAATATTATTTGAATGGGGAGAAATTACAACATGCTGGGGGTCCTTGTGCATGAATCCCAAAAAGTTAGTTTGCAGGTGCAGCAGGTAATCAGGAAGGTGAATGGAATGTTGGCCTTCATTGCGAGAGGGATGGAGTACAAAAGCAGGGAGGTCCTTCTGCAACTGTACAGGGTATTGGTGAGGCTGCACCCGGAGTACTGCGTGCAGTTTTGGTCACCTTACTTAAGGAAGGATATACTAGCTTTGGAGCGGGTACAGAGACGATTCACTAGGCTGATTCCAGAGATGAGGGGGTTACCTTATGATGATAGATTGAGTAGACTGGGTCTTTACTCGTTGGAGTTCAAAAGGATGAGGGGTGATCTTATAGAAACATTTAAAATAATGAAAGGGATAGACAAGATAGAGGCAGAGAGGTTGTTTCCACTGGTCGGGGAGACTAGAACTAGGGGGCACAGCCTCAAAATACGGGGGAGCCAATTTAAAACCGAATTGAGAAGGAATTTCTTCTCCCAGAGGGTTGTGAATCTATGGAATTCTCTGCCCAAGGAAGCAGTTGAGGCTAGCTCATTGAATGTATTCAAGTCACAGATAGATAGATTTTTCACCAATAAGGGAATTAAGGGTTATGGGGAGCGGGCGGGTAAGTGGAGCTGAGTCCACGGCCAGATCAGCCATGATCTTTTTGAATGGCGGAGCAGGCTCGAGGGGCTAGATGGCCTACTCCTGTTCCTAATTTTTATGTTCTTTTGAATCTCCATAGCCAAATCCAAGTCCAAATAAGCAGGAATAGGTTTCTTTTATTGATAGAATCTGGAGAAGAGGAATAGATTCATTACTATCTGTCTGTTATCCATGGATGCCAAGAACATCACTGCATGCCATTAAAGTCATTAACACACAAGAGCTGCAGCAGCCCCATGCTGTGATGGAGTGCATGGCCATTAGAACATTGACGGCAGGTCTGCTTTACATTGTTAATGATTATCATGCCATAGAACTCTAACATGAACAATCACACTCATGTAATTGGTTTGCTTAATAACCCTCAGCATATCCACTTGTCAAATATGAAAAATAGCCTTTCCACAGTCGACACTAATGGTCTTAAAGTATATTATAAATTAAAGAGTACTGAACCCTACTGGGTGCATTAAATCGACTAGCTGTGGGGAGGTGGGAACAAGGTGTCCCATGTAACAATCAGCAGTAAATCACAAAGCAGAGTTTTTTTGCCATGATGCACACACTTTGAGTACTCTTCCAAAGAAGCCTTTTTAAATCCAATCGTGCAAGTATGGAAAACAACACCAAAACACTGGTCATCATCATAGGCAGTCCCTCGGAATCAAGGAAGAGTTGCTTCCACTCCTGAAGTGAGTTCTTTGGTGGCTGAACAGTCCAATATGAGAGCCACAGACTCTGTCACAGGTAGGACAGATAGTCATTGAGGGTAAGGGAGCGTGGGACTGGTTTGCCGCACGCTCTTTCGGCTGCCTGTCCTTGATTTCTGCATGCTCTCGGTCTTGAGACTCGAGGTGCTCAGCGCCCTCTCGGATGCACTTCCTCCACTTAGGGCAGTCTTGGGCCAGGAACTTCCAGGTGTCAGTTGGGATGTCACACTTTATCAGGGATGCTTTGAGGGTGTCCTTGTAGCATTTCCACTGCTCACCTTTGGCTCGTTTGCCATGAAGGAGCTCCAAGTAGAGCACTTGCTTTGGGAGTCTCGTGTCTGGCATGCGAACTATGTGGCCTGCTCAGTGGAGCTGATCGAGTGTGGTCAGTGCTTCAATGCTGGGGATGTTAGCCTGGACGAGGATGCTGATGTTGGTGCGCCAGTCCTCCCAGGGGATTTGTAGGATCATGCGGAAACATCGTTGGTGATATTTCTCCAGAAACTTGAGGTGTCTGCTGTACATGGTCCATGTCTCTGAGCCATACAGGAGGGCGGGTATTGCTACCACCCTGTAGACCATGAGCTTGGTGGCAGTTTTGAGGGCTTGGTCTTCAAATACTATTTTCCTCAGATGGCCGAAGGCTGCACTGGCGCACTGAAGGCGGTGTTGGTCTCGTCATCGATGCCTGCTCTTGTTGATAGGAGGCTCCCGAGATATGGGAAGTGGTCCACAGTGTCCAGGGCTGCATTGTGGATCTTGATGAGTGGGGGGGGGGGGGGGCGGAGGGGGGGGGAGTGCTCTATGGTAAGGACAGGCTGGTGGAGGACCTTTGTCTGACGGATGTTTAGCGTAAGGCTCATGCTTTCTTATGCCTCAGTAAATATGTCGACTTTGTCCTGGAGTTCAGCCTCTGTATGTGCGCAGAAGCAGGTGTCGTATGCGTATTGTAGCTCGACGACAGAACTTGGGATGGTCTTAGACCTGGCCTGGAGACAGCGTAGGTTGAACAGGTTCCCACAATTATGTAGTTTAGTTCCACTCCAGCGGGGAGCTTGTTGACTGTGAGGTGGAGCATGGCAGCGAGAAAGATTGAGAATAGGGTTGGGGCGATGATGCAACCCTGTTCGACCCCAGTCCGGATGTGGATTGGGTCTATGATGGGTCTGTTGGTAAGGATCATGGCCTGCATGTCGTCGTGAAGCAGGCGAAGGATGGCATCCGAAACGGAGGAGGACGCTCCATAGACCTTCGCGGTTGACAGTGTCAAAGACCTTTGTAAGGTCGAAGAAGGCCATGTATAAGGGCTGGCACTGTTCTCTGCATTTTTCCTGTAGCTGTCGTGCTGCAAAAATCATGTCTGTTGTGCCCTGTAGGGGACGAAATCCACATTGTGTAACCTGGTGATGATCAAAGGCTCCCTCTGGTGTCAGAACAGACCAGGCACCCATTGACATTGTGCTAATAGTGATATCCTAGGGTGGAGAGCTGGTGAGATGAAGGGGTTGTCTTATGAAGAAAGGTTGACCATTTTGGGCCTATACAATGAGTTTAGAGGAATGAGAGGCGATCTTATTGAAATGTATAAGATTCTGAGGGGGCTTGACAGGGTAGATGCAGAGAGGATGTTTCCCCTCATGAGGGAATCTAGAACTAGGGGGTATAGTTTCAGAATAAAGGGTCGCCCATTTAAAACAGATATGAGGAGGAATTTCTTCTCTGAGGTCGTGAATCTTTGGAATTCTCTACCCAAAGAGCCATGGAGGCTGCATCATTGAATATATTTAAGGTGGAGATAGACATATTTTTGAAAGGGAGTCAAGGGTTATGGGGAGCAGGCAGGGAAGTAGAGTTGAGGCCAAGATCCGATCAGCCATGATCTTACTGAATGGCAGAGCAGGCTCGAGGGGCCGAATGGCCCATTCCTGCTTCTATTTATTATGTTCTTATGTTCTGATGAGCTGAATTTTGACTGCGTCGTTACACTACCAAGTTACCCATACCGGATGCCCGTAACTATTTAGAAGCATAGTGTATTGATTTCCTCACTATCAGTATTGCATGAACGTCATATAGAGTTGGATGAGTAAATCCCACACAATAGTATTAGGATAAAAATGAATGCAGCTCAGGTCACTTTCTTAGTGCCTGATATAAATCCACAAGCAGCACGAAATTAGCCTTAGCATCTTAGCAGTCTTTTCCCTACCTGTTTTCCTTTGAATATCGTATATTCAAGTCATAATGCTTATATTTGTTAGACACAAATGTGGAAAATCCTGACATTTCTGGTGATGTAATGGGGATACGTGCAGATTTGCCAGCTGCCAGCTGTGAATGGGACTACCGTGCTACAGTACTATCTGAAGAAGAAGAAGGAATGCCAACAAATCTCACTGCAAAAGCAACTGCAAGTTGTCTCACACATTTCGGTTCAGAGAGACTGGGACTGAGGGTTTGGTATTATGGTAATTTGGTAATATCCTTGATGTTGGGAAGGCACATAGTGTATTATTGATTATATTAAACTAGCTGCTCATTATTCTTTTCCGTTACCTCAAAAACCCAACCTTGGCATCACCTTGATCCATCTCATCTATTCTCTCTTATTGTTTTGGTATTCTTCAAAGTGGTATAGGGTATTGGAATAACAGTGCTAATACCCTAGTCTGCAGCTTTGAACGTTACATTCCTTTATTAGATAAACAGGTGCATTAAAAGGGCATGACATATTATTTTCAGAATTCAATATTTTACAATGGTCCTTCACTTAGGTCTTCTGATTAAAAACAAGATAGCTCAAATCATTAAAAGAAGTGAATAATTCAATAGAGTCCCACGTAGATGTACAGCAGATCACCTGAAGTGCTGTCAAAAATGAATAGCTGCTAGAAACTGTTTCTGTTCTATACTACAGCCAGGATTTTATGGTTCAGTGATGCTAGGAACACATGTTGGGAAATTCTATATGCCCAGCATGTGATTTTATGTTGATTAATATGACTAGTTGGAAAATCACAGGCCGGGAAAGTATAATTTCTGGATATGCAATCCCAGCCCACAGTTTTCCACTGCATCAGAAACTTCAAATGTTCTCAGACTCAGTAATAGAACAATATTCCATCCTCTACATATGCAGCCCAATGATTAAAGCACCAAAACATTTTCAGTCATCTATCATTGCCTTTCACTAAAGGAGCCTTAATATTGTCAATGTTAAACCTTTTGTAAGGTTCATCTTGCCATGAGAAAAGCCAAAGAAAAGTTCTTAATTGCTGTAGAGTTCCTGTTTTCCTGACAGGTTCCAGCAGCTGTCCAAAATATCATGGACATCATTGCACATCACTCAAAGATAACTATGGCATTCATAGCTTTCTTATTTTTAACTTCTAAGTCACTAATTTATAACTTGTATTTTGTAATTACATGTGACAAATTATTGAGTCTCAAATACAAAATCGATTCACCCTATATAATTAGATGAGCTGATCCCCTGCGATATTGCTCATGGGCAAAGCGGAGAGAAGATTTGGCCAGAGAGGGTAAACGGATCAGAACCTGGGGGAAAGCAAATAATAACAAAAGAGAACACTAAAAAAAAACAAGCTATAAATATAAACAGAAAGTTACAAAATATTGTCATATATGTAAATCTGATTGGACTGTGGTATCACATGATTAGCATGGACCACAAGTAATGTTAAAGGCTTACTACAGAACGAGATACACGGGTATACAATATTACAGATAGAAGATTTTTAATAATATTGCTATGCATTAAAATTATACAGTTAATGAAGAGTGTTCATGACTATTATTTTAAAATGGAATGTTTGACACTGCTATGTGCCGAAAAGGTAACTTCTCTGTAATCAACTACAAATTAATTCCCAATCAGCCTGCAGTGATTTCACAATTTTAAATATTTAATGCTGGGAACTAACACATTTCCATTCGTCTAATCAGGCTACAAAGTTTAAAATCTTTCAACAACCATATTTGACTATTGTCAGCAATTAGGATATCTGTACCCCAGACCAAAATGGTTAAAAGTTACTCATTTTATTATTGTTTAATATTGTCCAGAATAAATAATGAATATTGATATAACAACTCTGGATTACATCAAAACTCATGAAAACTCTTCATTAACTGTATAATTTTAATGCATATCAATATTATTAAAAATCTTCTATCTGTAATATTGTATGCCAGTGTGCCTTTAACATTACTAGCCACGGGCTAGTGAGTATAGAAATAGATGGATAGAGCAGATGAATGCGTGGCTGAAGAGATGGTGCAGTCGGGAGGGCTTCAGATTCCTGGGGCATTGGGACCGGTTCTAGGGGAGGTGGGATCTATACAGGCCAGACGGATTGCACCTCAACTAGGCCGGAACCAATATGCTCACGGGGAGGTTTGCTAGTGCTGTTGGGGAGGATTTAAACTAATTTGGCAGGGGGATGGGCACCAGGATGTAACATTAGAAAGGGGAAATAAAGTGCTCAAAGGATTGGGAGAGACAGAGGGCACTAAAGTGAGGAATAGTAAGGTATTAGGTGGGGTCAAACTAAAAGAGAATACAGGATGGTCAAAGATGGGTTTGCAGTGTATGTATGTGAATGCACGAAGCATAGTAAACAAAGTAAGTGAGCTGCATGCACAAATAACCACATGGGAATATGATGTTGTGGCAATAACTGAGACCTGGCTCAGAAAAGTGCAAGACTGAGTATTAAATATTCCTGGCTATAATGTTTCAGGAAAGATAGGGAAGGAAAGATAGGAGGTGGTGTGGCAGTATTGGTTAAGGAGAATCATCATCATAGGCAGTCCTTCGGAATCGAGGAAGACTTGCTTCCACTCTTAGCATGAGTTCTTAGGTGGCTGTACAGTCCAATACGAGAACCACAGTCTCTGTCACAGGTGGGACAGATAGTCATTGAGAGAAAGGGTGAGCAAGGAGCCTGGTTTGCCGCATGCTCCTTCCGCTGCCTGCGTTTGATTTCTGCACGCTCTCGGCGACGATACTTGAGGAGCTCAGCGCCCTCCCGAACGCACTTCCTCCACTTAGGACGGTCTATGGCCAGGGACTCCCAGATGTCAGTAGGGATGTCGCACTTTATCAGGGAGTCTTTGAGGGTGTTCTTGTAACATTTCCTCTGCCCGTCTTTGGCTTGTTTGCCATGGACGAATTCCGAGTAGAGCGCTTGCTTTGGGAGTCTCGTGTCTGGCATGCGAACTACGTGGCCTGCCCAACAGAGCTTATCAAGTGTGGTCAGTGCTTCAATGCTGGGGATGTTGGTCTGGACGAGGACGCTAATGTTTGTACGTCTGTCCACCCAGGGGATTTGCAGGATCTTGTGGATACATGGCGGGAGAATATTAAAGTGCTGGAGAGGGAGGATGTCCTGGAGGGGTGAAGGACAGAATCTATTTGGCTAGAGTTAAGAAATAATAGCGGTGCCATTACACTACTAGGTGTATTCTATAGACCACCAAAAAGTAGGAAATATGTGGAGGAGCAAATTTGCAGAGAAATTACAGAGAAGTGCAAGAACTATAGAGCAGTGATAATGCTTTGAGACGTCTGGTGGTCATGAAAGGCATTATATGAATGGAAGTCTTTCTTTCTTTTTTCTTTCTAATGGGTTATTTCAACTATCCTAATGTAGACTGGGATCATAATAAGGGAAGAGAAGGGGAAGAATTTATGAAGTGTGTTCAAGAGAACTTTTTTGAGCAGTATGTTTCTGGCCCGACGAGGGAGGAGGCATTGCTGGGTCTGGTTCTGGGAAATGAGATAGGTCAAGTGGAGCAAGTATCAATTGGTGAACATTTAGGGAACAGTGATCATAGTATCATAAGGTTTAGATTAGCTATGGAAAAGGATAGGAACCAATTCTAGAGTAAAAATGTTTAAATTAGGGAATGCCAATTTCAGTGGGATGAGAACGGATCTGGCCCAGGTAAACTGGAATCAAAGATTGGCAGACAAAACTGTAATGGAACAATGGGCTGCCTTTAAAGAGGAAATAGTTCAGGTACAGTTGAGATACATTTTCACTAGAAGGGCAACTAAAGTCAAGGCTCCTTGGATGATGAAACAGATAGAGAATATGGTGAAGCAGAAAAAGAGCATGTATGACAGATGTCAGGTTGCAAATACATACGAGAATCAGGTTATATATAGAGTTCAGCGGAGGTGAAAAAGAAAATAAGAGGGGCAAAGAGAGGGCAGCCAACATAAAAGGTAATCCAAAAGTCTTCTATAAGCATATCAATAGTAAGAGGAGGGGTGGGGCCAATTAGGGACCAAAACAGAGACCTATTCATGGAGGCAGAGTGTATGGCTGAGGTACTGAATAAGTACTTTGCATCTGTCTTCACCAAGGAAGAGAATGCTGCCACAGACATAATAAAGGAGGAGGTAGTGGTGACACTTGATAGGATAACAATTGAAAAAGAGGTATTAGAAAGGCTGCATGTAGATAAATCACCAGGTGCAGATGGGATGCATCCTAGGATGTTGAAGGAATTGAGGGTGGAAATCGCACAGATACTGGCCATAATATTCCAATCCTCCATAGATTCAGGGGTAGTGCCAGAGGACTGGAGAATTGCAAATGTTACACCATTGTTCAAAAAAGGGTGTAAAGATAAACCTCGCAACTACGGGCCAGTCAATTTAACCTGGGTAGTAGGGAAGGTTTTAGAAACAGTGATAAGGGACAAAATTAACAGTCACTTAAATAGATGTGGATTAATTAAGGAAGCCAGTATGGGTTTGTTAAAGGCAAATTATGTTTAACCAACTTGATCGAGATTTTTGATGAGGTAATAGAAAGGGTTGATGAGGACAATGCAGTTGACATGGTGTACATGGATTTCTTAAAGGCGTTCGACAAAGTGTCACATAATAGGCTTGACTGAAAAGTTGAATCCAATGGACTAAAAGTGACATTGGCAGCATGGATAAGAAATTGGCTAAGTGACAGAAAACAGAGAGTAGTGGTGAATGATTATTTTTTGGACTGGAGGAAGGTATACAGTGGTGTTCCCCAAGAGTCGGTACTAGGACCACTGCTTTTCTTGATATATATTAATGACTTTGATGTGGGTGTGCAGGGCACAATTTCTAAATTTGCAGATGACACAAAACTTGGAAGTATAGTGAACAGTGAGGAAGATAGTGATAGACTTCAAGAAGACATAGACAGGGCTGGTAGAATGGACGGACATGAGGCAGATGAAATTTGACGCAGAAAAGTGCAAAGTGATATTTTTTGGTAGAAAGAATGAGGAGAGGAAATATAAAAAATAGGGTACAATCCTAAAGCGGGTGTGTGAACAGAGGGACCTAAGTATATATGTGCACAAAGCGTTGAAGGTGGCAGGGCAGATTGAGAAAGCTGTTAAAAAAAAGCTACGGGATTCCTGGGCTTCATGAATAGAGGCATAGAGTACAAAAGCGTGGAAATTATGATGAACCTTTATAAAACACTGGTTCGGCCTCAACTGGATTAATGTGTCAAATTCTGCGCACCTCTTTTAGGAAGGATGTGCAGGCCTTAGAGAGGGTGCGGAAAAGATTGACGAGAATAATTCCAGGGATGAGGGACTTCAGTTATATGCATAGACTGGAGAAGCTGGGGTTGTTTTCCTTAGAGCAGAGAAGATTGAGAGGAGATTTGATAGTTTTCAAAATCATGAGGGTCTAGACAGAGTATAGAGCGAGAAACTGTTTCCATTGGCAGAAGGGTCGAGAACCAGAGGACACAGATTTGAGGTGATTGGCAAAAGTGTCAAAGGCAACATAAGAAAAAATGTTTTTACGCAGCAAGTGGTTAGGATCTGAATGCACTGGTGGTGGAGCCAGACTCAATCCCTGCTTTCAAAAGGGAGCTGGATAAGCACCTGAAAGAAAAAAAATTGCAGTGCTGCGGGGAAAGGGCGGGGGAGTGGGACTAGATGAAGTGCTCTTGCAGAGAGCCGGCATGGGCTCAACGGGCTAAATGGCCTTCTTCCGTGCTGTAACCATTCCATGATTCTATGCCCGAGTAATTTTATAATATGCATAATAAAAGGATACAGTACTATTAACACTGTCAAGCTTCACTTTACAGTATATAGAATCATAGAATAGGGGCGCGGTCCTATGAGGAGAGATTGAGCAGACTCCCCTGAGTTCATGATGGCTGTGGAGGTTCAGTCTTTGAGCATATTCAAGACAGAGATCGATAGATTTTTGAATATTAAGGGAATCAAGGGATATGGGGATAGTGCAAGAAAGTGGAGTTGAGTTAGAAAATCAGCCATGATCTTATTGAATGGCGGAGCAGGCTCGAGGAGCTGAATGACCTACACCTGCTCCTAATTCTTATGTTCTTATGTTCTTACAGATGTTTAAGCAGAACAGAAGGAGGCCGTTTGGCCCATTGTGTCTGTGCCGGCTGAAAAAGAGCCATCCAACTTACTCCCAATTTCCAGCTCTTGGTCCGTAGCCTTGTAGGAAACGGCACTCCTACACTGCTCAATCTCTCCTCATAAGACAATGCACAAGTACTTTTTAATTGCGATGAGGATTTCTGCCTCTAGCACACTTTCAGACAGTGAGTTCGACACCCCCACCACCATCTCGGTGAGAAAAGTTCTCCTCAACTTCTCTCTAATCCTTCTACCAATTACTTTAAATCTATGCTTTCTGGTTATTGATCTCTCTGATAAGGGAAATAGATGCTTCTTATCCAATCTATCTAGGCCTTTCATAATTTTATACACCTCAATTAAATCTCTCCTCAGCCTCCTCTGTTCCAAGGAAAATAACCCCAACCTCTCCAATCTTTCCTCATAGCTAAATTTCTCCAGTCCTGGCAACATCCTCGTCAATCTCCTCTTTACCCTCTCTAGTGCAATCACATATTTCCTGTAATGTAGTGACTAGAACTATACGCAGTACTCTAGCTGTGGCCTAACTACTGTTGTATGCAATTTTAGCATAACCTCCTGCTCTTATATTCTCCGCCTCGGCTAATAAAGAAAAATATCCCGTATGCCTTCTTAACTGCTGGGTTAGTGAGCAAGAGGAATTAAAGGAAATGATTATTAGTAAGAAAATAGTGCTGGAGAAAATAATGGGCCTCAAAGCCAATAAATCCCTAGGGCCTAATAATCTGCATCCCAAAGTACTAAAAGAGGTAGCCATGGAAATAGTGGATGCATTGGTTGCCATCTTCCAATATTCTATAGATTATGGAACAGTTCCTGCAGATTGGAGGGTGGCAAATGTAACCCCACTATTTAAACAAGGAGGAAGAGAGAAAACAGGTAACTACAGACCAGTTAGCCTGACATCAGTAGTAGGGAAAATGCGAGAGTCTATTATAAAGGATGTGATAACGGGATACTTAGAAAATATCAACAGGATTAGACAAAGTCAACATGGATTTATGAAAGGAAAATCATGTTTGACAAACCTACTAGAGTTTTTTGAGGATGTAACTGATAGAATAGATAAGGGAAAACCAGTGGATGTAGTCAAAGGCCTTTTCAGAAGAGGTCCCACATAAGAGGTTAGTATGCAAAATTAAAGCATATAGGATTGGGGGTAATATACGGGTATGGATTGAAAATTGGTTAACTGACAGGAAACAGAGAGTAGGAATAAACGTATCTTTTTCGGGGTGGCGGGCAGTGACTAGTGGTTTCCATAGGGATCAGTGCTTGGGCCCCAGCTATTCACAATATATTTAAAGATTTGGATGAGGGAACCAAATGTAATATTTCCAAGTTTGCTGATGACACAAAACTAGGCGGGATTGTGAGTCGTGAGGTGGAGGCAAAGCGATTTAGATAGGTTGAATGAATGGGCAATCACATGGCAGATGCAATATAACGTGGATAAATGTGAAGTTATCCACTTTGGTGGAAAAAATATAAAGACAAAGTATTATTTAAATGGTGATGGCTTGGGAAATGTCGATGTACAAAGGGACCTGGGTGTCCTTGTACACCATTCATTGAAAGCGTGGTGTATGAAATGATACAATGAACTCCGTACTGTGAGCCAGCGACCAGATGTAACCTGGTCAGTCTTTAATGGCTTCCAGAAGTGAAAATACAAAGGTGAAGCTCAGGTTATATACTGGGCCCAGCACGAGTGTACCTATGACCCGAGGACCTCCGACGGTCGTGCCCCCTGGTCGTGGGCAGACCTTATGTACATACATTACATCATTCCCCCCCCAGTTCTTGGCACAAGTCCATATTACAAGTTCAGACGGTCCGGAGCCCTTTGCTCCCTGGCTGACCGTTTCAGTACAATGCCAGTGCTTTCCAAGTCTCTCACGACTTGGTGCTAGGCGTTGCCCACAGTGGGTTGTTCTGATGGCTGAGCATGAGTTGGTTGGTCGTCTAAGCTCACGGTATCTTCTTCCAACTGTTCCGGTTCGTCGCTGTGTCTTAGCTTGATTTGATCAATGTGTTTCCTGCACATCTGCCTATTCTTGAGCTTAACCATACACACCTGGTTACTGTCCTTATCTGTAACATTGCCCGGGAGCCACTTGGGCCCTTGACCATGGTTAATACATATAATGGGTAATTTACAAATATGTCACGTGACACTGCGGCGCGGTCGTGATACCACTGCTGGCGTTGACATTGGGTTTCGACATGATCGTTATGGTCGGGATGGACTAGAGAGAGCCTGGTTTTGAGGCCTCTCTTCATCAATTGTTCCACAGGCAGGACGCCGGTGAGCATGTGTGGCCTTGTCCTGTAACTGAGTAGTATGCGTGACAGGCGTATCTGCAAGGAACTATGAGTTACGCGTTTCAGGCTCTGCTTGATGGTTTGAACTGCCCGCTCTGCTTGACCATTGGACGCGGGTTTGAACGGGGCTGACCTCACGTGTTTCATGCCGTTGCGTTTCATGAACTCTTGAAACTCCAGGCTCGTGAAACACGGTCCGTTGTCACTGACAACAATGTCTGCCAGACCATGTGTGGCAAACATGGCTCTCAGGTTCTCAATGGTGGCAGTGGAAGTGCTGGATGACATGATCACACATTCTATCCATTCGGAGTATGCATCCACCACCACAAAAAACATTTTACCGAGGAAGGGGCCCGCAAAGTCGATGTGGATTCTAGGCCACGGTTTGGATGGCCATAACCACAGACTGAACGGACCTTCCTTTGGGGCGTTGCTTAACTGCATGCAAGTGCTGCACTGATGCACGCATGACTCTAAGTCCAAGTCAATGTCAGGCCACCAAACATGGGACCTGGCGATGGCCTTCATCATGACAATACCGGGATGCATACTATGTAACTCGCGTACAAATCTTGCCCTGCCTTTCTTGGGCATTACAACACGATTACCCCACAGTAAACAGTCGGACTAGATGGAAAGCTCACCTTTGCGACGGCTGTACGGTTTGGTTTCATCACCCATTTCCTTGGTCGACCTGTCCCCGTTAAGATCACAACGTTTTACAACCGATAGGGTCGGATCCTGGCTGGTCCAGGTCTTAACTTGTTGATCAGTGACAGGCGACCCTTCACTCTCCATGACCATGAGTAGCTCTGCAGGCATTGGCGTTTCCACCTCTGGTGTGGGCAAAGGTAACCGGCTCAATGCATCAGCGCAGTTGTCAGTGCCTGGTTATGGTGAATGACATAATCATAGGCAGACAATGTCAGCACCCATCTCTGGATGCGGGACGACGCGTTGGTATTGATACCTTTATGTTCCGAGAACAACGATATAAGCGGCTTGCGATTGATTTCCAGCTCGAAGTGAAGCCCAAACAGGTAGTGATGCATTTTTTTTACCCCATAAACATATGCTAAAGCCTCTTTCTCTACTATGCCGTAGGCTCTTTCTGCCTTGGACAGGCTTCGAGACGCGTATGCAACTGGTTGTAGTTTGCCTGACTCATTGGCTTGCTGGAGTAAGCAGTCGACCCCATAGGATGACGCATCACAGGTCAAAACTAGACGCTTGCATGGTCATACAATACCAGTAGCTTCTGGGAACACAACCGATTTCTAGCCTTCTCAAAGGCTCTATCTTGAGATTCACCCCATACCCAATCGTCTCCTTTCCTGAACAGCTTGTGCAAAGACTCTACTACTGTCTTCAATTTGGGCAAGAAGTTACCAAAGTAGTTGAGAAGACCCAGGAACGAATGCAGCTCCGTCACATTCTGGGGCTGGGCGCATTTTTGATGGCCTCTGTTTTTGTGTCTGTAGGCCTGATTCCGTCTGCAGCAATCTTTCGTCTAAGGAATTCGACCTCTGGTGCCATGAAAACTCACATCGAACGTTTCAGCCTGAGTCCCACTTTGTCCAGACGATGCAGAACATCTCCAGATTGTGCAGGTGCTCGGCGGTGTCACGACCTGTGATTAGGATGTCATCTTGGAATACCACGGTCCTGGGGATGGATTTCAATAGGCTCTCTATGTTTCTCTGAAATATGGCTGCCGCCGAACAAATGCCAAAAGGGCACCTGTTGTAAATAAACAGTCCTTTGTGCGTGTTGATGCACGTAAGTTTCTTTGATGATTCAACCAGTTCCTGCGTCACGTAGGCCGACATTTGATCCAATTTGGTGAACGATTTTCCCCCGGCTAGCGTTGCAAACAGATCATCAGCTTTCGGTAGCAGGTACTGGTCTTGTTTCGAAACTCGGTTGATCGTGACCTTGTCGTTTCCACAAATCCTGACCGTGCCGTCGCTCTTTAACACTGGAACAGTGGGGCTGGCCCATTCATTAAACCGGTGAGATGACCCTCTCGCGTTGTAGCCTGTCCAATTCGAGCTTGACCTTTTCTCTCATCATGTGCGGGACCGCCCTGGCTTTGTGATGGATGGGCCTTGCGTCTGGTCCTTGGTGAATCTGCACCTTGGCTCCCTTGAAGCTGCCAATTCCCGGTTCAAACAGTGAGGAAATTTGCTCAGCACTTGAGCACACAAATCATCATCCACTGATGACAAAGCTTTGATATCGTACCATTTCCATTTTATTTTCTCGAGCCAACTTCTGCCGAATAACGATGGGCCGTTGCCCGGGATAATCCATAATGGTAGATCATGAACCACTCCCTCGTACGACACTCTTACTGCTGCACTACCGATTACTGGTATGAGCTCTTTGGGGTAGGTATGCAACTTCGCATTTATCGCGCTCAGCTTGGGTCTCTCTGCCTTGGTCTCCCACAGCTTTTTGAAAGTCCTCTGGCTCATTATCGATTGACTTGCACCCGTGTCTAATTCCATGGATACCAGCACGCCGTTTAATTTTACCTCCATCATTATCAATTGGCTCTTTGTTAGTAATTTTACCTCCATCATTATCGGTTGGCTCTTTGTTAGGAATGCACATGTGCTATACACATCCCATCCTCGTCGGCAGTTGTAGTGTATGAAATGATACAATGAACTCCGTACTGTGAGCCAGTGACTTGGTGTAACCTGGTCAGTCTTTAATGGCTTCCAGAAGTGAAGATACAAAGGTGAAGTTCAGGTTATTTACTGGGCCCAGCACGAGTGTACCTATGACCCTAAGACCTCCGATGGTAGTGCCCCTTGTTGGTGGGCAGATTTTATGTACATTCATTACATCAAGCAAACATGCAGGTGCAGCAAGCAGTTAGGAAGGAATGCAAATGATATGTTGGCCTTCATTACAAGAGGATTTGAGAACAGGAGCAAGGATGTCTTACGACAGTTATACAGGGCCTTGGTGAGACCGCACCTGGAGTATTGTGTGCAGTTTTGGTCTCCTTACCTAAGAAAGGATATACTTGCCATAGAGGGAGTGCAGCAAAGGTTCACCAGACTGAGTCCTGGGATGACAGGACTGTTGCATGAGGAGTGATTGGGTCGACTAGGCCTGTATTCACTTGAGTTTAAAAGAATGAGAGGGGATCTCATTGAAACGTATACAATTCTGACAGGGTTGGACAGACTGGATGCGGGGAGGATGTTTCCCCTTGCTGGGAAGTCTAGAACAAGGTGTGACAGTCTCAGGATACGGGGTAGGAAATTTAGGACTGAGATGAGGAAAGATTTCTTCACTCAGATGGTGGTGGACCTGTGGAATTCTCTACCACAGAAGGATATGGAGGTCAAATCACTGAATATATTTAAGAAGGAGATAGATAGATTTCTACAAACAAAAGGCATCGTGGTATGGGGAGAAAGCAGGAATATGGTGTTTAGAGGATCATCCATAATCATATTAAATGGCGGTGCAGGCTCGAAGGGATGAATGGCCTACTACTGCTCCTATTTTCTATGTTTCTATATTTCTATCTACCTGTCTTGCTACCTTCAGGGATCTATGGTTATGCCCTCCAAGGTCCCTCTGTTCCTCTACACTACTCAGTATCAATCATCACCGCCCCAGGACATCGCTGCAGGAGTTCCTCAGGGAAGTGTCCTAGGCCCAACCATCTTCAGCTACTTCATCAATGACCTTCCCTCTATCATAAGGTCAGAAGTGGGGATGTTTGCTGATGACTGCACAGTGTTCAGTACCATTTGCAACTCCTCAGACAATGGAGCAGTCCATGCCTGCATCCAGCAAGACCTGGATGACATTCAGGCTTAGGCTGATAAGTGGCAAATAACATTCGCGCCACACAAGTGCCAGGCAATGACCATCTCGAACAAGCGAGAGTCTAACCACCACCCCATGACATTCAACGGCATTACCATCGCTGAATCCCCCACCATCAACTTCCTGGGGGGATCACCATTGACCAGAAACATAACTGGACCAGCCACATAAATACTGTGGCAGCAAGAGCAGGTCAAGTGCTGGGTATTCTGCGGTGAGTGTCTCACTTTCTGACTTCCCAAAGCCTTTCCACCATCTACAAGGCACAAGTCAGGAGTGTGACTTGCATGGATGAGTACAGCTCCAACAACACTCAAGAAGCTTGACACCATTCAGGACAAAGCAGCCCACTTGAGTGGCACCCCATCAACCACCTTAAACATTCATCCCTCCATCACTAACGTACAATGGCTGCAGTGTATACCATCTACAAGATGCATTGCAGCAACTCACCAAGACTTCTTTGGCACCACCTCCCAAACCTACGATGTCTACCATCTAGAGATCAAGGGCAGCAGGTGCATGGGAACACCACCACCTCCACGTTCCCCTCCAAGTTACACACCATCCTGATTTGGAAGTATATCACCATTCCTTCATTGTCACTGGGTCAAAATCCTGAAACTCCCTCCCTAACCGCACTGTGGGAGTACCTTCACCACACGGACTGCAGCGGTTCAAGAAAGCAGCTCACCACCATCTTCTCAAGGGAAATTAGGGATAGGCAATAAATGCTGGCCTTGCCAGCGACCACCCACATCCCATGAACAAAATGTTTTTAAAAATCCTACCATTTATTGTGTATTCCCTTGCCTTGAAGCTCTCCGCAAATGTATTACCTCACATTTCTTTGGATTGAATTCCATTTGTCACTTTTCTGCCCACCTGACCAGTCCATCAATATCTCCCTGCAGTCCACAGCTTTCTTCCTCATTATCAACCACACAGCCAATTTTTGGATCATCTGCAACCTTCTTAATCATGGTCCCTACATTGAAGTCTAAATCATTGATATATACCCTGAAAAGCAAGGGACCCAGTTCTGAGGCCTGCAGAACCCCACTGGAAACAGCCTTCCAGTCATAAAACACCAGTCGACCTTTAGCCTTTCCTTCCTGCCACTGAGCCAATTTTGGATCGAACCTGCTACTTTCCCTTGGATCCCATGGGCTTTTACTTTTTTGACCACTCAGCCATGTGGGACCTCGTCAAAAGCTTTGTTAAAATCCATGTCGCCTACACCAAATGCACTACCGTCAATGACCCTCTTTGTTAGCTCCTCAAAAAATGCAATCAAGTTAGTAAGACACGACCATCCCTTAACAAATTCATGCTGAATTTCCTTGATTAATCTAAACATGTGTAAAAGTTATGCATTCTCAGTCAGAATGGATCCCTCCAAAACCTGCAAATAGAGGTGCACGTCTATATAAGAGGTATAACCATAACTCTTCTCAAAACAGTACAGAATGAGCAGTCCATGAGGAGCTGGACACAGATAACAGATGCAGTGCAGCTTTCAGTATGGCTCCAATAAGTTTCACTAAGCTCCTTTCTCCTATTACAGAAATATAGCTCAGAAGCAATGAATAACCAACATTGGAATAGGAGTAGGCCATTCAGTCTGCTATTTAATTCGATCATGGCTGATCTGAACCTCAGCTCGATTTGCCTGCCTTTTCTGCATATGCACTGATGCCCTTATGCAACAAAAATTTAGCTCAGTTTTGAAAGCTGCAATTGTCCTAGCATGCAAAGCCTTTTGGGGGAGCAAGTTCCAGATTTCCAATATTCTTTGTATAAAAAAAATGTTTCTTGATTTCACTCCTGAATGGCCTATTAGTGTTTTGATTACTTTTTGTACCTGTGCACCAGCTTTTAGTGATTTGGGTATACGGACAACTAAATCCCATTGCTTCTGCACAGGTCTTACCTGTCACCAAACAGCCACACAACAATCAGTAGAACGGAAATATACCTTTAACAGTAAGGAGCCAGCTACAATAAAGTGGTGCCCCACAGAGCGCTCATTTTAAGTGAATGCTGAGTGTTTGGAGCACTGTTCAGGCACTCGGAACACATTATGGAGCCTAGTTCTCAGTTGCATAGTTCTTGCAGCCTTAATAAGCTTAGTGCACAACACATGTGCTGGCTCTGAGTGCCACAGGAGCTAGTTAGGTGAATTATAGAACGCCGTGTATTCAGAGCTCTGAGCGAGTCTCAGACTTCTGCCTTCCACATTGCAAGGTACTTGCTCCTGACATGTGTGCACACTGTCAAAGATTGTATTAAGAGTCTCAGGGTAAAATTCCACTTCGGTGGGGGCGCAAAATGGGCAGCAGCAGATGGACTACCATTATACAGCCCAGCCCAATTTAACTTCAATGAAAAGGTGAATCAGGTGGCTTGTAGAACAGGTGATCCCCTAACACCCACTTGACCCCCACACACTGTAGTCAGTCCAATGTCTGCTCCCATGTAGACAGAGTTTAAATGTGTTTCCATGTGCACACTGTCTCATTAGCACCCCTATCTACATATATTTTCAGCAGCTCATTCTTTCGAGAAATGTGGCGTGGGGAAGAGATAATCATGCAGAGCAGCCAAAAAGATTTTAGAACTCAAAAATGGTAATGACCATAATTTAAAAAAACAGTATTTCACTTCATTTGTTGCATGGCCTTTCAGAGCACAGGGAAAGATATAAGTAACAGATTGCACATTGCTATTGTTATATATGTGGACTTGTATTTACTCTGTACAGCCACCAGAGGGCTCATTCCCCGGAGTCCCAAGAGATCCCATAATCCCTTGGGAGCACAGGTATTTAAGAAGGCTTCACAGGTTGGAGAGGCACTCTGGAGACCTGCAATAAAGGACGAAGGTCACACTTTACTTTGAGCTCACAGTGTTCAGTCTGACTCTTTCTCCATACACAACAACTGGCGACGAGATACAGATAGCGAACCCAAAGATGCAGCGAACAGTGGGCATCCTGGAGAAATTTTCGGAGGGAGATGATTGTGAAACTTTTGTGGAGCGACTCGACCAATACTTTGTGGCCAACGAGCTAGATGGGGAAGAGAGCGCTGCCAAACGTAGAGCGATCCTCCTCACCGTCTGTGGGGCACCAACGTATGGCCTCATGAAGAATCTGCTCATTCCAGCGAAACCCACGGAGAAATCGTACGACGATTTGTGCACACTGGTCCGAGAGCATCTGAACCCGAAGGAAAGCGTTCTGATGGCGAGGTACTGGTTCTACACCTACAAAAGGTCTGAAGGCCAGGAAGTGGCGAGTTATGTCGCCGAGCTAAGATGCCTTGCAGGACATTGTGAATTTGAAGGACATTTGGAGCACATGCTCAGAGACTTTTTCGTACTTGGCATTGGCCACGAAACCATACTTCGCAAGCTTTTGACTGTAGAGACCCCAACCTTGAGTAAGGCCATAGCGATAGCCCAGGTGTTCATTGCCACCAGTGACAATACTAAGCAAATCTCTCAGCACACAAGTGCTGCTACAATTACCGTGAACAAAGTGATACTGTTTTCAAATCGCAACATGCAGGGCAGGTCACGCATACCTGCAGCTACACGCCCACAGATGTCTCAGACTCCACCATCAAGGGTGATGAATGCAAGGCCATTAACACCTTGTTGGCGCTGTGGTGGTGATCATCGTTTCCATTCATGCCGATGCAAATGATACATTTGCAAGGGCTGTGGAACAATGGGACACCTCCAACGAGTGTGAAGGCGAGCTGCTCAGCCTGTTAAACCTGCAAACCACCATGTTGCAGAGGAGGACAGATTCACGGAGGATCACTACGAATCAGAGCCTCAGACTGAGGAGGCAGAGGTACATGGAGTACACACATTCACCACTAAGTGTCCCCCGATAATGCTGAATGTTGAACTAAATGGACTCCTGGTGTCAATGGAGCTGGACACGGGCACGAGCCAGTCCATCATGGGCAAAAAAACTTTCGAAAGGTTGTGGTGCAACAAGGCGTCAAGACCAGTCTTAACTCCAATTCGCATGAGACTAAGAACTTACACTAAAGAACTGATTCCTGTAATCGGCAGTGCTACCGTAAAGGTCTCGTATGATGGAGTGGTGCACAAGCTACCACTTTGGGTGGTGTCGGGTGATGGTCCCATGCTGCTCGGCAGGAGCTGGCTGGGAAAGATATGCTGGAACTAGGCTGACATCCGAGCGCTATCGCCCGCTGATGAACTTCGTGTGATCAGGTCTTAAACATATTTCCTTCGCTGTTCGAACCAGGCATTGGGAAATTCCAAGGAGCAAAAGTGCAAATCCACCTAGTTTCGGGGGTGCGACCCATCCATCACAAGGCAAGAGCAGTACTGTACATGATGAGAGAAAGGGTAGAGATCGAGCTAGACCGGCTGCAACGAGAGGGCATCATTTCACCGATCGAGTTCAGCGAGTGGGCCAGTCCTATTGTCCCAGTCCTCAAGGGAGATGGCACCGTCAGAATTTGTAGCGATTACAAAGTAACTATCAATCATTTTTCCCTGCAGGACCAATACCCACTATCAAAGGCCGACGACTTCTTTGCAACACTGGCGGGAGGAAAGGACGTTCACGAAGCTGGATCTGACTTCAGCCTACATGACGCAGGAACTGGAGGAATCATCAAAGGCCCTCACCTGCATCAACACGCACAAAGGTCTTTTTGTTTATAACAGATTCCCGTTTGGAATCCGATCAGCGGCAGCTATATTGCAGAGAAACATGGTCCCACACACCGTTGTCTTCCAGAACGTCACAGGTCAGAATACTGTTGAGCACCTGCAGAACCTGGAGGGGGTTCTTCGTCGACTCAATCGCATGGGGCTCAGGTTAAAACGCTCAAAATGGAGTTCCTGGGAAGGAGGATTGCGGCGGACGGCATCAGGCCCATCAACGCTAAGACGGAGGCAATCGAGAATGCACTGAGGCCACAGAACGTGACGGAGCTGCGGTCGTTTCTGGGACTCTTGAACTACTTTGGTAACTTCTTACCGGGTCTCAGTACCCTGCTAGAATCACTACATGTCTTACTACAAAAAGGGGGCGAATGGATTTGGGGCAAAAGCCAAGAAAATGCCTTTGTAAAAGCGAGAAAATTGTTATGCTCAAATAAGTTGCTTGTGTTGTATGATCCATGTTAACGTTTGGTACTAGCATGTGATGCGTCGTCATATGGCATCGGGTGTGTATTGCAACAGGCTGATGATTTCGGGAAACTGCAACTGGTTGCTTATGCATCCAGGAGTCTGTCGAAGGCTGAGAGAGCCTACAGCATGATTGAAAAAGAAGCGTTAGCGTGTGTCTATGGGGTAAAGAAAATACATCAATACCTGTTTGGGCTAAAGTTCGAATTGGAAACTGACCATAAGCCACTTATATCCCTGTTTTCCGAGAGTAAAGGGATAAATACCAACGCATCGGCCCGCATCCAGAGATGGGCGCTCACGTTGTCCGCATACAACTACGCCATCCGCCACAGGCCAGGCACAGAAAACTGCGCCGATGCTCTCAGTAGGTTGCCATTGCCCACCACAGGGGTGGAAATGGCGCAGCCCGCAGATCTAGCCATGGTTATGGAAGCATTTGAGAGTGAGCAATCACCCGTCACTGCCCGGCAGATCAAAACCTGGACAAGCTAGGACCTCTTATTATCTCTAGTGAAAAGCTGTGTGCTTCACGGGAGCTGGTCCAGTGTCCCAGTGGAAATGCAGGAAGAGATAAAGCCATTCCAGTGGCACAAAGATGAAATGTCTATGCAGGCAGACTACCTTCTGTGGGGCAATTGAGCAGTGGTCCCCAAGAAGGGCAGAGACACCTTCATCAATGACCTCCACAGTACTCACCCCAGGCATCGTAATCATGAAAGCAATAGCCAGATCCCACATGTGGTGGCCCGGTATCGATGCGGACTTAGAGTCCTGCGTTCACAGATGTAATACATGCTCGCAGTTAAGCAATGTACCCAGGGAGGCGCTGCTAAGTTTATGGTCTTGGCCCTCCAAACCTTGGTCTAGGGTACACGTCGACTATGCAGGCCCGTTCATGGGTAAAATGTTCCTTGTGATTGTAGATGCGTACTCCAAGTGGATTGAATGTGAGATAATGTCGGCTAGCACGTCCGCTGCCACCACTGAAAGCCTGCGGGCCATGTTTGCAACACACGGCTTACCCAATGTCCTGGTGAGCGACAACGGGCCATGTTTTACCAGAGCTGAGTTCAAAGAATTCATGACCTGTAACGGGATCAAACATGTCACATCTGCCCCGTTTAAACCAACGTCCAATGGTCAGGCAGAGAGAGCAGTGCAAATCATCAAGCAAGGCTTGAAGAGGGTAACTGAAGGCTCACTGCAGACTCGCCTATCCCGAGTCCTGCATAGCTACTGCACGAGACCACACTCACTCACTGGGATCCCACCTGCTGAACTGCCCATGAAAAGAGCACTTAAGACAAGGCTCTCGTTAGTTCACCCTGATCTACATGAACAGGTAGAGAGCAGGTGGCTTCAACAAAATGCATACCATGATAGCGCAAATGTGTCATGCGAGATTGAAGTCAATGATCCTGTATTTGTATTAAATTATGGACAAGGTCCCAAGTGGCATCCCGACACTGTCGTGGCCAAAGAGGGGAGCAGGGTGTTTCTGGTCAAACTTTCAAATGGACTCATTCACTGGAAACACTTGGACCAAATCAAACTCAGATTCATGGACTACCCTGAGCAACTCACCTTGGACCCTACCTTTTTTGATCCCCCAGCATACATACCAGTGGCAGCCGGCACCATGGTTGACCATGAAGCAGAACCCATCATCCACAGCAACCCTGCAGGGCCCAACACACCAGACAGCCCAGCAAGGCCAGCTGCACAGCAGCCCAGAGAGGGCCCAACAAATGATTCAACAACACCAGCTTTCACACCGAGACGATTAACCAGGGCAAGAAGGGCCCCAGATCGACTCACATTGTAAATAGTTACACTATTGACTTTGCGGGGGAATGTTGTTATATATGTGGACTTGTATTTACTCTGTACAGCCACCAGAGGGCTCATTCCCCGGAGTCCCAAGGGATCCCATAACCCTTTGAGAGCACAGGTATTTAAGGAGGCTTCACAGGTTGGAGAGGCACTCTGGAGACCTGCAATAAAAGACTACGGTCACACTTTACTTTGAGCTCACAGTGTTCAATCTGACTCTTTCTCCATACACAACAGCTGTCTATTATAAAGAGAAGTAGTTAGCACCTATTATGAATCTCACAGTAGAACAATACTATAGCTACAGCGGAGGGCAAACCAATCTGAGAAAATTAAACTTAAAAGAAGATTTAGCTGACCAAATAGGCTTGAGGGGAATGCTAATAACCTCAAAGGAAGCTGTCTTGCCCCACTTCTTTGAGTAAGCAATCAGGAACCATTAAGTTATCTACACTGTCCTATAGGTAGTCATGCATCTTCCACTCTGACAGAATTGATCGTAGATCCCAGCTTGGGTAACTCTTAGCTATAGGTGGAAATGTTTTGCGATGAATGAGCCCTTCTCCAATAATTTCCACAATTCTAAATAATAAATTGTATTCTCTCAAAGTAAATCCTCAGTTTGAATTTGTACTTTTCAGTGGATTTTTCTGCTCATCAGATAAGAGATGCTGATGTTGGGAAATGCAGATTTGCCATCTTAGAAACCTAGGCCCCGATTTTAGTTACATAACACACTGGGAGCAGTGGTGGTGTTGTGGCGGGGGGGGGGGGGGGTGGGGAGGGTGGCGGAAGGAGTGGTCTGATAGTGCCTGTAAAACCCCTTTTAACTCAGCCACTTCATTATCATTTTATTTCTGGGTTTCCTGTCCAATCAGTGACAGCGGGTACAATGTGGACTAGCATAACACGATCTTAACTCCTGTATTTAAAGGTACAACAAAGCATGCAAGTTGAAGGAGTTTGGAGTTGGGAAGAAGAGAGAAGCAAGTGGCAGAATGGATTCCACACAGGCAAAGGCTGTGCCTCGTTTCAGTGACGGCTCCCTGGATGTGCTGCTGAGGGCTGTGAGCAGAGAGATATTTTTCCCTAGCAATGTGAGGAAGAAGTCTGCAGCTGACACCACGAAAGTGTGGTCAGAGGTAGCAGTGGAGGCCAGCAGCAGGAGTGTAGTGCCACGTTCCTGGATTCAATGTGGGAAGCATTTTAATGACCTAATCAGGTCAAGAACGTGAGTACAGTGGTACTTTCACCTACATCCTGTTGTGTGCATCACCCCATCCCCTCACTCTGCATTCTCAAGCCTACTCCTGCACATCACTCCTCACACCCACTTACCGTGTAGTTGCACCCATTGTTCTCTTTCTATGCCCTTCCTCATGTCCCTATCTATCTATCCACCACTCACACACCCTCGTCCTTATGCAATGTCATGCCTCTCCCGCATAGTCTCCATCCATTGGATGAACATATGCCATTACACTAACCTTGTAGGATAAGAGAGCACAGAACAACAGGGAGAGGCAGAGAACCGGAGGTGGCCTTCAAACATCTTGCAACTGACAAGCACAAAGGAGGAGGCACTGGAGATCAGTGGAGTTTCGGCATCCCAGGCCTTTGGAGATTGGGAGACGGGGAACTCCCAGCTACCTAGTGACACAATTAAATAAAGCCATCCACATGTCATAGCACTCATTCATGTTGACTTGATTTCAACAGTGAGTTAAATATGATCATCTTCATAATGATAACTTGCAACATATTCAGACCTAATTCATGTCTTTTATCTCTGACAGGGCCTTCACGGGTGCAGCATAATTCAGTGGAGATCGCTGACAATGATTCCTCAAAGGAGCTGAGTTGTTCTGAGGGTGCACCGTAACAGGACTCCTGCAGACTCAGGCACTAGCTCAGATACTCACACTTTGATGGGGTCAGTAAGGCAGATAGTTGGGTTTTTACCTGAGGACTCTCGCATCACAAGTGTGCAAGAGTAGATGGTGGAGACAGAGACAGCAGTGGAGAATCCATATTAGAGGATGCATCCCTTCCCAAGCTTTGCTCAGCTGGACACAGATGCGTTACTTCGGGGCCTGTCAATGAAGGGGAGAATCATTGAGCAGCAGTAGACAATGTGCGATGCACCGACAGGCCTTCAAAGTGGAATCACCATGATTGCAGAGAGATTGGAGGAATCCACCTCAAGCATGAGGGGGGTGAAGTCACAGGCCACTGAGATGATATCTTCTTTCATGGGTAGAGTGGCCAGCGCTATGGACTGTTATACGCAGCAATCAAATGAGTCCATGCACCCGTTCAACACCAACATGCAGACTCTGGATGCCAACATGTCTGCCACCTTAATTAGGTTGGCAGATACCTTAGCCTTGTCCTTATAGGACTGCATTAACCTTCACCAAAGTGTTCTCCAGCACAGTGGTATCAGTGAAGTACGGCTGGGCCATGAAAGGGATGATAGCGAGAGGGTCATGGAAGCGGGGATTCCACTTAAAGCGCTTACATGTCTCACCCACAGCCCACCTCTCAGTCAGTAGCACACATGCTGCCTCATCTCCCGATGGCCAAGACTGCCCCTGCACAGGTGCAGGTGGAGCAGTCTTTGGCAGGGCTCTCACAGGCTCCAAACTCCAGAGGACTTTGGCCAAGAGCATCTTAGCAGTCAAAGCAGGAATGTGAGCAGCCTCATAGGTTGCAGCATATTAGAATATCAGAAAAAGGAATAGTACAGTTTTGTAGTTGCACAAGGGTATGCACATGGATATCTGAGAAAATGTTGTGTGGGTAAATTTTTGTTTTTTATTTAGCTCACATAAATGTTATTCTTTTTCACCACTTTCCTGTCATCCATTCTTGGGTGTGGGGTGGTGAGTGACCTTCTAACTTGTTTGATGATGAATGTGAAGACATGACTTGATGGGGACCAAAGGGGTAGGGGGATGTTGAAGGAGTGGTTGGTGGATTGCAGGACTGCTTTGTGTCAGTGGCATTGGAGGGGAGGGGGAAGAATGGCCGTTGCATTTTCTGGTGACATGGGTGTACTGGTGCAATCTAAGTGAGTCTGGCATTAATAATGGCATCCCTGGCAGCAATGTAAGCAGCTGGGGGTGCATTGCCCTCATCACCGTCCTTCTCGTCTTCTTCCTTCTCCTGTTTCAAATCGCCCTAGGAGGATCTGAGCTCTTGTTTTTCCTGCAGGTCCAAGCCTCACTGTTGCACAATGTTGTGTGACCATTCTGGAGACCCTGGCTGGTGCATATTGAAGGGCACCTCCAGATCTGTCCAGGCACCTGAAGCACATCTTCAGCATCCCGATTGTCTGTTCAATCACACATCTGGTGGTGCTATGGCATTCACTGTAGCGCTGTTGGGCTTCAGTGGTCTGGTTTCTAGCGGGTTTCACGAGTCAAATTTGCAGTGGGTATGCCTTGTTGCCTAGCTGCCAACCCTTAAATCTGCTTCCAGGTCCGAAGAGATGAGGGAGCCTGGACAGCCGCAGGACTAAAGCATCATGATAGCTGCCCAGGAATCTTGTGCAAACATCCATAAACATCTCCTTGTGGTTACACACCAGCTACACATTGATGGAAAGGAAGCCTGTGATTGACAAATACTATTGGTTGTTCTGGGGGTGCCCGGACTGCCACTTGTGTGCAGTCGATGGCGCCCTGCACATGTGGGAAGCCAGCCAGAGGCACAAAGCAGAGCGCCCACTCATTCTGACTGGCACCTTCAGTGGAAAAGTTCACACAATTGCCGGCCCTGGCAAACAAACCTTCAGTGACCTGTCTAATGCATTTGTGTGCAGCCCACTGGAAGATCCTGGATATGTCTGCGGCAAAGCCCTGGAAGGATCTGGAGGGAAAAACATTGGTGGTGATTTTGACAACCATTGATAACGCGTGGCTACCGGGTCCAACAGGCAGCATGTCTTCTTCTAGGACACTGCAGATGTCTGCCACCACCTGATGTGACCTCCTGAGCCTCCTGAGACACTGGGGTTCAGACAGGTCAAGGAAACTGAGCCTCTGCCTGTAGACGCTGTTTTGTGGGTAGTGCCTCCTGTGAGCTGCACCTCTCTGCTGGTCCCCTCTGCTGTGCAGCAACAGGTCTGTGAGCAGTAGGCTGCTGCGGGTGCTGTTGTTGATCATCTTGGTCCTCCTCCTGAGTTCAATCTAAGGCAGCATAAGCAGCATCCATCCTGATGTGATAGAGCAAATCTCCAATGTATAGAAAGTAATCCTTTCTCACCAGCAGGTAAGAATGCAGCCGTGAGTACTGAGTATTTATTGGCATCTTTACCTGAGATTGCTTCAGCCCCCTCAATTGCCGTTGTGTACTTGCATTGGTTTCACTGGCGAGTTTCAGAAGTCCCGGAAATCCGTGGACCCGACAGTGTCTCAATATTGCTCTAATTGAGTGATAAGCTTATGGAACCTGACAACCCGCCTCTCCCGAGGGGAGGCGTGCAGACAGCCTAACGCGCTTCAGTCAAATGTGGAAGTTGGCGGGTTGGAGCCGGCTTTTCGGCGCGCTGTCAATTTCGGCGATTTTAACCCCCCACCCGCACCCAAGCACACGTGCTCATCAAGATTGTAATTCAGCCCCTCCTGTTAGCATAAAAATAAAAGCTCAACTTCATTCCAACTCAAATCTATCCCAATTATATACCTTAACCCCAATCCAGAGGTGAAAATGGCAAAACACTGAAATTTATCCCAATATAAATAAAGGTCCAGGAGCTGGTAGGTAGGGCACTGAACTGAACTGACACTCGACATGGTCAGTTCTTTGTTGTGCTCTATTCTGGGGTGCCCATGTCACCAAGGTGCAAACTTACTGAAACTCCCTGGAAGTAAATGAATCATCCCAAATTAAAGTGATGTTGTGGTGACATGCAACTACCAAATACAGTTCGAGACATATTGTAGACAGTGCTCCCTAACACTGCTTCTCAAACACCACCAGAACAACTTCAGAAATTACATTACAAGTACTCTACGTTTGGTCAGCATAAATACAGTTTGATCATGGCATTGAAAAAATAAACAGGCACCTTCTTAATAGAATTTCAATGGTGATGTAATGTTTATTCTCCATCTATCTCCATAGACGGGGAGGGGCAGGGTCGAATCAGCCTGCAAGCTGCTTTTCCTTAACAACTTTTTCACTGACCTTTACCCTGCCAACTTCCCTCCTGCCCCGAAAACTGGTAGTTTATGTAACTAGGTTTTTCCCCAGTCCAGTAGTCCACTCACTCAACAAAGGCCTCCCCTTTTAAAATTTCATCTTGACCTTTCCCTTTGCTTTCCCTTCCCTAATGTGCCTCCTGTGCAGCTATTTGACCACAATGAACCAGCACCATACAAAGTCTGGAACTACTTAACACAATTCTGCAAGGCCCGAGTACAGGCCCCAAGTTCCTCCAGAGGAGGGAGAGGGCTTTGTATCCCCTTCCATTCAAATTGGGCCCAGCACTTACATGCTAAAGGCCATGATCTCACCCGAGACCTTCAGTGAGAACCTTGCTGCCATCTTTGGGAAGTGCTTCTGCTCCTTTAAGGTCTCTCGCTGTCTCTTCTGGTGCACCCGCTGTGTCCCTATTGCAACATTACAGGGACTTTCCTCCCTCACACCAACAGACTCCGTCTTTACAGTGGAATCTCATCAGGAGCCCACAGTCCATATGGGATGGCCCCTATTGTTGGAAATTGGGTTGGTGATGGGGCAAATCGGGAGGGCCAAGTGGAAGCCCAATCCTAACAGAACTAAGAAAAGAAGCCCAGCACTGATGTCAGAAATGGAGAAAATGTATTGTTGTCCAGGAAAGACATCCCTTTCATTGACCAGAACAGAATTTATGAGCCTGGGACTTGTCAAGTTTTTGGTCACGGCTTCAAATGTCTTCTTTTTTGGCTCGGCATTCATTTTTATCCGATTACGCCTCTGTGAAGAATCTTGGAACATTTTTCTACGTTAAATGTGCTAAATAAAAGGTGTTGGTCAATCAGAACAACTTTCTTAAACCAGTTTTCAAAACTTCTTAATCAGTCAGTGAATCCTTCAAATAATGAAGTGGAGAAGGATCATAAAACTGAAAAGATCAGAGCAGCAATTGCAGTGCAAAATATAAATTGTAATTATTTCATTCATGTCAAGGTAGCTTAGTGGCCGTTTCAAAACTGCCATGCTTAAGAGCTGTGCATACAGTTTTTGCCAGAAAGGTTACTATTTTTGACAATAATTTCAAGAGAAAATCAATTACTTCTAACAAATACACATCACATTGAAACTTTTCCTGCTCGCTATTAAAAATATTTGTATTCTAGACAAATAGCAGATATTTATGTGATCACAGTCCCTAAAGATTGACTCTACAAGACAATAAATATTGATGCCGTGCTAATGTCTTTTTTCTGCCTAGATTTGAGAGCTTCTATCTATACATTTGCATATATATACCACCTTATCACATCGCTTCACACAATGAATTACTTTTTTGAAGAGCGGTGACTGTTACATAGGCAAATGCAGCACCCACTTGTGTAGCAAAAGCATCTCAAACACCAATGAAGTGAGCGACCACGTAATTTGGTTTTTAAAGCATTTGTTGGGTAAGAAGGTATTGTGTTTATGTAGCACCCATCACATACTACAAAAAAATCTCAAGTGCTTTACATGCGATGAATTACTTCAAAATGAAGCAACTGTTATTCAGTAGGCAAACACAGCAGCCAATGTGTGCACAGCAAGATCCCCAAGACAACAACTGGATGAATGCCCAGTTAGCTTTTTTTTTAATATGGATTTTCAATATGGTTTTTTAACATGGTTTGACGGAGGAATTTTGGCCAGGACAGGAGAACTCCCTGCTCTTCTGTAAATAATGCCATACAATCTTTAACATATGTTGAACCACTGGAACAGGCAGGTGCAATCTTAGTTTCATGTCTCATCTGAAGGACAGTACCTCCAATAGTGCGACATTCTTTCAGCACTAAGCTAGAGTATTAACCATAAGTTCCTGTGCTCCAGCTTTAGAGTGGGGCTTGCTGAGTGGGAAATGTTGGCTCGCACATGAGGACAATGCTGTACTCTTTGATTAGTGCGATGGGATCTCTAATGTCCACTTCAGCATTATAGGATGAAGCATTCTAAGGACGACTCATTTTACAGCATACATGCCAGTCCTCAGTGTATTGGGGGTATAATTATTGAGATTTTTGACTATTTGTGCGAGAAGAAATTTCAGATTCATTTATATTATGAAACGATTAAGCTAAAATCAGTTCACAAGGGATTAAATCTTAACAACAAACTGCATCTGGGAATAGATCCAAATGAATTCACTGGAGAAGTAGTGCTTTCTGCACACCACATCAGCTTGAGACAGTGGAGATTTGTTCAGACATTCAAGTAAACATTCATGCAGATTATGCTGGAATAGATTAACTTATTTGAGCCCAGTAAGGTATGTGGGCAGCTGTCAATAGAACACACCTAGGATGGGGGGGGGGGCAAGTGACTGGCCAATCCCATGGTACATGGAGCAGTGGAAGGATCAGAGGTCAAGTTGTTGACTTTGTTGTAAGTCAATCGACAATGATGTGGAATGGAAGTCAGACACAGAGCACTGGACTTTCCTCCACTATTTTGGAAATTAGGTGATACATTGGCAGTAATTTGGGCAGAGAGATCCTATTGTTGGATGCTCATCCCTGCTAGAACCACCATACAATTTCCTTCCTCCTGCCCAGTTGGGATCTTGGCTGCGTATCCCTGGACTACCATGACACATTAAAATTTTTGCAAGGCAGCTTGGAAAACTCCGTTTCCTCACCTTTTGCTTCTGCTACCACTGATCCTGCCTGATGGGGGTGGGGAGCAGCAATAAGGACACCATTTCATTTGTTATCGGGAGATGCCCTAGTAGTGGCCTCCTCTCCTCTAATTGCTCCAAACACCCACTGCTTGAGGACTTCGGTCAAATAAAAATCAAAGTCTTCAGGGCGCTTCTGTCCTTTTATAGTGTTCATCTTCAGCCTCATGGCACTATATTGGCTGCCGCATTGCATTTCCCTGTTCCTTATTGGCAGGCTCCCAATGGAAATCCTGCCGGGAACCTTCTTTGCGTATTTATTCAGCCCCTACACAGGGGTCACGGCAGCATTGGGATGGCAGGTGAAAGGCCCATCCAATCAGTCTTGAAGGAGAACCCAGCTCAGATGATGAGAACTCCCTTTCTAAGTTTACTGCTGATTAGTTTCAGAGATTGGTCTTCTGCAGCCATTGAGGAAGAACCAAAATCGAAATCATAGTCCGGGACTCTCGCTCCCCCAAAAAACTGTTGAGGCGTGGTCAACTGAAAATCTCAAAATCTGAGATTGATAGATTTTTGTTAGGTAAGAGTATTGAGGGATTATGGAACCAATTCGAGTAAATGGAGTTAAGATACAGATCAACCATGATCTAATTGAATAGCGGAACAGGCTCAAGGGGCTGAATGGCCTACTCCTGTTCCTATGCTTCTAAGCTATAAAAAGGAACAAACTGTCATTGTAATACCCTTTTATTTTGTGTGGGTGCTGGCAACTTTTTTTAAATTGAAAGCATGGAGGAGCAAGAAAATGCACTCATTGTTAACATTTAATGGCAAATAACAAACCAAACGTCCGCTCTGATCATGGCTGCTCCAGCTCGGGTCTGCGGTTGCCCCGTAGTTGGATTTCAAAACCAAACATTAGTTATAGCTGCAGTCATGTACCAGAATACCATTTAAAACTGAGATGAGGAGGAATTTCTTCTCTCAGAGGGTTGTAAATCTGTGGAATTCTTTGCCCCAAAGAGCTGTGGAGGCTGGGTCATTGAATATATATTTAAGGCGGAGATAGACAGATTTTTGAGTGATAAGGGAATAAAGGGTTATGGGGAGTGGGCAGGGAAGTGGAGCTGAGTCCATGATCAGACCAGCCATGATCTTATTAAATGGTGCCGCAAGCTCGAGTGGCCAGGTGGCCTACTCCTGCTCCTATTTCTTATGTTCTTATGTTCTTATGGACAGATCTCCCCTCCTGAATCAGTCAGCACTCTTAGACTTGAGGAGTTGGGATTGTATGGTGTGCAGTTGTCACCTTTTACCAATTGCAAATCAAACAGCAGGTGGATTGCAGCAGGGGTGGAACCGTATCCTGAGCTCTGATATCTCCAAGTAAGTGAATTGAAAACCTTAATAACCAATGACTCTGTCTCATAAAATATGGAAGGCAGTAGAAGAGACAGGTTTCTACGTCACAAAGCAAAACTTTGGTGTCCGATTAGAAATTTCAAGAGAACTGACTCACAAACTGATATCCTGCAAAAGTGATGTAAATTCATAGTCATAAACTTCAGTGAAAACAAGATAATCTACTGCAATTTTTCAATGTTTCTTTTAAAAAGGGTTAACTCTTGGAAGATTTCAGCCTAATTAGCTAAATCAGTCTGGCCATATATGGTCAGGTTTTGCTTTCAGATTTTGCTGTTTTTTAAAAATTAATGTTGTCATTGTGCCTTGAAAGAAAGCTACAAACTAATCATGATCTGCTTTAACTGGTTGCAGTTAGTGTTACTGGGGAATGCTGAACTACGAACTCACTACACAATAACACCAGCCATCAATGAGTGTACGGATTAAGTCAGCTTTAATTATATGGGGATGAATTTTCCCCAAAGCTGTTTTTTGGCGTACTTGAAGAGTTGCGCCCATTTTTTGGGGGATCCTAAGTACGCCCCTCCAAAAAATCATCCAAGTTTCCCCATTTGAATTCTTCATTTTGGCGCCGCCTAGCCTGTCGTCTAGTTTTGGGAGTGGCGCACAAAATCTGCACCAAAAAGATTGGGTTGCCATGGTAACCAGGGACACAATGTGGGCTGAGGCTGGAAAGTGAAACATACAGCCAGCTCACAGCAATCTGCACAGGCACGTTAAACATTGCAGCAACTTACATCCATTAAATTATTAAAGTGTAATGACAAAGGTCTATCTCCTTCCCCCCCTCTCGATGCCAGTCCTGGTCCCCGCTCCTATCCCTGGCCGAATGGCCTCTTGGTCCCGGTTCCACACCTATCCCTGGTCAAACGGCCTCCCAGTCCCAGTCCCCGCACCTATCCCAGGCCGAACGGCCTCCTCCCTCCCAGTCCCCGTACCTAAATATACGCAAAGGGCTTCCCCCACTTGCTCTCTCCCACTCTCTGTCACCTCTGCTGCTGTTGTCCAGGCATCTGTTGCACTGATTTACTTACCTGCACCAATTTTCTTAACTCACCAGAAGGTTTTTCCACAGAGGCCACATACACCATCCTAAGAAGAATTGGAGTAAATCGGAGCTGGCCAAACTTGCTTAACTGGCCAGAATTGGAGCGGGTAGCAGGTTACGCCCCATATGACACAAAAAAAGACTAACCTAAAAAAATCGTAATTAACTGAGTTACGCTAGCGCAAATTGATTCTTTCATTGTATTTATTAACTTACTCAAAAAAAGCGGCACACACCAAAAAAACAGCACAAATCATTGGGGAAAATTGAGCCCATGGATAGGAACATCTGCTGGCTTTCTGAATAAAACTACCCAGCTTAAGAGCCTGTTGCCAGGCTACGACGACAGCAGCAACAATCATCCTAACTCCACACTGCAAAGGACACCAGGCCAGTAGCAACCCATGAGGTAAATAATAAGATGCAAGTGGAAAGGGAAGGAAAGCTGCACCATCTCAGGGGCGGGTTAACTGGACACGTTGTCGCTCGCAGGAGATGTCGCGGATGGCAGTGGTAATGGAGAGAATAGTCGATGGCAGCCTGTGGTCTCGGAATACGGCACTGCACCCCAAGGTGCTGTACCGCCATTGCCACCAACGCATGCGAATCAGGAGGAAGCAGTTGTTTCTGACTTGGAGGATGTTTCTTTGGCAACGTCCTCTCCATTTTCTCCAGCCCCATCTTTGACTCTGCCGTCAGCCCCCACACACCAGCAGCACTCGAAGTGCCCTGCTACAAGGTGGCTTGGTGTGGGTACAGGGGGAGAGGTGGGGTTCAGATTAGGGGCGGTAAAGGAAAGGTGAAGCGTGGCCGCAAGTAGGGGAGGGTGGGGAATGTATTTTTTTGTACTATTCTTATTATTATTCTTGTTATTAATACATTTGTTGACTGTTGGGTGGTTTGGTGTTTGTTATATTTATAATTGTTTTTGAAAGTTTGTTGTTGTTGTTATACCATTATATATTATGCTGTTGTTAATGTTGGAAACGTTACAGGGACACCCTCAAAGCCTCCCTGAAAAAGTGCAACATCCCCACCGACACCTGGAAGTCCTTGGCCAAAGACCGCCCTAAGTGGAAGAAATGCATCCGGGAGGGTGCTGAGCGTCTCGAGTCTCATCGGCGAGAGCATGCAGAAATCAAGCGCAGGCAGCGGAAAGAGCGTGCGGCAAACCAGTGCACACCCTCCCTTTCCTTCAATGACTATCTGTCCCACCTGTGACAGGGACTATGGTTCTCATATTGGACTGTTCAGCCACCTAGGGACTCATTTTAAGAGTAGAAGCAAGTCTTCCTCGATTCCGAGGGACTGCCTATGATGATGATGATTTATTATTAGTTAAAACAATTTCACTGTTGGGGTGGGAGTGGGGGGTAGATGAGTGTTTATTGTTAAAACATTTTTTTTTTACTTTTCTACTCATTAAAATTTTAAAATTTAACTTAACATTGTTGTGCAGTGTCTTCCAATAACAGAAACGTTAAGCATATACAAAGTTTGCAAACAATGGCGAGGCGAGGCCAGGCAAGGCAAAGATGAAATGTAACGTAATACAACTGTAACTGTAACTGTCACCAACAAAACGCAAAGCGTTCATTGATGAGCTGCTGACGCAACAGTGTTGCAGCTGTGTAACTACCACAGGGCTTTTCCTGTGGTCTAGGGTAGGGTGGGGGCATGGTTTCAACGCCAGGCTGATTGTCCTCCCTGAGGTCCTCGTCCACCTCTTTATCCTCCTCTTCCGCCTCCCCTCTCTCCTGAGGTGGACCGGCAGTCCCATCCGGCAATTCTTGTCCCCTCCTGATAGCTAAGTTATGCAACATGCAGAACACCACAGTGAACTCAGCCACCTGCTCTGGGTGGTATTGTACGTCACCTCCTGAGTGGTCCAGGCATCTGAAGTGCTGCTTAAGTACTCCAATTGTATTTTCCACGATATTGCATGTGGCTATATGGCTTTCGTTGTAGTGCTTCTCGGCTTCCATCTGGGGCTTACGCAGGGGGGTCATTAGCCAGTTGGCAAGGTCATATCTTTTATCCCCCAGCATCCAACTGTGACCTTGTGGCTGACTCTTAAACAGATCAGAGACAGTGCTCTCATGCAAGATGTGTGCATCATGGATATTCCCTGGAAATTTTGCATTTATTGCCATGATTATTTGCTTGTGATTGACAACGAGTTGCACATTCAGAGTGGAATCCCTTTCGGTTCCGAAACACCTCTGCATCCTGAAAAGGTGCTCGCAGGGTGATATGAGTACAGTCTATTGCTCCCTGCACCTTGGGGAAGTTTGCTATTCTTGAGAAACCTAAAGCCTTCTCAGTGTGTGCCTCCCTGGTCATAGGGAAGTTTATAAAGTCCATCCTCTGAGCGTAAAGGTTTTCAGTCACCTGTAAAATGCAGCAATGTGTGGCATGCTGAGAAATACTGCAAATGTCGCCAGCTGAGACCTGAAAGGAGCCCGATGCATAGAAGGAAAGTGCCGCAGTAACCTTAACCTCAACGGGCAGTGCGGTCCTGATGGTGCTGTTAGGCCACAGATCTATCTTAGTTAACTGGCATATCTCACTGATGACCTCCTTTCAGAAGCGCAGCCTCCTAAGGCACATGTTATCGGACAAGTCCAGCTATGATCGCTTAGCCCTGTACGTGCGTTGGGTGTAAGGTCTCTTCCTCATCAGCAGTCTGCCATCTCTTTGATTGGGCTTCAATAAACCTTCTCCCATCTCTATTCTGCAGCATTTGAGTAGTCATCAACACTAGCTGAGAAATTACAGGCCCCAGTACTATTGTTAAATGCCCTATTTATATGTCTTCAAAATTATTAAATTGTCCTCTAAAAATGCAATAAAAAAATTAAAATTCAGCACAATATGATTAGATGGTTATCAAAAGATTTTAAAACCACCTTAAAAGCACTCACAAATTACTTCAAAGCTCCCAATGAACTTGAAGCAGCCTTTTATGAAAAATCCTCCGAATTATAAAATGGCGTCCATGCCGCTGGGTTAAGGTCAGGTGAGTGCAGCTTTTCTTGAGCGTCTTTTTGGACGAGCGATCATTTGGGCAGGATATGGGCGAGATGCCGAAAATAACGCTCGGCGATAATCTGGGTGGTATTTCGGTGTTAGTTTCCATGATCAGCCATGATCTTATTGAATGGCGGTGCAAGCTCGAAGGGCCGAATGGCCTACTCCTGCACCTATTTTCTATGTTTCTATGTTTCTATAAACAGTTTTCTGGGCAGTGCACGAATGATGACGTCAGAATTTTAAAAAAAAATATGGGTGGGCGGTTCAGCTAATTGGCGGCATTAACAGTATGCCGACAGTTACGCCACCGATAAATGGGTGATAATTGGCCGTTAGTTTCCATTTATAATCAAATACGGGCGTTAAACTCAATCGCAGCGGTAAATGGGTGGTAATTGGGCGATCCCGATGGAAAGTCTAGCCCTTAGTGTCTCACTACAGTGCTATGATTATTATATTTATCTTCATTAAATGTCATTTTGCACAAAGAACCCCAATCGATCAAAGTAAATTACTGCAGCCAGCATAAAGTAGCAACTGATGAAATACGTTAAGATGAATTCCACTGTCTTCACTAATCCTTTTGACACTCTCTGCTTGCCCCCTCAGCCTTCCTCCTCCTATTTTCTCCTGTAGGCAGACACTCAGGTCATTTCCAGTCTATTTTTCTCATCCTGGTTATGTAACATAGCATATGAAGGAATTTTCAGTGATCACATTAAGCAGTTAGATCCAAAATAAACCCTTTTGTGTCTACGGCTGGAAGCCAGAGACAGTTATAACTTTGTTAATAAGAGCAGGAGTAGGTCATACAGCCCTTCGAGCCTGCTCCGTCATTCAATAAGATCATGGCTGATCTTCAACCTCAATTCCACGAAATGACTAAATACATCCTTATCTTCAAGCCACTGCAAAATCACGAAGAAACTTACATTTACATATGACCTTTCATGTCAAAATGTCTCAAAATGCTTCAGACAATGTATTAACTTTTTTGGCATGCAGTGATGGTTGTCATGTAAACACACTGGACTCTCTATCTGCATCAGTACAGCCTACAAACATCCATATGATGCATAACAAATCAATTATTTTTTTGCGATTTGGTGAATGAAAACAAGAGAGCTACCTGTTAACGATCCCATGCACTATATATATCATGTTGCATAAAACCATGTAAATAGTAGATAAAGTACTTTTATATACAGTCTATAATGGTTCAAAGAATGTCTGGGACTGACCAGATGGTCAGTGTTTTGTCCGATATAACCCATGGACCAACTGCATCTCTTGTCCCCGGGTAACTAGTAGAGTGGACAAGGGAGAACCAGGATGTGGTGTATTTGGACTTTCAAAAGGCTTTTGACAAGGTCCCACACAAGAGATTAGTGTGCAAAATTAAAGCACATGTTATTGGGGGTAATGTATTGACGTGGATAGAGAATTGGTTGGCAGACAGGAAGCAAAGAGTAGGCATAAACGGGTCCTTTTCAAGAATGGCAGGCAGGCAAGGTTCAATGCTGGGACATCAACTATTTACAATATACATTAATGATTTAGATGAAGAAAGTTTGCAGATGACACTAAGCTGGGTGGCGGTGTGAGCTGTGAGGAGGATGCTAAGAGGCTGCAGGGTGACTTGGATAGGTTAGGCGAGTGGGCAAATGCATGGCAGATGCAGTATAATGTAGATAAATGTGAGGTTATCCACTTTGGTGGCAAAAACAGGAAGGCAGAATATTATCTGAATGGTGACAGATTAGGAAAAGGGGAGGTGCAGCAAGACCTGGGTGTCATGGTACATCAGTCATTGAAAGTTGGCATGCAGGTACAGCAGACGATGAAGAAGGCAAATGGCATATTGGCCTTCATAACATGAGGATTTGAGTATAGGAGCAGGGAGGTCTTAATGAAGTTGTAGAGGGTCTTGGTGAGGCCACACCTTGAATATTGTGTACACTTTTTGTTATATATGTAAACTTGTATTTACCTTGTACAGCCACCAGAGGGCTCATCCCCTGGAGTCCCAAGAGATCCCATAATCCCTTGGGAGCACAGGTACTTAAGGAGACCTCACAGGCTGGAGAGGCATTCTGGAGACTTGCAATAAAAGACCAAGGTCACACTTCACTTTGAGCTCACAGTATCCAGTCAGACTCTTTCTTCATACATAACAACTGGCGACAAGGGACAGATGACGAACCCAACGATGCAGAGAACAGTAGGCATCTTGGAGAAACTCTCGGAGGGAGATGATTGGAAAACCTTCGTGGAGCGAATCAACCAATACTTCATGGCCAAAGAGCTGGAAGGAGAAGCGAACGCTGCCAAACAAAGGGTGATTCTCCTCACCGTCTGCGGGGCAACAACATATGGCCTCATGAAAAATCTGCTCATTCCAGCGAAACCCACAGAGAGATCGTACGATGATTTGTGCACACTGGTCAGGGAGCATCTGAACCCAAAGGAAAGCGTTCTGATGGCGAGGTATCGGTTCTACACCTACAAAAGGTCTGAAGGCCAGGAAGTGGCGAGTTATGTCACCGAGCTAAGACGCCTTGCAGGACATTGCGAATTTGAAGGGCATTGGAGAGAACATGCTCAGAGACTTTTTCATACTTGGCATTGGTCATGAAACGATACTTTGCAAACTTTTGACTGTAGAGACCCCAACCTTGAGTAAGGCCATAGCGATAGCCCAGGCGTTCATTACCACCAGTGACAATACTAAGCAAATCTCTCAGCACACGAGTGCTGCTACAAATACTGTGAACAAAGTGATGTTGTTTTCAAATCGCAATGTACAGGGCAGGCCCCACATGCCTGCAGCTGCACATCCGCAGATGTCTCAGATTCCACCATCAAGGGTGATGAATGCAAGGCCATTAACACCTTGTTGGCAATGCGGGGGTGATCATCGTTTCCATTCATGCCGCTTCAAAGGGTACGTTTGCAAGGGCTGTGGAACAATGGGACACCTCCAACATTTGTGCAAGCGAGCTGCTAATCCTATTAATCCTGCAAACCACCATGTTGCAGAGGAGGACAGATCCATGGCGGATCATGACGAACCAGAGCTTCAGACCGAGGAAGGAGAGGTATATGGGGTGCATACATTTACCACGAAGTGTCCCCCAATAATGCTGAAGGTTGAACTAAATGGACTCCCGGCATCAATGGAGTTGGACATGGGCGCAAGCCAGTCCATTATGAGCAAAAAGACTTAAAAAAAATTATGGTGCAGCAAGGCCTCAAGGCCAGTCTTGACTCCAATTCGCACAAAACTGAGAACTTACACAAAGGAACTGATTCCCGTAATCGGCAGTGCTACTGTAAAAGTCTCCTACGGTGGAGCAGTGCACAAGCTACCACTCTGTGTGAAACATAGAAACATAGAAACATAGAAAATAGGTGCAGGAGTAGGCCATTCAGCCCTTCTAGCCTGCACCGCCATTCAATGAGTTCATGGCTGAACATGAACTTCAGTACCCCATTCCTGCTTTCTCACCATACCCCTTGATCCCCCTAGTAGTAAGGACTACATCTAACTCCTTTTTGAATATATTTAGTTGATTGGCCTCAACAACTTTCTGTGGTAGAGAATTCCACAGGTTCACCACTCTCTGGGTGAAGAAGTTTCTCCTCATCTCGGTCCTAAATGGCTTACCCCTTATCCTTAGACTGTGACCCCTGGTTCTGGACTTCCCCAACATTGGGAACAATGTTCCTGCATCTAACCTGTCTAAACCCATCAGAATTTTAAACGTTTCTATGAGATCCCCTCTCATTCTTCTGAACTCCAGTGAATACAAGCCCAGTTGATCCAATCTTTCTTGATATGTCAGTCCCGCCATCCCGGGAATCAGTCTGGTGAACCTTCGCTGCACTCCCTCAATAGCAAGAATGTCCTTCCTCAAGTTAGGAGACCAAACTTGTACCGGTCCCACGCTGCTCGGCAGGAGCTGGCTGGGAAAGACACCCTGGAACTGGGACGACGTCTGAGAGCACTCGTCCGCTGACGAAACTTTGTGTGCCCAGGTCTTAAACAAGTTCCCTTCGCTGTTCGAACCAGGCAGCGGGAAGTTCCAAGGAGCAAAAGTGCAGATCCACCTAATTCCAAGGGTGCGGCCCATCCATCACAAGGCGAGAGCAGTACTGTACATGATGAGAAACATAGAAACATAGAAAATAGGTGCAGGAGTAGGCCATCCGGCCCTTCGAGCCTGCACCACCATTCACTAAGATCATGGCTGATCATTCCTTCAGTATCCCGTTCCTGTTTTCTCTCAATACCCCTTGATCCCTTTAGCCGCAAGGGCCATATCTAACTCCCTCTTGAATATATCCAATGAAAGGGTAGAGATCGAGCAAGATTGGCTGCAACGAGAGGGCATCATTTCGCTGACCCAATTCAGTCCGATCGTTCCTGTCCTCAAGGGAGATGGCACCATCAGAATCTGTGGTGATTACAAAGTAACTATTAATCATTTCTCCCTGCAGGACCAATACCCACTACCAAAGGCTGCTGACCTTTTTGCTACGCTGGCAGGAGAAAAGACATTCACGAAACTGGACTTGACCTCGGCCTACATGATGCAGGAGCTGGAGGAATCGTCGAAGGCCCTCACCTGCATCAACACGCACAAAGATCTCTTCATTTATAACAGATGCTCATTTGGCATTCGATCAGCGGCAGCGATATTCCAGAGAAACATGGAAAGCTTACTGAAGTCAGTCCTGCGCATGGTGGTCTTCCAGGACGACATCTTGGTTACAGGTCCGGACACAAGCGAGCATCTGCAGAACCTGGAGGAGGTTCTTAGTCAACTCAACCGCGTGGGGCTCAGGTTAAAACACTCAAAGTGTGTTTTCCTGGTGCCTGAAGTGGAGTTTGTGGGGAGAAGAATCGCGGCGGATGGCATCAGGCCCACCGATTCGAAGACGGAGGCAATCGAGAACGCACCGAGGCCACAGAATGTAACAGAGCTGCGGTCATTTCTAGGACTCCTGAACTATTTTGGAAACTTCTTACTGGGTCTCAGCACACTGTTTGAACCACTGCACGTCTTACTGCGTAAAGGAGACAAATGGATATGGGGCAAAAGCCAAGAAAATGCCTTTGGAAAAGCGAGAAAATTGTTATGCTCAAACAAACTGCTTGTTTTGTATGATCCATGTAAGCGTTTGGTACTAGCATGTGATGCGTCGTATGGCGTCGGGTGTGTATTGCACCAAGCTGATGATTTTGGGAAATTGCAACCGATTGCTTATGCTTCCAGGAGTCTGTCTAAGGCTGAGAGAGCCTACAGAATGATTGAAAAAGGAGCGTTAGCATGTATCTATGGGGTAAAGAAAATGCATCAATACCTGTTTGGGCTAAAATTTGAATTGGAAACTGACCATAAGCCACTGATATCCTTGTTTTCCGAGAGTAAGGGGATAGATACTAATGCATTGGCCCGCGTCCAGAGATGGGCACTCACGTTGTCCGCATACAACTATGCCATCTGCCACAGGCCAGGCACAGAAAACTGTGCCGATGCTCTCAGCAGGCTGCCATTGCCCACCACGGGGGTGGAAATGGCGCAGCCCGCAGATTTAGTCATGATTATGGAAGCATTTGAGAGTGAGCAATCACCCATCACAGCTCGACAGATTAGAACCTGGACGAGCCAGGACCCCTTACTGTCCCTAGTTAAAAACTGTGTGCTTCACGGGAACTGGTCCAGTGTCCCAGTGGAAATGCAGGAAGAGATAAAGCCGTTCCAGCGGCACAAAGATGAAATGACTATACAGGCAGACTGCCTTCTGTGGGGAAATCGGGTAGTGGTCCCCAAGAAGGGCAGAGATACCTTCATCAGTGACCTCCACAGTACCCACCCAGGCATTGTAATGATGAAAGCGATAGCCAGATGCCACGTATGGTGGCCCGGTATCAATGCGGACTTAGAGTCCTGCGTTCACAGATGTAACACATGCTCGCAGTTAAGTAATGCCCCCAGGGAAGCGCCACTAAGTTTATGGTCTTGGTCCTCCAAACCTTGGTCTCGGGTCCATGTCGACTATGCAGGCCCGTTCTTGGGTAAAATGTTCCTTGTGGTTGTAGATGTATACTCCAAGTGGATTGAATGTGAGATAATGTCGGCTCGCACGTCCGCTGCCACCACTAAAAGTCTGCGGGCCATGTTTGCCACGCTTGGGCTGCCCGATGCCCTTGTGAGCAACAACGGGCCATGTTTTACCAGTGCCGAGTTCAAAAAATTTATGACCCGCAACGGGATCAAACATGTCACATCTGCCACGTTCAAACTAGCATCCAATGGTCAGGGAGCGAGAGCAGTGCAAACCATCAAGCAGGGCTTGTAGAGGGTAACTGAAGGCTCACTGCACTCGCCTATCCCAAGTCCTGCTTACAGTAATGATTTGGATGAGGGAATTGAGTGTAATATCTCCAAGTTTGCAGATGACACTAAGCTGGGTGGCAGTGTGAGCTGTGAGGAGGACACGAAAAAGCTGCTGGGTGACTTGGACAGGTTAGGTGAGTGGGCAAATGCATGGCAGATGCAGTATAATGTGGATAAATGTGAGGTTATCCTCTTTGGGGGCAAAAACACGAAGGCAGAATATTATCTGAATGGCGGCAGATTAGGAAAAGGGGAGGTGCAACAAGACCTGGATGACATGGTACATCAGTCATTGAAAGTTGGCATGCAGGTACAGCAGGTGGTGAAAAAGGAAAATGATATCTTGGTCATCATTGCTAGGGGATTTGAGTATAGGAGCATGGAGGTCTTACTGCAGTTTGACAGAGCCTTGGTGAGGCCTCAACTGTAGTATTATGTTCAGTTTTGGTCTCCAAATCTGAGGAAGGGCGTTCTTGCTATTGAGGGAGTGCAGCGAAGGTTCACCAGACTGATTCCCGGGATGGCAGGACTGTCATATGAGGTGAGACTGGATCAATTGGGCCTTTATTCACTAGAGTTTAGCAGGATGAGAGGGGATCTCATAGAAACGTATAAGATTCTGACGGGACTGGACAGGTTAGATGCGGGAAGAATGTTCCTGATGTTGGGGAAGTACAGAACCAGGGGACACAGTCTCAGGATAAGGTATAGGCCATTTATGACTGAGATGAGGAGAAACTTCTTCACTCAGAGAGTTGTTAACCTGTGGAATTCCCTGCCGCAGAGATGTCAGTTCATTGGATATATTCAAGAGGGAGTTAGATATGGCCCTTACGGCTAAGGGGATCAAGGGGTATGGAGAGAAAGCAGGAAAGGGGCACCGAGGTGAATGATCAGCCATGATCTTATTGAATGGTGGTGCAGGCTCGAAGGGCCGAATGGCCTACTCCTGCACCTATTTTCTATGTTTTTATGTTATACTGAATACCATTCCTGCAGCTCCCCGATGGTAGTCTCCTGCTGTCCTAATTCCCGCTGGTCCCTTCATTATTTCCACCAGGTTTATGGGGGGTGAGGGGAGTTGGCATTGTATCATTTAAATGAGGCCCAGGAGTTAAAATGGCATCTGCTTATCTCGTCACCTCTTTTCCTCCATCCCTACTCCTATAGAGCTCGGCAAGAATGGAGCGACTTTTTGTTGGACTCCTGATTTATTAATCCCACCCGATTTTACATTCCACTGACTTCAATGACTCATCTGCTCTAAACCTGCCCCATTCTCACTGGGCAGGTTAGATTTAAAATTGGGGCTCTACTTCTCTTATTTTCATTCTTAAAAACATTAGCTCTGAAAATTCACTGCCTCAACTGGCATATTGACACTATTGCTGTACAATATTGTAGCCTTTCAGTAACTTCTTTTCTTAAAAGAAAACTTCAAAACATTTTGCTTCCATTGCCTGGAAGCCACCTCCAAAGGCTGTATTTTCTGCAAATGAGAACTCAGGTCTTTAAAGAAAACAATTCTAATTTAGATGTGACCATGTTCGTTTTTGATGTATTTTTGAAGCAATAAGTTTGATACTGGCAGTGTTTGAAGTGATGCTCCAAGTTCACTGTAAATTCTGGGATCTGGACAGCCATATGGAAAGAGATGGAAGACTTGCTTTTACATAACATCTTTCAGGATGTCCCCAAGCACTTTACAGCCAATGAAGTACTTTTGATGTGTAGTCACTGTGGTAAGGTAAGAAATGCAGCAGCAATGTGATAATGACCAGATGATCTGTTTTACTGATGTTGTTGGGGTAAATATTCACTGGTACACCAGGGAGAACTGCTTTGATTTGTACCATGGGACCAGTTGCATCCACCTGAGAGCAGACGGGACCTCAGTTTAACATCTCATCCGAAAGACTGCACCTCCGACAGTGCAGCACTCCCTCAGCACTGCGCTCGAGTGTCAGCCTAGATTTTGCGCTCAAGTTTCTGGAGTGGGACTTGAACCGATAACCTTGTGACTTAGAAGCGGGAGTGCGACCAACTAAGCCACAGCTGACATTGGAAAACTTCTGGGTTACTAACAGCTCATTAGAGTCAATAACACAGCTAGAAGGTAGACATCTATCCATTATGAAAGAGAAAAGTATAAAGCTGAATCCTCTAAGCTGACACTGACAGATGTTTTACAAAGCACCTATCTGCCTGTACCAGCACATTTGTTTTCTCTGTCAGAGTCAGCCGTCAGTGTAATTACAAGAGTCACTCCAGCATTGTAGTTAATATCACACAGTAGTAAAGCAGTTATAGCTGGCAACATAGATTGAACCAAACAAAAGGAAAACAGGTCTGAAAATTCTCATGGCTGCAATATGTCTTTCAGACATCATTTTTATGTAGGCCTATGTATCTTAATTGCACAGGAGTTGAACACAAATAATATGACAACAACCTGCATTTATATATAGTTGCTCTCCTGCAGGAAGGTTTCTCAGTGATTATAGGATATCGTAGGTTTGTGGCAAATCGCTAATTGTTATTATGAATACCATTGCACTCAATACTGGGAACACTTACTGAGCAATTAGAGCACACTCTCAGAACTAGGTTTATATTGAAATAATCCCTTTATTGGTGCAAACTTACTTGTTCCTTACAGTCTTTTTTAAAAAAATGGAGAAGACAAGGTGAAGGGTGAAAGGCCAAAGACACCACTAAGGCCGAAAAGAATACAAGGAGATGAGTTAAATCAGAAAGCAGTTACTAGCTGATGCCAAGTATGGGTTTTAAAAGCCTAAAGATTGTAGGAGGAAATGGACACTGAGGAAGGTAAGGATTTCCGCATTTTATGAAATCCTGGGAAAGAATGTGAGAGCAGAAGACTATGTGATCAGTCTTGAATTCGACACTGAGGATGCAGTGAGGAAGACTGTAAGATGGTGTATTTGCTGCTTAGGAGGAACCAGAAAGAAAAGTTCAGGGGTTCACTAACCACACTAGTGGTCCATTAAGTGAAACTGGAAGCTAGAGGTGACAGATGGATTGTTAATCAGGCAAATGTTTTCTTGTCTCCTTTCTCAAAGTGCACGAGAGATATTTGAGGACCTTCACCAGCTGTGGATGCAGTTTTCAAGTATTGGATGTAATTGGGCTTTATAGAGAGCCAACAGATGTTGAGGAGAGCAGAAGTGTTTAGTGTGAATGGGGAATCTCAGCTTCTTAGATACAAATTTAGCAATGGAAGAAATACAGGACCAAAATGTACCTCTCAGTAGCATGTGGGAATGCTTACTTCTCAGGCACAATGGAGAGAAAAGGAGTTGGAGGCCTGCTATATCAGATCTTCGCTCCTTATACACTGCCCAAGGATTTCCGGGGCTTCCCCTGACACAAGAGGGGCATGGCCTGAGCACACCATGTGAATGAGGTTTTTTTGACTCCAATGGTGGGTCATCATCATCATCATAGGCAGTCCCTCGAAATCAAGGAAGACTTGCTTCCACTCTAAAAGTGCATTCTCAGGTGGCTGTACAGTCCAATGCAGGAATTATAGTCTCTGTGACAGGTGGGGCAGACAGTGGTTGAAGTAAAGGGTGGATAGGGAGCCTGGTTTGCCGCATGCTCCTTCTGCTGTCTGCGCTTGGTTTCTGCATGCTCTCAACAATGAGACTCGAGGTGCTCAACGCCCTCCCAGATGCTCTTCCTCCACTTGGCCAGTCTTGGGCCAAGGATTCTCAGGTGTCGGTGGGGATGTTGCACTTTATCAAGGAGGCTTTGAGAGTGTCCTTGAAGTGTTTCCACTGCCCACCTGGGGCTCGCTTGCCGTGTAGGAGTTCTGAGTAGAACACTTGCTTAGGGAGTCTCGTGTCGGGCATGCAAACGATGTGGCCTACTGGGGATGTTGGCTTGGGCAAGGCCACTGACATTGGTGCATCTATCCTCCCAGTGGATTTGCAGGATCTTGCGGAGGCAGCACTGGTGGTACTTCTCCAGTGCTTTGAGGAGCACTCAGGGGTGCATTGGAGTCATGATGCTTAGTATCAACATAACCGTTGCAAACAGGCATGATGAATGAGCTGCTCTTTTCCTGTCCCATCAGTTTTGTCTGTTTGTATGTTCGAGATGGGAGGAGATATCCCAGCCCATATGCTTCACATGCCTTTCTGTGCAGCCAAAGGGTACACATTTTCAGAAGTGTCCAAGCAAGGTGGCAAGGGGCCTTACACCTGGGATGCTCTCTGATTGAGGAGTAAGAAAAGTAAGGTGGTAAGGTGAGTAAGAAAAGGGGGCTAAAAAAGTAATTGCTAACTCCTCTCAACAGAAATTTGGGTCTGTTCTCCCAACAACAGCTAGTCCCACAGTTGCACCCATATTCCCACCCCTGTTTTCTGTTGCAAGGGAATAAACCTGTTTTGGGTGTGTGACCCAGCTTTCCAAAGTCTGGCTCTCTTGAGGCCTGGACGGGTGCAGTACACGGTGGGTACACTGTGCTTGTCTGGTAAGAAAGAGGGGTGACGAATATCAGGACTGTGATTTCCAGACAAGGACAGAGGGATTAGACTGTCAGAGGATTGGAAGCTGTGTGTATTGAGGGGAGTTGGAAGTTGAATGTAAAGGGAAGCAATAGCAAAAATTGGATGGGATTGGAATGAATGGAGAAGGTCACGAGTGTGAAAAGGAAAAAAGTGGGAAATTCTAGTTATGGGAAAATGAGTCAGAAAATGAGCCATCAATTGCAGGACATAGAAACATAGAAACATAGAAAATAGGTGCAGGAATAGGCCATTTGGCCCTTCGAGCCTGCACCACCATTCAATAAGATCATGGCTGATCATTCACCTCAGTATCCCTTTCCTGTTTTCTCTCCGTACCCCTTGATACCTTTAGCCGTAAGGGCCATATCTAACACCCTCTTGAATATATCGAATGAACTGGCATCAACAACTCTCTGCAGTAGAGAATTCCACAGGTTAACAACTCTCTGAGTGAGGAAGTTTCTCCTCCTCTCAGTCCTAAATGGCTTGCTTACCCCTTATCCTTAGATTGTGTCCCCTGGTTATGGACTTCCCCAACTTCGGGAACATTCTTCCTGCATCTAACCTGTCAAGTCCCGTCAGAATTTTATATGTTTCTATGAGATCCCCTCTCATCTTTCTAAACTCCAGTGAATACAGGCCCAGGCGATCCAATCTCTCCTCATATGTCAGTCCTGCTATCCCGGGAATCAGTCTGATGAACCTTCGCTGCACTCCCTCAATAGCAAGAACGTCCTTCCTCAGATTAGGAGAACAAAACCAAACACAATATTCCAGGTGAGGCCTCATTAAGGCCCTGTACAACTGCAGTAAGACCTCCATGCTCCTATACTCAAATCCCCTAGCTATGAAGGCCAACATACCATTTGCCTTCTTCACCGCCTGCTGTACCTGCATGCCAACTTTCAATGACTGATGTACCATGACACCCAGGTCTCATTGCACCTCCCCTTTTCAAAATCTGCCGCCATTCAGATAATATTCTGCCTTCGTGTTTTTGCCACCAAAGTGGATAACCTCACATTTATCAACATGATACTGCATCTGCCACTTGTTTGCCCATTCACCTAACCTGTGCAAGTCACCCAGCAGCCTTTTAGCGTCCTCCTCACAGCTCACACCACCACCAGCTTAGTGTCATCTGCAAACTTGGAGATATTACACTCAATTCCCTCATCCAAATCATTAATGTATATTGTAAAGAGCTGGGGTCCCAGCACTGAGCCCTGCGGCACCCCACTAGCCACTGCCTGCCATTCAGAAAAGGACCCGTTTATCCCAACTCTCTGCTTCCTGTCTGCCAACCAGTTCTCTATCCATGTCAGTACATTACCCCCAATACCATGTGCTTTAATTTTGCACACCAATCTCTTGTGTGGGACCTTGTCAAAAGTCTTTTGAAAGTCCAAATACACCACATCCACTGGTTCTCCCTTGTCCACTCTACCAGTTACATCCTCCAAAAATTCTAGAAGATTTGTAAAACAGAATTTCCCTTTCATAAATCCATGCTGACTTGGACCGATCCCACAACTGCTTTCCAAATGTGCTGTTATTTCATCTTTAATAATTGATTCCAACATTTTCCCCACTACTGATGTCAGGCTAACCGGTCTATAGTTACCCGCTTTATCTCTCCCTCCCTTCTTGAAAAGTGGTGTTACATTAGTTACCCTCCAATCCATAGGAACCGATCCAGAGTCGATAGACTGTTGGAAAATGATCACCAATGCAGCCACTATTTCTAGGGCTACTTCCTTAAGTACTCTGGGATGCAGACTATCAGGCCCCGGTTATTTATCGACCTTCAATCCCATCAATTTCCCTAACACAATTTCCCGCCTAATAAGGATTTCCTTCAGTTCCTCCTTCTCACTAGACCCTCAGTCCCTTAGTATTTCCAGAAGGTTATTTGTGTCTTCCTTCGTGAAGACAGTATCAAAGGATTTGTTTAACTGGTCTGCCATTTCTTTGTTCCCCATTATAAATTCACCTGAATCTGACTGCAAGGGACCTAATCTTTTTCTCTTCACATATCTATAGAAGCTTTTGCAGTTAATTTTTATGTTCCCAGCAAGCTTCCTCTCATACTCTATTCTCCCCCTCCTAATTAAACCCTTTGTCCTCCTCTGCTGAATTCTAAATTTCTCCCAGTCCTCAGGTTTGCTGCTTTTTCTGGCCAATTTATATGCCTCTTCCTTGGATTTAACACTATCTTTAATTTCCCTTGTTAGCCACGGTTGAGCCACCTTCCCCGTTTTCTTTTTACTCCAGACAGGGATGTGCAATTGTTGAAGTTCATCTATGTGATCTATAAATGTTTGCCATTGCCTATCCACCGACAACCCTTTAAGTATCACTCGCCAGTCTATTCTAGTCAATTCACGTCTCATATCATCAAAGTTACCTTTCCTTAAGTTCAGGGCCCTAGTCTCTGAATTAACTGTGTTACTCTCCATCTTAATAAAGATTTCTATCATATTATGGTCATTCTTCCCCAAGGAGCCTCGCACAACAAGATTCCTAATTAGTCCTTTCTCATTACACATCACCCAGTCTAGGATGGCCAGCCCTCGACATATTGGTCTTGAAAACCATCCCTAATACACTCCAGGAAATCCTCCTCCACCGCATCGCTATCAGTTTGGTTAGCCCAATCAATATGTAGATTAAAGTCGCCCATGATAACTGCTGTACCTTTATTGCATGCATCCCTAATTTCTTGTTTGATGCTGTCCCCAACCTTACTACTACTGTTTGGTGGTCTGTACACAACTCCCACTAGCGTTTTCTGCCCTTTGGTATTCCGTAGTTCCACCCATACCGATTCCACATCATCCAAGCTAATGTCCTTCCTTACTATTGCTTTAATTTCCTCTTTAACCAGCAACGCCAACCCACCTCCTTTTCCTTTCTGTCTATCCTTCCTAAATGTTGAATACCCCTGGATGTTGAGTTCCCAGCCTTGGTCACCCTGGAGCCATGTCTCCGTGATACCAATTACATCATATCCGTTAACTGCTATCTGCGCAGATAATTCGTCCACCTTATTGCAAATACTCCTTGCATTGAGGTGCAGAGCCTTCAGGCTTGTCTTTTTAACACCCTTTGCCCCTTTAGAATTTTGCTGTAATGTGGCCCTTTTTGCTTTTTGCCTTGGGTTTCTCTGCCCTCCACTTTTACTTTTCCTCTTTCTATCTTTTGCTTCTGCCCCCATTCTACTTTCCTCTGTCTCCCTGCATTGGTTCCCATCCCCCTGCCATATTAGTTTAACCTCTCCCCAACAGCACTAGCAAACACTCCTCCTGGGACATTGGTTCTGGTCCTGCCCAGGTGCAGACCGTCCGGTTTGTAATGGTCCCACCTCCCCCAGCTGTCCCAGGAATTTGAATCCCTCCTTTCTGCACCACTCCTCAAGCCATGTATTCATCTGAGCTATCCTGCGATTCCTACTCTGACTAGCACGTGGCACTGGTAGCAATCCTGAGATTACTACTTTTGAGGTTCTACTTTTTAATTTAGCTCCTAGCTCCCTAAATTCGTCTTGTAGGACCTCATCCCGTTTTTTACCTATAGCGTTGGTACTTATATGCACCATGACAACTGGCTGTTTACCCTCCCTCTTCAAAATATCCTGCACCTGCTCCGAGACATCCTTGACCCTTGCACCAGGGAGGCAACATACCATCCTGGAGTCTCGGTTGTGGCCACAAAAATATCTATCTATTCCCCTTACAATAGAATCTCCTATCACTATAGCACTCCCACTCTTTTTCCTGCCCTCCTGTGCAGCAGAGCCACCCACGGTGCCATGAACTTGTCTGCTGCTGCTCTCCCCTGATGAGTCATCCCCCTCAACAGTACCTAAAGCGGTGTATCTGTTTTGCATGGGGATGATCACAGGGGACCCCTGCACTACCTTCCTTCCACTGCTCTTCCTGTTGCTCACCCATTCCCTATCTGGCTGTGTACCCTTTACCTGCCGTAAGACCAACTCGCTAAACGTGCTCATCACGTCATCCTCAGCATCGTGGATGCTTCAGAGTAAATCCACCTGCAGCTCCAGTGCCACAATGCGGTCTGTCAGGTGCTGCAGGCAGATGCACTTCCCGTACATGTAGTCGTCAGGGACACTGGAAGCGTCCCTGACTTCCCACATCATACAGGAGGAGCATAACATGTGTCCGAGCTCTCCTGCCATGACTTAACCCTTAGATTAACTTAATTTGGCAACAATAATGCTAAAGGTTACTTACTGATAAAGAAAAGAAAAAGAAAACCAATCACCAGCCAATCACTTACCCCCTTGGCTGTGACATCACCTTTCGATTTCTTTCTACTTCCTTTTTGCCTCCCTGCTGCTGCTGCACCATAGGCCTCCCAACGACGCTCGAACTCCCCTCGACAGATAAAGGGGCCAAAATTGGTGAAGGCTAAGGGCCATCTAAGTGCCGCCGAGATACCTGACGCTACTTTGGGCAGGAGTTTCAGCAAAAAGGTCCTTCAAAGGGCGCCCGGTAGCAAAAGAGGGACTTACACCGTCAATGTGGGCGGCAGCGGGCAGGAGTTCCCAATCCCGGCGGCAAAGACTCTTGCAGCCCAAGTGCCGCCGAGGATGGAGTCGGGCCCATGGAGGGTCGAAGACCTGAAAAGAAAAATCAATGCAAAAAAAAAACGGAACAGCTTCAGGGAACCCCATGCAGGTTAAGTCGCTGTAAGAATTAAAAAAAAATGTTCACTGAACTTTTTTTTCAGGTCTTCATACCTACCGTCGGGGATAGACCAGCCTCCACGCAGCGGTCCTTCCCTGTTCTAGCGCCGACTCCCGCCCACACCAATCTGGCATCTCGGCAGGCAGGAGGTCACTTGCACCACTTGACCATCCGCTGACATCAGTGGGCAGTTCCCGGCTGTTCTCCCCTCCCGCCCACTCCAGCCCAAGTGCAAACTGGCACAGGGCGGAACCCGTAGAGGAATGCCGGCTGATCTCGGCAGCAGTCAGCGGTAAGGCCATCAATTTCGGCCCCAAAATGATTTAAGTGGAAATTAGATTCTCTTGAATATGGCTTTGATGAGAAATCAAATGATGATAATGATAAATTGTTGAGAAGAACATGATATCAGAGCTTGTTAAATGCCTATGGATATCAAAAGCAAAGACAAATGATTTACCAAAATATTCAAGATCAGAGTTCCAGAGCTTTATAACATAGCTAATAAGACACCAATGGAACAAACATACTTATAATCATTTTGGTGATCATGGATTAGACCAGAAATTTCAAAGTGGTGGATAATTTGAGAGATAATAGCAGCTTCTGTAACTTTTGATAGCCCCAATGAAAGGGATGTAGAACAGTAGTTGAAAGAGTAAGAGGAATCATCTAAAGATTGAGGTAAACTTAAACACATTTTCAAGGGCTAGTACAGATGAACTGAGAAGAAGAGAGAGAAAATTGAAGAGCTGGGATTAACAGGGATGAATTCAAAGGCTACAGAGAAGGGATACAATCAGGATTGGAGGTCTTGCTGAATCAGAAAGAACTGGGCAAGGATAAAAGTTAATCTGAGTTACACTGGCAGAACACGATTGATTCCCTGTTTAAAATACTTTAGTTACCAAGGTAGGCTTAAAGAATGGGGTCTGTATATTTTAGAGAAGCATGGTTTCGGGGCGATTTGATCAAGGTTTAGAAAATAACGAAGGGACTAGATTGTATTTTAGTGGACAAATTATTTCAAGTGGATAGGTTAGGGAGGACCAGGGATAATACTTATAACTTACATTAGGGCAAAATTACGTTGGATATGAGGAGGTTGTTCTTTTCCCAGAGAATAGTGGACCTCTGGAACAAGTTGCCGGTTGTATAGTGCATGCTGATTCTCTGTATTCCTTCAGGAGAGAGCTGGGCCTGGTTCTGGCTGGGGGTGGAGCATACCTTGTACAAGTAGTACAAATCAGGGGCAATGTGATCTCCTAGACTAGTTTTGGTCACCTAAAGGGGTCGGAGAGGAATTTTCCAGAAGTTCCCCCTCCCTAATTGGCCTGGACTTTGATCTGTTTTTACATCTCTCTGAGGAGATTATGGGCCAAAAATTGCGGTCGGAGGCTTCCCGCGGGCGGATGTCTCAACTGAATTTTTTTTTAAACAAAAGTACCTGGTGGTCCCGGAGAAACGAACACTTGCACTCCAAGGCTTAGGCGCACAGCCCAGTGCAGAGGCCAAGGCATTCCAGGAACGTACGCACATCCTGGGATCACGTGGGCCTGGACCACCAATCACAATGTAGTACAGGTGCAACATCCCGAATCCGGACTTCCGAAAAACAGAATTGTCCGAAAACCGGACATTTCGGCGAGCGGCGCGGAACGGAGGATCGGCGGGCATCGAGTTCCGAAATCCGGCAAAACTCGAAATCGGGCACAGATTCGGTCCCAAGGATTCCGGATTTCTGACTATTGATTTTCTGGTCTGAAATCCGGAAAAAACCCCAAACCCCCAGCACAGACTCGGTCTCAAGGATTCCGGATTTCAGACATTGTACCTGTATTCTCATTGATAGTAATGGGAGCTCCCATTACTATCAATGAGAATGCCCCTAAAAACAAAAAAAATGCACACATAAATAAAAAGGACACTTCACTTTTTTTAAGTTATAAAAATTAAATTAAATTCAATGTTTTATAAAAAAATTAATTTTTTTGTAAATTAAAAAAAATGTTTTAATAGTGTTAAACATAAACTTATCTTCATGGGCAGGGTTTTTAATATAAAAATAAGTAATAAAATTTATTTTTTCTATCTTTTAAAACTCCTACGCTGGTAAAAGCAGACCTTATGCCTAATGTCTGCTTTTACCAGGTGTAAGAGTTTGAAGGACATTTGCTGGGCAAGAATTAGGCAAATAGCCCAAATCTCTACCCACAAAGGCCCTTCTCCCAGGAGGCACGCGATCTGTCAAAATAAATGACAGATCGCAAGTGCCGGGCTTAGGCACGTGCGTTTTGCACACATTGTACGCGCCTGGAGAGGCCGCAATTATCACAACTATATGAGACAGGCTAGATGGACCAGTTGGTCTTTGCCTGTCATCATTTTCTTATGTAGTAAATGTAGTCAAGGAAGCAGGTTTGTTTCCAATAAGTGAGATTAAAGTTGGAAGAGAAAAGTGAACCCAAAAAGTCGGCTTTCTCTACCTCATCAGGATGGAAGAGAAGGGATAAGGAGGATTTATAAAAGTTACAGGGAAAAGCTTTGTCAAAGCACCAGAAGGAGATCTATTAGCTGTGGCTCAGTGGGTAGCACTCTCTAGGTGGGAGGGGCTAGGAATGAGCAGGTACTGCTGATTACTGCAGGAATTGGAGCGAGTTTAAAAAGTCAGTGGTGGGGTTTTGGGTTGTTTTTTTTTTTCAAATTTTAGGGCATTTTTGGCCCCAAAGTAACAGCCAGCCTGGAGTGCTGGGCCCCTCAGAGGACAATGCTCCCAGGATGAATTTAATCAGGGGAGAAAATGTTTTGAGAAGGGAGAATAAAAGGCCCAAAGATTTGGAAAAGAAAACACGGTGGTGGTTCACTGCTAGGATAAGGAGACATGAGCTTGGGATATCATCCAGGCAGTACATGAGGAATGTGGTGAGGGAAGATGCTTTGCTTGCTGACCAAAGCCGAATGTTGGATTCGAAGTGACAGTCAGTGGCTGAGAGGAGGTGGAAAGACTTTTACTGAACCTGAAGGTTGATGAGAAGTACTTGGATGTATCTCTGCTGTATGGCTTGCCTCTCCCTAAAAAATCAGGTGTTCTTGGGGGGAGCAGGGTGTGGGGTAAGTGTATGTACTCCAAGGAAAGACAGGGAGTCATACATCTTGGGGAGCAGGAGGGGGCTAGACAAGGTGAGGTTGCAAGAGGCAGGAGCCTTAAAGGGGCAGCAGGATGGGAGCGGGGAGACAAAGATGCCAAAAGGGAGCAAGATGGGTGGAAATGCGCCATTGTCCCAGAGAGAGAAGAATGGAAAAGAATGGGGAGCAAGGGTCAGCAGTGGAGGTGAGACTGAAGGGAGTGGCACTGTTGGAGAAACCGTTAGCAGGAGGAATCTCTAAGGGAGATTCTGTATCAGATGGGGAACAGGAACGGGAGATTACAGAAGAGCTCGAGAGTGAGGAGTCAGAGGAGGATGGAGACATGGAATTGGGGGGTGGGGGGGGCATCATGTGGAAAGGGAAAGGTTAGTGAGGGGCAGAAGGAGGGAGAAGGGGCAGTTCTGCAGCCTAAATTTAATGTAAGGAAGAGGCTGAAACTGCAGAGAAATTTCAAACAGGAGGTGAAAAAGAGCCAGAGGCTGCAGAAGAAAGCAACAGCTGCCCAAAAAGTTAGGAAGGAGCATGAAAGGAGGAAGGACCAGAGATTAAATGATGGGAGGATTATCAGGCACACTTCTTTTATTAGGAGTACTGATTACATTTTTCTCGCTGAATATGAACGGACTGAGGGGGAAGAAAACATTACAGCAGTTGTTGCAGTGTTTTAAAGGCACTGACCTGTTGTGTCTGCAATAAGCCTTTTGGGATGAGGATATCTTGGAAAGAGTTTGGAAGGGAGAAGTGTTTGCAAGTTGCGCAAGTAATAACCGTGGAAGGGTGGCTGTTTAAGTGAGTTCGTCCATAAAAGAGAACATTGCCTTGGTGAACAAGGACATTGAGGGGAGATTTTTACAGTTAAAGGTACAGATGGAGGAATTGATTTGTGATCTCTTTAATATCTATGCATCGAATGACCATTGCAAGTGGCGTGAGTTTTTTCGGTGTTATTCATAGAAGTGACAGAGGCGGAAAGCTCTTGTATAGTGGGGGATTTTAATGATTTTTATCTCGGATGAACATTTCAGCCCAGATGACCTTTAAAGATGATAACTCCAGAGGGATGATTGTGAAAATGATGGCAAATTTAAATTAGAGAGACTTATGGAGGGATCGAAACCCCATAAAAAGGGAGTTCTCCAGAAGAGGTTGTGTGAGTGATATTTTAAAACAGAGCCGAATAGGTTTTGTATGAATACGGGAAGGGTTAATTTCTGGGGTGATGGAGATTTATTATAAGAAAGTACTTTTTAGTAACCACTTGGCTTTGGTTCTTAAAATTAGGAACAGCAGAGTTAAGATCGGTCCAGGGGTGTGGATTTTAAACAATCAGTACCTGAACGAAATTGCTTATAAAGAAGGGTTTTTAAATATAATAAAGAATTCTCGGAAGGAACCTTTATTCTTGAAAGAATAAAAGAGTTTGGTGGGACAATTTCAAATATGAGGTTAAAGATTTTTCGGTGCGTTTTGGGAAAGAAAGAGCAACAGTTAACCAGCTTTGAGAAAAGAATATAAACAGAAGGTTTACAAATATCTGTAAAGCAGTTGATGGAGGGAATAAGGGAGCAGAGACTAAGTGGAAGGTTTTAAAGGAAGAGTGGGAATTATTGCAAGCTGAAAAATGCCATTCTCCATGCAAAGGCTAAAGATGCTTTAGAGGGAGAAAGATGCACTAGATATTTTCTAGAGTAAGGGAAGTTGACACAAAGGTTATCATTAATTGGAGAGATGAAGGTTGTGGAAAAGATCATTAATGAAAGTGGGGAGATTGTGGAGGCGGCTGGTAACATTTATCAAGAGTTATATACAAAAGAAGACATTTCCAAATTGGCAATGGAGAAGGTTAGTGGTTTTATTGAAAAGGGTTTAAAGGAGGATGAGAGAAGCATGAGTGACAAAGAAGTAGGATTAGCGGAAATAAAAGTAGTGATAAGTGGAATGAAGGGGGTGGAGGAGGGGGGAGGGGGGGAAGCCCAGAGTCCGATGGACTAAGTGCAGAATTTTATAAAGAATTTTTAGAGATTTTAGAGGTTTGTAAGGAGATTAAAACTGGCCTCATCTATAAGGAGAGGGTCATAAGCTTAGCTTATAAAAAATAAAGGAGATAGAGGGGATCTGAAGAATTGGAGGCCTATCACATTATTAAATATGAATTATAAGATCTTGGCGAGGGTTATGGCAAATCTTATGAAGGAGGTGATGCTGCAGATAGTTTCGCCCACTCAGTCCTCTGGAGTCAAAAGCCGGGACATCGCAGACTCTGTGGTCTCAATCCGAGATGCGATAGAGCTCATGGAAGAGAGTGGGAGGGAAGTTTATGTGCTAATGATAGATCATGACAAAGCTTTTGATAGAGTCTCTCATGAGTTTTTATTAATGGTTTTGGAAGCATTTGGTTTCGGGAAAAATTTCATTGAGTGGATAAGGATTTTTTATTCAAACATATTTAGCTGTAATGGTTTTTTATCCAAGTTTTTTCAATACAGAGTTCAGTGGAGACAGGGTTGTCCCCTATCCCCATTGTTGTACACATTGATAGCAGAACCATTAAGTTACATGATGCGAAAGGAAAAAGGCATAGTCGGGATTGCAGTTTCCAGTTCCGGGCAGGTGTCAGTGATACACCAATATGCAGATGACACAACCTTAATGTTGAGAGATGGGGAGTCAGTGAGGAAAGCTATGGGAGTAGTGGAGGAGTATTGTAGAGCTTCAGGAGCCAGAGTAAGTTATAGTAAGTCCCAATGCCTGGTTGTGGGAAGGAGTAGGGGGAGTGGTTGGGGGAAAGCCCTTTTAAGGTGGTGGAGGTTGTGGAAGTTCTGGGGGTGCATATGGGGTGTAAGAAGGATAGGGATGAAGTGGATCAATTAAATTGGGAACCGAAGGTTATGAAAATTATAAAGATTTGGGGAAGCTGGGAAAGAAGGTGGTTGAAAGTGCAAGGAAGAGCGACAGTGGTGTCAGCTCTCCTGCTATCTAAAGTATGGTGCTTATTGACGATGGAGGATATTCCTGAGTGGGCGAAAAAGTCCATTCGAGAGGCTTGAGTGAGATTTTTATGGGAAGGGAAACCAGCCTTGGTTGCTTACAATACCATCATTGGACAACAAAATCAGGGAAGACTCAATTTCCCAGATACTGATTTGAGGAAAAAAGCCTTCAGAATTAAATGGGTAAAGAAATTTCTTCAGAAATCAAATACAAGTTTTTGGAAGAATTGTTTCCAGCATTGTTTTTTAATTAAGTGGGATGGGAGGACAGGGAATAGTTTATATGGAAACAAGAATATGCTTTAAATCGATTAAACCTCTCCCTAGGTTTTATAATGGGGTTATAGAGACTTAGATCCAATTTTTTTTTTTTTAAGTGTGCAGTTTATGCCCAAAGGTGCAGAGGAATTTTTAGAACACCCTTATTATACAAAGTGGCCAAAACTAGTGGGAGGACAGAAGATTGGGAAGCTTTTAAAAGCCAGCAAAGAATGACTACAAAAATGATTAAGAAAGGGAAGATAGACTATGAAAGTAAACCAGCACGAAATATAAAAACAGACAGCAAGAGTTTCTATAGGTATATAAAAAGGAAAAGAGTGGTTAAAGTAAATGTTGGTCCCTTAGAGAACAAGACCGGGGAATTAATAATGGGAAACATGGAGATGGCAGAAACTCTGAACAAATATTTTGTACCAGTCTTTACGGTAAAGGACACTAACAATAGCCCAACAGTGGATAGTTAAGGGGCTGAAGGGGGGAGGAACTTAACACAATCACAATCACTAAGGAGGTGGTACTCAGTAAGATAATGGGACTAAAGACGGATAAATCCCCTGGACCTGATGGCTTGCATCCTCGGGTCTTCAGAGAAGTAGCGGTAGGGATAGTAGATGCATTGGTTGTAATTTATCAAAATTCCCTGGGTTCTGGGGAGGTCCCAGCAGATTGGAAAACTGCAAATGTAACACACCTATTTAAAAAAGGAGGCAGACAAAAAGCAGAAAACTATAGACCAGTTAGCCTAACATCTGTGGTTGGGAGAATGTTGGAGTCTATTATTAAAGAAGCAGTAGCAGGACATTTGGAAAAACATAATTTAGTCAGGCAGAGTCAGCATGGATTTATGAAGGGGAAGTTATGTTTGACAAATTTACTGGAATTCTTTGAGGATATAACGAACATGGTGGATAAAGGGGACCAGTGGATGTGGTATATTTGGACTTCCAGAAGGCATTTGACAAGGTGCCATATAAAAGGTTACTGCGCAAGATAAAAGTTCACGGGGTTGGGGGTAATATGTTAGCATGGATAGAGAATTGGCTAACTAACAGAAAACAGAGAGTCAGGATAAATGTTTCATTCTCGAGTTGGCAACCAGTAATTAGTGTGGTGCTGCAGGGATCAATGCTGGGACCCCAACTATTTACAATCTATATTAATGACTTAGAAGAAGGGACTAAGTGTAACGTAGCCAAGTTTGCTGATAATACAAAGATGGGAGGAAAAGCAATGTGTGAAGAGGACACAAGAAACCTGCAAAAGGGCATAGGCAGGCTAAGTGAGTGGGCAAAATTTGGCAGGTGGAGTATAATGTTGGAAAGTGTGAGGTTATGCACTTTGGCAGAAAAAATCAAAGAGCAAATTATTATTTAAATGGAGAAAAATTGCAAAGTGCAGCAGTTCAGCAGGACCTGGGGTCCTGTTGCATGAAACACAAAATGATAGTATGCAGGTACAGCAAGTGATCAGGAAGGCCAATGGTATCTTGGCCTTTATTGCAAAGGGGATGGAGTATAAAAGCAGGGAAGTCTTGCTCCAGTTGCACAGGGTATTGGTGAGGCCACATCTGGACTACTGCGTGCAGTTTTGGTTTCCATTTTTAAGAAAGGATATACTTGCTTTGGAGGCAGTTCAGAGAAGGTTCACAAGGTTGATTCTAGAGATGAGGGTTTTCACTTATGAGGAAAAGTTGAGTAGGTTAGACCTCTACTCATTGGAATTCAGAAGAATGAAAGGTGATCTTATCAAAATGTATAAGATTATGAGGGGGCTTGACAAGGTGGATGTAGAGAGGATGTTTTCACTGATAGGAGAGACTAGAACTAGGGGGCATAATCTTAGAATAAGGGGCTGCCCATTTAAAACTAAGATGAGGAGGAATTTCTTCTCTCAGAGGGTTGTAAATCTATGGACTTCGCTGCCTCAGAGAGCTGTAGAAGCTGGGTCATTGAATAAATTTAAGACAGAGATAGACAGTTTCTTAACCAATAAGAGAATGAGGGGTTAGGGGGAGCGGGCAGGGAAGTGGACCTGAGTCCATGATCGGATCAGCCATGATTGTATTAAATGGCAGAGCAGGCTTGAGGGGCCGTATGGCCTACTCCTGCTCCTATTTCTTATGTTCTTATGTTCTTATTTTTGAACAGGTGGATCAACATTGAAGGAGAGGTATTATATAATCAAGCTTTTATAAAAGCTGGTTTAGTATACGTGAAAGATGTATTGGCCCTGAAATTCTGATGTCCCGGGTCTGTACGAAGTTTCTACGGATCCGGGAAGGCATTGGAAAAGCCATTTTTCAGCGCGCAATGCGCATGCGCTGAAAACTGGCTTTTCCGATCTATCAAGTTTCTGGCTTGACAGATCCTCCGTATCTCTGGAGCGAGGACACTTGCAGGGCAAGATTTTCGATATATATGAATATCTTGCCCTGCAAATGTCCTTTAAAATCTTGCGCCTGAAAAAGCAGGCATATAGCCTACTTTTACTGGCACAAGTGTTTAAAAATACACAAAAATTTTTTTAAATAAAGTTATAAAAACATATTTTATTGTTAAAATCGCTCCCCACTACTTTAAGTTTATTTTAAGGCTTAATTAAAAAAACTTTTTAAAAAGTCGGGAAAATATTTTTTTTAATAACTTTAATTTAAATGAATTTTAAATATGTAGTTTATTTTCTATTTTTTATTGTGTTTTGGGTGTGCTTCTCATTCATAGTAATAGGAATTCCAGACTTACGGAACTCCTATTACTATGGATGAGAATCTATTCTACACCTGATTGGCTGCTGTCTCCAGCTCCCGGCCTGGGCACGTCCCCACGTGCACATGCTGCGACGCGCAGTCACAAGAGGCCTCAGGCTCTGAAATTCCAACGGGCGAGGCAGCAACAGGTAAGTGTGCATCTTTTTTCTCTTTTTCTGTCGTTTGCCTGTGGGAAGAGCTCGACCGGAATTTAAGGGCCATTATATGAGGTAATTCCAAGTTGGTTGCTAGAAGTGGTAATGAGGGACATGGTTTGGGAGGAGGATCAGGAGGTAGAGGAAAAAGCAATTATGATCATGTATGAGAAGATTGTGAGGGCAATGCCACAGGTTTGGATGGAAGAAAAAAATACGCAAATCTCCAAAGGATGTATAATGTGTCCCGCTTTTCCAAGCTTTCTGCTGGAGAAAGGGGAGGAATTGGTCCAAGTTGACAACTGTAATACTCGAGATTTCTACGGGGTATTTAGAGAATGGAGATTCGAGACACCTGCTGGTCAGGAGTTTTGGCAGAATATATACCCACAGCAGGACTCCAGCAGGATTTGGAAAGGAATGTGGGCAAATTTTAACTATCCAGAGTGGATTGAACTGGATTTCAAATTGGCTCATAACTGGATTTTTACCATGATAGTCTTATGTAAGATTGGGTAAGTAGAGGAGGCAACTTGCCCAGTGTGCGTGGTGCGGGATGAGACTCTGTTCCATTTACTGCTGTAATGTCCACAGTTAAAGGATTTAAAATACTATGTTCAACAATTGTGTGAAGTTTTCTTGCTGGGTGAGGACCGAAGAGCAAGAATGGGAATTCCGTGTGACTCAATTCTGAGATGGGAATTGCAGGAGAGTCTGCCTCAGTTTAATTGAGAGAGCTTTAAACTAATTAGTGGGGGGGGAGGGTTCTGGTGAGCAGAAAACTAAAAGCTCAAAGAACAAGGTGAAGGCAATAGAGCAGGGTAGCATTGGGGGAAATGAATACCAGAGCATGACAGGAAGAAACAGTATCTATAAACATAAAAGTGTATCAGAAACTGGGGCCATAACAGGAGAAAATGATAAGAAAACTCATTTAAAAGCTCTTTATCTGAATGCACGCAGCATTCGTAATAAATTAGATGAATTGTTGGCACAAATAGTTACAAATGGTTATGATCTGATAGCCATTACAGAGACGTGGTTGCAAGGTGACCAAGACTGGGAACTCAACATTCAGGAGTACTTGACAATTCGGACAAACAGAAAGGAAAAGGAGGTGGGGTATCTCTATTGATAAAGGATGGAATCACTGCAATAGTGAGAAATGATATTGGTGCAAATGATCAGGATATTGAAACAGTTTGGGTGGAGATAAGGAATAATAAGGGGAAAAAGTCATTGGTGGGCATAGTCTATAGGGCCTCTAACAATAGAAACTCTGTTGGTTGGAGCATAAACCAGGAAATAGTGTGGGTTTGTAAAAAGGGATGATTTTAACCTCAATATTGATTGGACAAATCAAATCGGTCAGGGTAGCCTTGAAGAAGAGTTCATAGAGTGCATAAGGGATGGGTTCCTTGAGCAGTATGTAATGGAACCAACCGGGGACAGGCTATCTTATATCTGGTACTATGTATTGAGACAGGATTAATAAACAAGCTCCTGGTAAAGGATCCCCTTAGAATGAGTGACCATAGCATGGTTAAATTTCAAATTCAATGGAGGACGAGAAAGTTGAATGTCAATCCAGCGTACTAAGCTTAAATAAAGGAGACTACAAAGGTATGAGGGCAGAGTTGGCTAAAGTGGACTGGGAAAATAGATTAAAGTGTAGGACGGTTGATGAACAGTGGCATATATTTAAGGAGATATTTCATAACTCTCAAGAAACATATATTCCAGTGAGGAGGAAAGAGTGTAAAAGAAAAGATAGCCATCCGTGGCTAACTAAAGAAATAAAGGATGGTATCCAATTAAAAACAAGGGCATACAAAGTGGCCAAAACTAGTGGGAGGACAGAAGATCGGGAAGCTTTTAAAAGCCAGCAAAGAATGACTAAAAAAATGATTAAGGAAGGGAAGATAGATTATGAAAGCAAACAAGCACAAAATATAAAAACAGATAGCAAGAGTTTCTATAGGTATATAAAAAGGAAAAGAGTGGCTCAAGTAAATGTTGGTCCCTTAGAGGACGAGACTGGGGTATTAGTGATCATCGTCATATCATTATAGGCAGTCCCTCGAAGCGAGGATGACTTGCTTCCACGCCGAAAAGGGATGAGTTCACAGGTGTTTCAATGAAGGACCTAATATTCCAGATCCTGAATTACATCTTGAAGAGTGGAAGATGCCTGTGAGTAGATTTTTTTTAACGTGTGGTGGCCATTACACATCAGCCACCTCACGGCTTGACAGAGCTAGGTCTTGGTCCAGTGGCAAGGATTACCCAAGACGACTGGAGACTTGCTCTGCTGCACGGACCTAGTGTGCACATATATCGCAGTGTGGGCTTGCCTGTGCTGCCCCTGGGCCCTCGCTTCTTCTGGCCCCGAACTCATGCTTCTCCCGGGTTCCAATCACATCCCTCTACATTCTCTCGCCGCTCCTTCGCCCCGACCTCGCCGCTCCTGCTATATTTGTCCATGCTCCAATCACCGACCTGGACCTTGATGACGTCTTTCTTTCCTGCCGTCGCCCTCCTGCACCAGCTCACGCTGTACCTTGAAGTTGCACTCCGCCACGCTGCCCATGGCCACCGCTCGCCGCTCCTTTTATGGCCCCGACCTGCCGTTGATTAGTGATGGGGAACATGGAGATGGCAAAAACTCAAAACAAATATTCTGTATCAGGCTTTACAGTAGAGGACACTAAAAATATCCCAACAGTGAATAGTCAGGGGCTATAGGGGGGGAAAATCTTAACATAATCACAATCACTAAGGAGGTGGTACTCAGCAAGATAATGGGTCTGAAGGCAAATAAATCCCCTGGACCTGATGGCTTGCATCCTAGGGTCTTAAGAGAAGTAGCGGCAGGGATAGTGGATGCATTGGTTGTAATTTACCAAAATTCCCTGGATTCTGGGGAGTCCCAGCAGATTGGAAAACTGCAAATGTAACGCCCCTATTTAAAAAAGCAACTATAGACCAGTTAGCCTAACATCTGTGGTTGGGAAAATGTTGCAGTCCATTATTAAAGAAGCAATAACAGGACATTTGGAAAATCTTAATGCAGTCAGGCAGAGTACGCACGGATTTATGAAAGTGAAGTCATGTTTGACAAATTTGCTGGAATTCTTTGATGTAACGAACAGGGTGGATAAAGGGGAACCAGTGGATGCGGTGTATTTGGACTTCCAGAAGGCATTTGATAAGGTGCCACATAAAAGGTTACTGCACAAGATAAAAGTTCACGGGGTTGGGGGTAATATATTAGCATGGATAGAGAATTGGTTAACTAACAAAAAACAGAGATCAAGGTTCGTTCTCGGGTTTGCAATTAGTAACTAGTGGGGTTCTGCAGGGATCAGTGCTGGGACCCCAACTATTTACAATCTATATTAACGACTTGGAAGAAGGGACTGAGTGTAACATGGCCAAGTTTGCTGATGATACAAAGATGTGAGGAAAAGCAATGTGTGAGGAGGACACGAAAAACTTGCAGAAGGACGTAAACAGGCTAAGTGAGTGGACAAAAATTTGGCAGATGGAGTATAATGTTGGTAAGTGTGAGGTTATGCACTTTGGCAGAAAAAAAATCAAAGAGCAAGTTATATTTAAATGGAGAAAAATTGCAAAGTGCAGCAGTACAGCGGGACCTGGGGGTCGTGTTGCATGAAACACAAAAGGTTTGTATGGAATCTTGGCCTTTATTGCAAAGGGGATGGAGTACAAAAGCAGGGAAGTCTTGCTACAGTTATACAGGGTGTTGGTGAGGCCACACCTAGAATACTGCATACAGTTTTGGGGTCCATATTTAAGAAAGGATATATTTGCTTTGGAGGCAGTTCAGAGAAGGTTCACCAGGTTGATTCCGGAGGGGGTTGACTTATGAGGAAAGGTTGAGTTGGTTGTGCCTCTACTCACTGGAATTCAGAAGAATAAGAGGTGATCTTATCAAATGTAAAAGATTGCAAGGTGAATGCAGAGAGGATGTTTCCACCGATAGAACTAGGGGGCATAATCTTAGAATAAAGGGCCACCCATTTAAAATTAAGATGAGGAGGAACTTCTCTCAGAGGGTTGTAAATCTGTGGAATTCGCTGCCTCAGAGAGCTGCAGAAGCTAGGTCATTGAATAAATTTAAGACAGAGATAGACAGTTTCTTAACCAATAAGGGAATAAGGGGTTATGGGGAGCGGGCAGGGAAGTGGACCGAAGTCCATGATCGTATTAAATGGCGGAGCAGGCTCGAGGGGCCGTATGGCATACTCCTGCTTGTATTTCTTATGTTCTTATGTTCTTATTAATGGAGCGGCAATTAATTTAATGTTCAGTTTGGCTCGATTTGTGATTGTGCAAAGAAGGAATGCTCTGTTATTTAAGGGGCTGAGAATAAGCCTAAAAGAGTATTCTAAATATAAGGTAAAAAATCATTATAAGGCTCTGCAGATGTTTTATTCAGAAAATAATTTAAAGATAGTATTTAATAATCAATTTGTAAAGCACAATAAATTAATATATGTTACAGGAGACAAATTAAACTTCAGGTTTTAATGTTAAAATGTGTTGGAGGAACGGCTGTGCGGAGGGTCAGAATGGATTTGTATGATATAATGGAATGATCACGGTGTTGTAAATATTCTTAATGTTCAATAAGTATTAATTTTTTTTAAATGTGGGCAGCACTCTCGCCTCTGAGTCAGAAGGTTGTCAGTTCAATGCCCACTCCAGAGACTTGAGCACAAAAATCTAAGCTGACATTCCAGTGCAGTACTGAGGAAGAGCTGCTCTCTTGGCGGTGCCGTCTTTTGGATGAGGCATTAAACGGATGTCCCATCTGCTCTCTCAAGTGGGCGTAAAGGATCCCATGGCACTATTTCGAAGAAGAGCAGGGGTGTTAATACCGGTGTCCTGGCCAATATTTATCCCTCAATCAACATAACAAAAACAGTTTATCTGGTCATTATCACATTGCTGTTTGTGGGAACTTGCTTGTGTGCAAATTGACGCCCATGTTTCTTACATTACAACAGTGACTACACGCCAAAGGTACTTCATTGGCTTTAATGCAAGTCTATCTAACTGTTGGGGGTGGAAGAGAGTAGTAGACACTTTTTAACAATAATGCATTTAGCAACTCAAATAATAGATTTACAGAGGTTATGATCTGAGATAAAGTTGGTTCAGGATGCCAGGTGCATGAGACCAGATAATGAGAGACATGACTGAAGCAAGATGTAATAGCAGAAGTGACAGAAGGAGAGAGGGAGATGAAACCTTACACAACAGCTTGAGTATCAGTTATTCCACTCACACAAATAGAGGGACATGTTATAAATCAGCTTGTCTCACACAATCCTCAATTTGATTTTTATTGCCTTCTATGCAGATAACAGATCAGGGGTAAAACCTGAAATCTTCCAGCTTTGTCAAGCTCTGCACCTGGCTGGGTCATACAGTTACGCACCGACACATTGGAGGAGGTGTACTACACACTTATAATAGTCATAAGAAACATTCGTTGCTTTCCCAGAAATAATGAAAAACATTTGAAATGCTACCTGCCCAATAATTTAGTTTCATTTTCTGCAGCTAAGGTCGATAATTGCTATAAATAATGCAGCTTTCACTATGTCCGATTTAAATGAAGGAAAATTGGCCTGGTTCCTTTACAGATGTGTGCTGCAAGGCACCCATTTTTTTGTATTTTCTGTATGCAAGCACCACAGTGCGTCCAGGTGCAGACAGGAAAAAAAACTCCCTTAAAATCATAATGCTATAATAATGCCAACAGTTTAAAAAAAAATACATTCCTGAAGGAAAGCATTCTTTTAGATTAAAAATTGAGAGAAAGAATAATTTTTTCCCCCGAGGTCTTAACAGCAACATACAGATGTTATTTACTTTTGTCCGCTGATTCCTCTCAGAAAGCACTATTTACCATAGACAATGTGGGGGCCGAAATTGCCCCTTTCTATAAGGCCTCTGGGCACCTGAAAGCGGCGGCCATAGGTCGGTGCAGAATGGCCGCCGAGTCTCCGCGGAGGGGCCGCCATTTTGAAATTTGCCCTTTTTCAGGTTTGGAGCGGTGTAGGGGACCAGCTGTGGTATGCACGCGCCGATCCCTTACCAACTGGCTGGAACCCCTTCGCAAAATTGCCCCTCGGGAAATTGCCCCTTTTCCGGAATTGCCCCGTGGGAACAGCCATGTGGCTGGTTGGTGCCCCTGACAGCTCTTAAAGGGGAGGTGGCACTGCTGGCAATGCCACCTTATTTTTTTTTGTGGGCCGACTGCCAGTGGGCCGACAATTATGGCCGTGGGTTCAGCCGGGCCACCATCAGGCAGCCTGGCACCCCCTCTTGGGTGCCACGCCGCTGGCCTGGCTGAAACCCTCTCTGATGGCCCATTGTTTGTCACTAAAGTGGTTGTTGAGTTCGCAGAGGCCCTCTCCTTTAACTGAAAGGGAGAGACTTTGTGACGCGCCAGCGCGATGGCGTCATCAGCGCGCAGCTGATGCCTTGCAGCGTCGGTCACTCCATCCCGCCCCTACTTCCGTCCCTCTAGTGACGGCCACTCTGCCCTAAACCCACTTCTGCCCAGCTCCAAAAAAAGCAAGAAGTACTGAATTTCTCCACTTGGTTGCCTCATGCATTGGGGCGGCCGGAACACCAAAAACGGTAGGTGCGTCTCGTTTCGGGCGGTGGACAAATTCGGCCCCATGGTACCTTGGCAGCTTTAGTTCATTCACTAAACCATGGCACTGTGAGGTAAAAATTCAACATCACTGCCCCCATTTTATGGTTGTAAAATGGGTGCAATGACAGGGAATTTGGCAGTGCGATAGCCAGCGCCTGTTCTACACGTGTGTTCGGGCCACTGTTAAATTTATCAGGGCCTTTTTTTTGGCTGCTCTAGCGGCCATCTAAAATGAGGGCATACCTAATTTCAATATTAATTAAGACTACTCAGAGTTTTCACTGCGTAAGGACTGTGTGGTTTTCCCACATCTCTTGCTGTGTAACCACTGGTCATTAAAGGGGCCGCTGGAGGCTGCCAAATAAATCATCAGGTATGTTTTTTATACTCACCTCATTGTGCAGTCAGGAGATGCAGGGTTGCTCCTCCTGGCTCCACATTAATATAGTCAGCCCACGCTCGCACCCCGACCAAGAACTTACCTTAGCACTGCGGCTGAGCTGCATCAGGGCATCTGATTGGCCCTTGCAGCTCACTGGTCTGAAGGTAATGAGGTCCAAGGACCAATTTAGGACAGTGTTTGTGCCTACTTTTTCTGGCAATTCTAATGTGCCACCTTGCTCATCCTTGGGAAAGGGGACTAATGAATTTAACCACTTTCTTTCTACAGGTCAATGTGACCATTCTAATTCCGGCTTATGAATACCTCAGAAATCAATGGGATCTGTGAAAGTTACCATGCACAAGGCTATTATTTAATGAAGAGAAGCAACCGTGCAGATGGGATTGCAGTTAAACAGCTCCATCAAGGCATAAAGACATAAGCATATAAGTAACATGCAACACCTAAAATTGATGCACCTTGTGTATGTATAGACAGCTAAATGATATATACTTTACATATACATATACACTCACAGTTTCACTGTATTGCATATATACAATTCCCGATTTCTTGTACTCTAATTTTAATAGGATGGTGTCAATAAAAGGGGATGCGTTATTGTTCAAAATTGGAACTTTAACATAACTAAAAAAATGTGTTCTAATGGTTTCTTAAGCATAACTCTATAATAAATGAGACCTATACCTTTACTCTCTGTTATGCATTGATTACTGTAATCCAGGTTTAACAATTAATGCTGAATTACAGAAGAACATCTGGGGTATCAATGACATTCTCCCACCCTCTCAGAAGTATAAAATAATATACTGCATACAGGCTAAATCCACTTGCCCAGATTTATTTACAGCTAGATTTATATACAGAAGCAAAAAGATTGGCAATTGCAATAAGCATTTACACCATCAGCTACTTCGCAACTTCTACAGTGTTACAGGAATATCTTCAACATTAACACTGCAAAGCCTGGTTCCTAGCCATCAAAAACAAATTATTCTTTTTGCTGTTTTCCTACAGTGTCTATCTTCAATTTTGTAATATATTAAACAGAAACCACTCAACTATGTTAATATTATATAAAATAAAGCCAAAATTCAGACATCATTCATAGTCCCATCTACTCAAAAAATAAAATGGTAGTGTGCATCAAGAAATTCACAAAACATTTGCCGTTTTCTTATCCTGACATTTTCCTCAATCACAACGGATGAAGGGTTAGTGATAACCATGTGACTAAAACCACAATACACAGCCTATAAACAAATTTGAAGATTGCAAGCTTCAACATTTATTTAAACCCATCAAAAGGCCAAGTTAGGGGTTTCTGATTTATGGAGACCTGCGTGTGCATGTTTTCGCTGGAGGTCTGGTGCAGCACAAGGATTTCGACTTCCCTTAATTACCTAATTTGTTTTCAGTTTCTGTGGTAGATAGTGACGCACATAGGCATTGATTCTGGCATTGACAGGCTGAAAAGTCAGACAGAGGGATCTGCTTTTGATTCTTGGCAGTGCCATGACAAGCATAAATTCAGTGTTCTCAATAATATAGTGGAGAGATTATCCATTTTTCCAAGTGGTCCAAGAAGACCTGGGTGTTGGGATCTGGTCTTCGCAAATGATTGGGCCTCTGAAACCATATCCCAAGGAAAGCCAAGTTCCCACCAGTATCGATTGTACTAATGTTGGAACAGCTAGCTTCTTTTTTTAGAAAACTGGAGTTTGAATACCTGGCTAGAAGTGAGCAGCTGCTGATGATTTTAAATAACTATTTATCAGCAGTAGAGCTTTTCACCCAGGAGTCATTGGGTACAGAAATGTAAAGAAATAAATATTAATTCATTTCCTCCTTCAGTGGCATCTGTAAAATGACAGGCAAAAAATAAAACACAACTGTCTGCCAAAAGCACAGCTGACAGTTTATGATGTGATCCTGAAATGCTGAAACTAAGCAGCAGATGTGGACTGACAATTTTTATCTACTCGTGTGACTTATAATTAGAAGTCAAGCGACTTATTATGGAAGACTTAAAAGAGATAAAAAATAACTTGACTGGAAGGTCTAGCCTCATACAAACACACACAAACACAAACACACACACAGTCAGGATATTATACATTACGGGGATGAAGTTGGTCTTTGATAGTAATGCAAAAGGGGGGATTAGTGAATCGGCAGCCTGTCGACACCCCGCCTGACATCAGTGAAAAACAAAAGTAGGTGGTGTGAAAAATGGATTGCTAATCTGCGATCACCCTTTTTGCACTATTGGCAAAGACAAATATCACCTCCTTCATATTTAATATGCTATCATTACATGATCAGTATTTAATCTTCCGCAAGCTTATTTCAGAGAAAATTCAATTTGGAAATAAGAGTAAAATTGCATCTTTCTATAAAACTCTCGGGAGAGGACATGTGATACATTGGGCTCCAATAGTGAACCTTCTTTTGAAGAGGTCTTTCTTCTTTGTGGAGTGTGGACTCCAACCCTTCCTCAACATTCTGGTTTGGACAGTGAAAACTAGTTCGAACCAATTGCTTTACTGGTTTGAATTTGGAACTGGGAATTGTGTTTCATGGAATCCAGTTATAAATGGAAAAAAAACCTGACCTGGCAAAGTTACTTCCCAACTTGACTGATCAGAAGAGAGGAACATCTTGCCTGCTTCACTGAAAATATCTTTCTCTCCTCACTGATTCTTCCTCGTCTCCTTTTCTGTATTCCCACTGATTCTGATCTTTTGCCACCAGTTGATGCTTTTCCTTGCCTTTTCTTAATTTCCAGCTGATATTATAGGGAAGTGTTTGTTGATATTCAGTGAAGTGTGCATTGGAGTGTGCATAAAAACTAACACGTGACAGCTGACTTCTCAGGCTCACTTTCTATTGATTGGCAGGTATATCGCCTGCTTTAGGTTCCAGTGTTAATATTTCTATTTTGCAGATTTATTAGTGCTGACATGTGAATTCCCACATGTTTTCCCCATGGGAACAATCTCTCACTACTTTGGCGGCATGCTAGAAATCTAACCAATTCCAACTTACCTTTGATAAGCCACTTCAGATGTGTGAAACTGACTTGACAGCCACTTATCTAGAAGATGTAACATCCTTGGACACTAAGCCAGCTGCAGAGAGTGTAACACTGGGGCAACTATGTCTCAGCCAAGCACAAGAAAACCTTGGTTTACAGATAGGTCACTGTTTGAACATGATGATAATGCTGAAGAGGAGAAACCCTCCTTTTGACTCAAAAGAAACAAGGAACCTGTATGCCTGGCAGGATGTTGCTGATAGGGTGCATGCTATGTTCTTGACCCTTCCAGGTCACTGATCAGGTGAGGAAGAAGCTCAATGATTTGTAGAAAAGAATAAAGGTAAGTCAATATTAGTGTGAAAACAAAGGATCTAAATGCAGTTAAGTATTGTGAGGCCACCACTGGCCAGCTGTTCATAGCTGTAAGGGGAGCTTGGGGTGTGGGTTCGAATCCACACTCCCCTGAAGTTCTCTACATGCGATTTATAAGGATGGGTGAGTAATGAGGCACCAGTGGGTAAGAGTGCAAAATGGCTAATGTTGTTTATTTAGAATAGTAAACACAAAGATAGAGGGCATAGGAAGAGGTTGTAAATAGCAGTAATGGCACAATCTCACTCAACAACACAAAAAATTCTCTCAACAGGGAAGGGAAAGATAAGAGGTTGAAACATTCCACTCACACACAACCCCACCTCCCACTTCCACCCTTCTTACCAATTCCTGTCCTAAATTGAGTCTGTGAGGGGGTTTGGGCTCTACTCACAATCCTATCAACTCTGGGGTTCTGGGGGCACTTATTTCAGCTCGGGTCCCTCTGGGGTGGGTTTTACGTTGTTGGTCGGATCGGTTTTCCTCCTCGATGTTGCTTCGGTTTCTTCTATTTGCCTCTTGGTTGGCTCCTAAGCAGAAAGCTGCTGGAGTTAAGCACGCCTTCCCCAGAGCGAGGGCCCTGTGAAGAGCTGACTCAACTCCCCTTTAACTCAGCTCAACCACAACGAAAACTGACTCCCACCTTCTTAACTCAACTCTACAACTCAATGCAAAAGCTGACTCCAACCTCCAACCTTCAACCTCAAAAAACCCTCCTTGTGTGTTTTTTCAGCCTTTTACAGTCCGTTCATCTTCGTGCCAAAACTGCATGCCATTGTCTTGGGTCTTCCTTGAATAAAAAAGGGTGTGAATGGCAGTTCGATGTGTATCGATCTGTCTGGAATGGGAGATTAGCCACACCTCCTGTATCCTGTCGCTCGCTGATGGGGTGAATGAAGATGATTGTTCACTATCTCGACAGAGGTGCCACTCTGTCTGGGCTGACCAAAATGATTGCATCAGACCTGTGAGCCTTTGTTTAATTATGCAAACAGATACCCTTTGTGTTGCCTTGTGTATTATTGGGGAGATTTTGCCTGGACATGTTGCCTCTTCTGTGAGGGTTTTACATGAAAAGCTGGAGAAATGTCCTTTAAAATATAAAGTTGCCTTGTATCCATTTTCCTGGAAGAACCAAATGTAGACTCTTCCCCCTTACGGTAGCTGGCTCATCCCCTGTCCGGTTCCGTGCCCCTGCAACACTGTCTGTTACTGTACAGGGTGGCCAGAATCCCATCATCCTCCGCGGTTTATAGGCTGTTGGCTGCAGTTGGTCATTTTAAACATGGCATCTTCCCATTCTCCCTGCCACATGTCTCCGTGGTTGGTTTTGCAGAACCTTACATAGCTTAAGTGTCACATTTCTACCACAATATGGTATGACAGTTGAAATGAAAGAGCAATTGGACTACATACGGTGCAGATTCTCATACAGATAGGGGAGACTAGAACTAAGGGGCATAATCCTAGAATAAGGGAACACCCATCTAAAACTAAGATGAGGAGGAATTTCTTCTCTCAGAGGGTTGTAAATCTGTGGAATTCGCTGCCTCAGAGAGCTGTGAAAGCTGGGTCATTGAATAAATTTAAGAAAGAGATAGACAGTTTCTTAACCTATAAGGGAATAAGGGGTTATAAGGAGCGGGCAGGGAAGTGGACCTGAGTCCCTGATCGGATCAGCCATAATCATATTAAATGGCGGAGCAGGCTCGAGGGGCCTACTCCTGCTCCTATTTCTTATGTTCTTATAAGCGAGGGAAACTCAAAATGTTTGCTATTATGAATTCATCTTTTAAAATTTGTCTTTGAGATGTAGGCGATTCTGACAAGGCCATATTTATTGCCTATCCTTAGTTACCTTCAGAAGGGATGGTGGGCCTGTTCCTTGATTCGTTGTAGTTCTTGTGGTGATAGTGCTCCCACAATGATGTTCAACAAGATGAACTATTGATTCATCAGTTGTGAGAGTAAGTGGTGATCAGCATGACATTTTGTTGCCATTGTTTGACCTGAAACTCCAACTTATTGGGCACAGACGCAATAGTGAGGACTCCCTTTGCCATTTACATGTAATTGTGAACCACTGTGCCCCATTTATGGTGTGTGTATCCTGCTGATAGGATAGGAGTCCGGGATGCTGGCTGATAGATATGATTCTGAGAGTGTGATTTGCGGTCGCGAAGCTGGCCGACATCCGCTTGCGAGTCGGTAGATAAAGGAGAGGTCACCAGCGCCTCTCGCCGCCATCTTCTTCATTTTTGCCAACTCTTGGGTCGGTTCTATTGGTTCTCGCCTAGCAGCGTCTGGGCCGACATCGTGCAACCCCAAACTCTGTTTTGGGTGCTGGGCTGCAGGCCCAGTCCCACGCTGCCCTGGTGGTAGAATGGAGACCATCAGAGGCCTTGCAAGGTGCGTAGCAGCCCTCTGCTTTAAGCGAAGGGGATGGACGTTGAAGCGTGTCAATGCTACGTGGAACATCCGCTTAGTGCGGCATTATTCGCCTCATTAGTGCCACTGGTCCCACTCCAAAAGGAAGTGGAGTGCGCGAGGTTGCACTCCACTTCCATGAGGGGCAGTAAGCCCATTTCAGTGGCTGGGGCGGGACTTCAGCACCAGGTGCAGAAACTCCTGGCCCCAGCAGCTTACTGCCCCCAATCGAGGCGCAGGGCAATTTTGCCCCGTTAGTGAATTCAATTTCAGAACTTGCCACGGTAGTATATGAACTCCTTACCTTTGGGGTGCTAGTCCAGTACCATAACCACTGTGTTACCATGTCAAAAGCATGTACTATCAAATAATGGTTGACTACTCTCCAGAAATGGAGACAGAGGGTTGTGGGGGTCTGGAACTTACTGCCTGGAAGGGTGGTAGAGGCAGAAACCCTCAACACATTTAAAAGGTGCTTGGATGGGCATTTGAAGTACCGTAAAAATTAAGTACACCCTGTCACTCATGCCCTCTGTTTAGAATGGCAGGAATGAATTGGACTGTCAATGAATGACACGGCACATCAAGACATGGTTTGGCACAGATTGTCCTAGTATTTGCAAATTCTACCTTAGATCCACACATGTAAATAATACAGGAGATAAATAGCAACCTCAAAGTTATGTGCATATTTACATACGTGCAGCATGCTGAGCACAGTACATCTGTGGCAAATATCACAGTATCTAGGCTTGAAAGAAAGACATTCATACAATATGTATTGCCATAACTGTATAGTAATATTAACTTGTGTTATGTTGGCCTTGACCATCATTTTCCAGTCCTCTTTGAATTTAGGCATGGCGCCGAAAGGCTGGAGGACTGCTAATTGGTACCCTTCTTTAAGAAAGGAGAAAGGGCTAGGCCGAGTAATTACAGGCCTGTCAGCCTAACCTCAGTGGTGGGAAAATTATTGGAAAAATTCCTGAAGGATAGGATAAATTTACATTTAGAAAGGCAAGGATTAATCAGGGACAGTCAGCACGGATTCTTTAAGGGAAGATCATGTTTGACTAACCTGATTTTTCGAGGCAGTAACCAGGAGAGTTGATGAGGGTAGTAGTGCGTATGATGTCAAGTATATGGGCTTTGGCAAAGTTTTTGATAAGGTCCCCACATGGCAGACTGGTCACGAAGTTAAATGCCCATGGGATCCAGGGTAAAGTGGCAAGTTTGACCCCAAATTGGCTTAGAGGTAGGAAGAAAAGGGTAATGGTTGCTGGATGTTTTTGTGACTGGAAGAATGTTTCCAGTGGGGTTCCGTAGGGCTCAGTACTGGGTCCCTTACTAATGATCTAGATTTGAATATGGAGAGTATGATTAAGAAGTTTGCAGATGACACTAAAATTGGCTGTGTGGTTGATAATGAGGAGGAAAATCATGGATTGCAGGGGGATATCAATCTACTGGTCAGGTGGGCAGAGCAGTGACAATTGGAATTTAATTCGGAGAAGTGTGAGGTAATGCACTTGGGGAGGGCTAATAAGGAAAGGGTATACACATTAAACGGTAGGCCACTTAGTATAGATGAACAAAGGAACCTTAGAGTGCTTGTCCATAGATCCTTGAAAGTAGCAGGCCAGGTGGATAAGGTTGTTAAGAAGGCATACGGAATGCTTGCCTTTATTGGCTGAGGCATAGAATACAAGAGCGGGGAGGTTATGTTTAAATTGTATAATACTCTGGTTAGGCTGCAGCTAGAATATTGTGCAGTTCTGGTCGCCGTATTATAGGAAGGACGTGATTGCACTGGGGAGGGTGCAGAGGAGATTTACAAGGATGCTGCCTGGAATGAAGAACCTTAGCTATGAGGACAGATTGGATAGGCTGGGTTTGTTCTCCTTGGAACAGAGGAGGCTGAGAGGAGACCTCATTGAGGTGTATTAAATTTTGAGGAGCCTGGATATATTGGATAGTAAGGGCCTATTTCCCTTGGTGGAGGGGACAATTACCAGGGGGCATAGTTTTAAAATGGTTGGTGGAAGATTTAGAGGTTATTTGAGGGGAAGCTTCTTGACGCAGACGATTGTGGGGGTCTGGAACTCACTGCCTGGAAGAGTGGTAGAGGCAGAAACCCTCACTACATTTAAAAGGTGCTTGGATGGGCACTTGAAGTGCCATAACCTGCAGGCTTACGGATCTAGAGCTGGTAAGTGGGATTAGACTGGATAACCTCTTGTTGGCTGGTGCAGATACAATGGTAAGTTCTTCAGGGAATCGAATACAGCCAGAGTGATCTCCTGGAATAGTTTTGATCGCCTGGATGGCTCGGTGAGTAATTTCCCCAGGTTTATATTCTCTAATTGGCCTGGGTTTTTACCTGTTTTTTTGCCTCTCCCAGGAGATCACATGGCTCCGGTTGGGGCGGATGCTATTTACCTTTCCGCCATTGTTCATTGTTCATAGATTTATAGGCAACCTTCAGGGCTGCTGACCAAGTGCCGTGCAGCTCTTTGTCGGCCGGCGCGGACACGATGGGCCGAAATGGCCTCCTTCTGCATTGTAAATTTCCATGGGCTAGACTTTCCACTAGGTAGCTAAGGCCCAAAAAAATGGGCCTTGTTCCAGCGATGTGGGACGTATCGCCCGTGCTGATCGCCGGCACAAGGCCCATTTTTTTTTTTTGCGATTTTCCACTCGGCCTTGCTCCGGCGATGTCAAATGGGCATTCTGATTTTTCGCCAATCTCACGATTAGAACCAGGGGACTAGAACTAGGGGGCACAGCCTCAAAATACGGGGCAGCCAATTTAAAACCGAGTTGAGAAGGAATTTCTTCTCCCAGAGGGTTGTGAATCTGTGGAATTCTCTGCCCAAGGAAGCAGTTGAGGCTAGCTCATTGAATGTATTCAAGTCACAGATAGATAGATTTTTAACCAATAAGGGAATTAAGGGTTATGGGGAGCGGGCGGGTAAGTAGAGCTGAGTCCACGGCCAGATCAGCCATGATCTTTTTGAATGGCGGAGCAGGCTCGAGGGGCTAGATGGCCTACTCCTGTTCCTAATTCTTATATTCTTATGTTCTTATTATGATCGCCCAAAGAAAATGGAAGTGAATGAAAAAAAAGCTTCCCCAGCAACGCTATACTGCACATGTGTAGCTTGTTTTTTTTTTATTAGGTTGATTTTCTTTGCCGCGTTTTGAGAAGTCAGGGGTCATCACACATGCTCAGAAGCTCTGTAAGAGTCGGGGAGAGAGATAGAGGAGAAAGGAGAAAAGAGAAAGAAGAAAGGAGAAAGGAGAAAGGAGTTTCTGGATTGTTTGAATTTATCTGATAATATTAGATATATTTTGAATTATTTTCGCATTTTAACAAATTTTAAATACTGTTAAGTGCAGTGATAATACTACTTAGAATTTAATTTAAAAATTTATCATCAGCATTTTATTCTTTGAAAATGGAGGGATCAATGGAAAGGTGAAGGGCCAAGCCCTTCAGCAAGGAGGCCAATGAGGTCCCCGTGAATATAGTCAGCACGAGGTGGGAGGATCTGACATGGGGTGGGCATGGGAAACCTTCACCCCGTGCATATCGGAGGATTTGGGCAGAGATTGTCAACGTAGTCACGCCGGCATCAAATGAAGCGCGGACACAGGACCAGTGCCGCAAAAGATGGAACAGCCTACTGGCGGCTGCCAGAGTAGGTTGAAATTTATATTTGAAATCATCCATATATATTATTTAATGATGTATGGATATTGTAACTAGAATCTGCAATGTTATTTCATAATTTTTAAACATAACTAAATTATGAAAAAATTTATGCACCCCAGCATAAAGTTGAATGTTATAGTATGAAATATTTTATTCCTATGCAATGTAATGCAAATTTGTAATTGAACATTTAAATCTGTCAGTCTTAAATGTTTATTGCCAAAGCCATTTGCTTATGCCGTGCAATGTTATCTTGTCTATCAACCACCGCGAGCAACGCAGAACGGGCGGGGGCTCTGCCATGCTCCAGTCTTTAATTGCTTACGAGGAGCTTGTGGTGGGGTGGCCTTGGTGGAGCCAGAAAGCCGTTCGGTCACAACCCGTGATGTGGGCGAACCCACCCTTGAGTCACGTGAGTAATGAGAACTGTGCATTGTGCAATGTGTGAATCAATAGTAAATACTACATATATCTTAGTTACGCATGTAATGTTATGCAATTATAATGTAATTTGATATATAATTGAGATATACTATTGATCTTTGAATGAGGTCACGTTAGGCCTGGTGATTGCTTGTGCATATGGGGTAATGGAAAGCATTGTAATGTTTTGAGTTCTTGAAAAATTGAGATGCATTGATTTGAATTGTTAAACGTTGTCTATAAATTTCATTTGTCTTTCAAAGGCCACTGAACCTTCAGGAACATCACAGGAGGAAGAGTCAGAGGAGGAGTTACTGCAGACTCATGCTGCTGTGCATGAACAGGAGGAGGAGGAGGAGGAGGAGGAAGAAGAGATTTTCTTTGTGGGTGGGGGGGGGGGAAAACAACCTGCAGCCATCTCTTTGAGATGGATGATGCACCAGGACCAAGCGGCGTGCAGGTGGTGACGCCAAGGCGTGTGACATTGCACACGCCGACTCAACGGAGGTCCGGTCAGCGTGCTATGCAATCGCCTACCACGGAGGATCAGACAGAGAACTTATTATACCTGTGCAGGGAGACGGTCGCGATCGGTCGTGACCTTATCCAGGGGTTCGCGGGTTTCTCATCAAATTGGAGCCAGTTCTCCACAACCTGAAGCGAATTCTGCTCGCGCTTCTCCAGCTGGTCTTCTGAGCAGCCACAGACTGCTCGGGAGATGTTGGAGGTGATTAGGGAGCAGACAGCCGCAACACATGCCCTACGGCATGTGTTGCTGGCTGGACACGGCGCTGCACTCCAAGGTGTCGTGTCCACTCGCAGTGAGTCTCCAAGCACGCAAGCGAGTACGGAGGACACAGTTCCTCCTGACTCGGAAGTGGAGCCTGAGGCTTCTGCTTCCCCTCCGTCACCTCCACCACGGCAGGAAGTCTTGCCGTCACACACTGCACAACGCGTTCGTGTCGGTCTGCATAGACCAAAACGGGCGGGTGGGGTGTGAACACGGGGTGGGACAGGATCTGAAGGGAAACGTGACCGCTTGTAGGGAGGGGGGAGTGCTTCTCAATAGCTCCATAAATGATATTGTTACTTAAATGTTTACTTGTTATTATTACTTAAATATTCACTTGTTATTATTACTTAAATGTTCAATTTCTTCATGTTAGAATGTTTTGGGGATTTGAGGGAAGGGTGGGTTGGAGGGAGGGTGTTGTTCATTTGTTAATAAAAAAAATTCTAAAATTTATTCAACCACTTTTGTGCCTTCTCTCTTAGTTACATTAGTTTTCAAACACACAGTTTTTCATGCATATTTGTTTGTTTATTCTGTTATTATACCAGTATTTTTACTTTGCCAGTACTTTAAACTTTACTTAAACTAATTCAGATGATAGGCCAGTGCAGGAAAGACAACAACGAAACCCCACGCAAATGAAACTTTTGATTAACCCTAACTGTAACTGAACATTTGAATATCCACAATTATTAGTTCATGCAAAGCGTTCATTAAGGAGCTGCTGACGCAAAAGCTTAACGGCCGTGTAACTGCCACTGGCTACTGGTCTTCGGGAGAGGTGTGGTGGTGCCGGTGTGAGATCACCAGGCTGATTAAGCTCCCCTATGTCCTCGCCCGCATCCTCTCCTGCCTGTTCCTCCTCTTCATCCTCACCGGTTGCCTCTTCTGTCTCATCTCCTTCTGGAGGTGGACCTGCAGCATGATCTGGCATTATTTGTCCTCTCTTTATAGTTAGGGTATGCAGCATACAACACACCACAATAAACTCTGCTACCTGGTCAGGGTGGTACTGGAGGTTGCCTCCAGAATGATCCAGGCATCTGAAGCGCTGCTTTAGGACTCCAATTGTCTTTTCTACAATGTTGCGAGTCGCTATGTGACTTTCATTATATCGTTTCTGTGCTTCAGTGACAGGATTACGCAGAGGGATCATGAGCCAACTGGCAAGGCCATATCCTTTATTCCCCAGCATCCAACCGTGACCTTCTGGCTGATTGACAAATAGGTCAGGGATAGCACTTTCACGTAAGATGTGCGCATCATGGTTGCTGCCAGGAAATGTAGCATTCACTGTTAAAATTGTTTGATTGTGGTCGACAACAAGCTGCACATTTAGTGAGTGGAACCCCTTTCTGTTACGAAACACCTCTGTGTTCTTTAAGGGTGGTTTCAGGGCAATGTGCGTGCAGTTTATTGCTCCCTGCACCTTGGGGAAGTCTGCTATTCTCGAGAAACCCAAAGCCCTCTCGGTCTGTGCCTCCCTGGTCATTGGGAAGCTTATGAAGTCCATCCTGCGAGCGTAAAGGGCTTCAGTCACCTGTCGAATGCAGCAGTGTGTAGCGTGCTGATAGATATAGTAGATGTCACCAGCTGAAGCCTGAAAAGATCCCGATGCGTAAAAGGCTAGGGCAGCAGTAACCTTCACCTCAACGGACAGTGCGGTTCTGATGGTGCTGGAAGGCTGCAGATCACCCTTGATGAGTTGACATATCTCATTGATGACCTCCTTCCGGGATTGCAGCCTCCTAAGACAAGCATTTTCAGACAGGTTCAGGTAAGATTGCTTTTCCAAGTACCTTCATTGGCTATACGGTCTCCTCCTCTGTCTTCGTCTCCATCTACGCATTACTCTGCCACCTCTTCGATTGATCCTTTCAGTAACCAGTGTGTGAGCAGTTACAATTAAAGGCAGGGAAAGCATGGGCCCCATCACTATCGATAATTACTTTCACTAATTTTAATAATCTCTCTACTCTATATTCTCTAATCACTGTACTCTGCACTCTCTGTACTCTCTATGCTGTATACCAGTCAGTTTGATAGGCCCCAACAATATCAGTAAATAACTTCACTATGTAAGAGCTATTTACAAAATAATTTCAATATCTAAAAGCTATTTACCAAAAATAACTTGATAATACCTATTTATATTCCCTGTCCCAATATTCTGAGTACAATTATCGTTAAATTAATTCTCTAAATAACTCACAACTAATCTTCCACCCTTCCTCTGAAGTTCAAAATGGTGCCCGTAGTGCCTTTTTCTTTCTCTTAGGCCCTGAAAAAGCAACTATTTCTCAGCACTCTTTTGGGCCTTGCATCGGCCCAGCGAAGTGCATGCTAGGTGCCGAAACTTGGGATGGGCTTTGTGTGGCCGATCATTTGGGCGATCATCTCGGCGATCAAAGTGGAAGCTTAGGCACCTGTTGTTCCGACGATGTTTTGGGCCTAGTTTCCACTTTTTGCTCAAAATGGGCGATGGAGGTCCGTTTTGGGCGATAGAAGGGCCATAGATGGGCGATGTGAAGTGGAAAGTCTAGCCCTATGTTTCTATGGGCCTGAAAGTGATGGCATTACTGCCCACCGCCACCCACTGCCACCGACATTCCTCTTGAAGTTGCGCCCAGTGCCACTTTCCATTTAGTGTGGAGCGGGTGGGAGGGGAGAACTGCCGGGAACCACCCGCTGACATCAGCGGACGGCCAAATGGCGCAACTGACCTCCCGCCTGCCGAGATGCCATATTGATGTGGGTGGGAGTCAGCGGGAGTTGGCGCCAGAACGGGGAAGGACCAACCACTGGCTGGAGGCTGCTCTATCCCTGACGGTGAGTATGACGAGCTGAAAAAAGTCAGTAAATATTTTAAAAATCTTTTCTTTGCAGCGACTTACCTGGATGGGGTCCCCTGAAGGTGTTGCAATGAAGTTTTTTTTGATGATTTTCCTTTTCAGGTCTTCGACCCTCTGTGGGCCCAACTCCATCCTCGGCAGCACTTGGGTGGGAAGCTCCTTTGTCGCCGAGATTGGGAGCACCCGCTGGCTGCCGCCCAGATTGGCAGCGTAAATCCCTCTTTTGCCACCCGCCGCCCTTTCAAAGACCTTTTTGACGAAAACCCTGCCCAAAGTAACGTCAGGTACCTCGGTAGCCATTGGCGGTCTTTGGGCAGCACTTGGGCGGGCGGGGGCCTTCACCAATTTCGGTCCCTATGTTTCTATGTTGTCCAAGTACTTTCTTCACAGATGGGTTTACAATTACAGTCATTGGTACATTGGGAGCAAGAGGAGGAGAAGTTGTATTTTCTCTCCATACATTTTAGCGGCACAGAATCTCCGAAATCGTATGATAACAATCACATAGGATTACATAAGATATACGGCACAGAAACAGGCTATTCTGCCCAACCAGTCCATGCCGGCGTTTATGCTCCACTCAAGCCTCCTCCCGTCTTTCCTCAGCTAAATCTATTAGCATAACCCTCTATTCATATCTCCCTCATATGCTTGTCTTACCACCCCTTAAATGCATCTATACTATTCGCTTCAACCACTCCCTGTGGTAGTGAGCTCCACATTATCACCACTCTCTGGGTAAAGAAGTTGCTTCTGGAGATTCAACAAAGTTCACCAAGTGCAGGTAATTATTAGTGAAGGACAGTTAGCTAAAGAGTCTTCAGAGAGATTTGGTATACTCATTGCTGCATACTCTCTTCAGATATGTCCATGAAACTCGGGCTTGCAATGCCTTCTTTTAAGCAGGACACTCATTTGGCTCCATGAGGAGTACGGTGCAACAAGTTCTGGATGCTCCGAATGAATCTTTGTCATTTCCACTAAACCATGGCACATAAATAGACCTATTTACACATCAACATTAATTAAAAGCACAGAGAGACATATGACACACATGATACTGCACAGTCATGCATATTACAAAGAAATTAATGTTGTCACAAGTGAAAACATTGGGCTGAATTTTCACCTGTGAGTGGATTCTGGTGCGGGGTGTCCAAGTAGCAGGTCACCATCACAAACATTCCATCAGCATGCTCTCCACTCTGTACTTAACTAGACCAATTAACTAAATCTTGCAGGATTCCCAGCCAATTAACTGGAGATTAACTGGTTTGATGATATCACGGATGACTTGCCTTCAGCTTGCCTATTTAAAAGGAGCCTTGCACACATCAGTGTTGAAGGTTGTTGTTGGAGGGCATGATATGGTTGTGAGAGTGCCTGTCGCTGTTACATCCAATACTTTGACTATGCGGATGCAAGCATTTGCAGCCAAAGATGCAGTCTTAGTGCCAGAAGGTGTTCTGATTCCTCCCTGAAAATTGTACTTCAGGGAGTGAGAGGATGGAAGGCAGTCTTCCCTAGTGACTGCAGGGAGAGGCCAGCCAGTGAAACAAAGACAGCATGGCTGGAGATTACCCATGAAGTGAGCGAGGGGTGTTGTTATCCACTTCTGGATGCAATGTAGGAAGAGCTTTAATGACCTCATGAGGTCAGGAAAGTTGAGTGCAATGCCACATTCAACTACATCCTGATGCGCGTAACACCCCAACCCCATCACTCTGCCTTCCTGAGCCTACTCCTGCACTTCACTCCTCATACCAAGCTAACTTGTAGGTGCACCCATTCCTCACTGTCTATGCACCTGCTCACATCCCCATCTGACTATCCACCACTGACCCTCATCCGCATCCTAATGCAATTATAGAAAGTAACACCACAGAAAGAGGCCATTTGGCAAAGTCACGCCACTTCCTCAGTCACCCTCTACAGATGTAGCCCATCCCATTTCCTATGCTTATTCCCAATCACTCTCACTCAAAGTTCTCTTCTTTCCCTCCTTGCAGGATTGAGAGAGCACAGAACAACAAGGAGAGACAGAGAACCAGATTTTGAAAGAAAGACTTGCATTTATATAGCGCCTTTCATGACAATCAGTCATCCCAAAGCGCTTTGCAGCCAATGAAGTACTTTTGAAGCAACGATGTCTCCGCAAGATCCTACAAATTCCCTGGAAGGACAGACGCACCAACATTAGCGTCCTCGACCAGGCCAACATCCCCAGCATTGAAGTACTGACCACACTTGATCAGCTCCGCTGGGCAGGCCACATTATTTGCATGCCAGACACGAAACTCACAAAGCAAGAACTCTACTCGGAGCTCCTTCATGGCAAACAAGCCAAAGGTGGGCAGAGGAAATGTTACAAGGACACCCTCAAAGCCTCCCTGATAAAGTGCGACATTCCCACTGACTCCTGGGAGTCCCTGGCCAAAGACCGCCCTGTGGAGGAAGTGCATCCGGGAGGGAGCTGAGCACCTCGAGTCTCATCGCCGAGAGCATTCAAAAATCAAGTGCAGGCAGCGGAAAGAGCATGCGTAAAGTGGAGATAGAGGCACAATCCTTCAATGTGGTGAGAGTGACTTGCAATATAATGAGAGTGGCTTCTGAGGTTGCAGAAATCACCTCCAAACTCCTGAAAGCAAAATCTCTACACAAAATGGTGTCAGTAAGAGCCTTTCCCATAGGCAAGGAAGCAGGTATAAGGTGTGCGTATTTATGTGCTTTTTCCAGCTGTCATTTAATGGCCGCTGAGCTCCCGTCTTGCCTTCACAGGCGAGCTTCCCAAGGTGCGTGAATCCTCTTCAGGGTTTATCAACAGGGTTAAATACTTCAATTTGGTTGCTCACCTCTCCTGAGTGGGTCCATGGCGTGTTGCAAAACGCACCCGAATTAAAGGCAGAAGTCGACAGCATGAGGACGGGTTCCCAACAAGCTGTCAATCTCAGTGCTTTTAACTGCCGACCTGCTTGTGAACCTGCACTCTCATCAATGTAAAAATTCCAACCATTATGTTGTTTATACTGGCTCTGTAAATGCAAAGGATATCAGCACATGCTTTTGTTGATGAGTTATCAGTAACTGATGTGGTGAATTGAGATGTTTAAACGGGAGATAGATATTACTTGGGAATGAAGCATACTAAGGTACCCTCACAGACTGGTGGTATGAGGAACAGGGGAGCAATTGATTGACAGCTTGTTTAAAAGGGTATAATCATAAAATTTAAACTAAGCCAATTAGAAAGGATTTCACGAAAAACTTTGAACCAAGCAGATAGGATGGACATCACTGCAACCAACACAAAAGTCCCAGTACTTAAAAAAAAATTGTTCCTGAGATGCGGGCATCATTGGCAAGGCCAGCATTTATTGGCCATACCTAATTGCCTTCCAGAAGTTGGTGGTTAGCCGCATTATTGAACTGCTGTAGTTCAGCAGTTCAAGAAAGAACATAGGTCATATGTTGGCCATTTGATCCATCGTTTCGTTTCTCATGACGTTGTATCATTTTAATCCTAATTCCCTGCCTTTTCTTCATATCCCTTACTTCCCAGAGTTGGAGTGCAGATTGATCCCAACTCTGCATCATCAATACTCATTTTTCAGTTGGATCGGATGATCTGCTAAGGCACACCTTGACATACCACAAGTTCTGGATTTCAGACATGTGCAAGCACATGCGGAAATCCGCAACTTCCAGGGCCTTTCTTCTTCTTCTTAGGCAGTCCCCCGGAGTTGAGGATGACTTGCTTCCACACTAAAATGAGTTCTAAGGTGACTGATGAGACCATTGCCGGATCTACAGTCACTGTCGCAAATGGGGCAAGTGGTGGTTGGAGGGACGGGTGAGTGGGGTGCTTTATTTGTCGTACGCTCCTTCCGCTGTTTGCATTTGGCTCCCACGTGCTCCCGACAAAGAGACTCAAAGTGTTCGGCATCTTCTCGAGGCTTTTCCTCCACTTTGAACGGTATTGGGCCAGGGATTCCCAAGAGTCGGTGAGGCTGTTATATTTTTTCAAGGAAGCCTTGAGGGTGTACTTGAAGTGTTTTCTCTGTCCTCCTAGGACTCGCTTGCCGTGTCGGAGCTTGGAGTCAAGAGCTTGTTTCAGGAGTCTAGTATTGGACATGCGGACAATGTTGCCCATCCATCGGAGCTGATCGAGTGTGGTCAATGCCTCGATGCTGAGGATGTTGGCCTGAGAGAGAACACCGACGTTGGTGCCGCCTATCCTGCCAGTGAAATTGCAGCATTTTGTGGAGGCAACATTGATGGTACTTCTCCAGTGCTTTGAAGTGCCTACCATCAAGCTCATGGTCTACAGGGCTGTAGTAATATCCGCCCTCCTGTGTGGCTCAGAGACATGGACCATGTACAGTAGACACCTCAAGTCACTGGAGAAATACTACCAATGATGTCTCCGCAAGATCCTACAAATCCCCTGGGACGACAGACGCACCAACATTAGCGTCCTCGACCAGGCCAACATCCCCAGCATTGAAGCACAGATCACACTTGATCAGCTCTGCTGGGCAGGCCACATTTTGTCTGCATGCCAGACACGGGACTCCAAAGCAAGTGTTCTACTCGGAACTCCTTCATGGCAAACGAGCCAAAGGTGGACAGAGGAAACATTACAAGGGCACCCTCAAAGCCTTCCTGATAAAGTGCAACATCCCCAACGACACCTGGGAGACCCTGGCCAAAGACCGCCCGAAGTGGAGGAAGTGCATCCGGGAGGGCGCTGAGCGCCTCGAGTCTCATTGCCGAGTGCATGCAGAAAACAAGCGCTGGCAGCGGAAAGAACGTGTAGCAAACCTGTCCCACCCTCCCTTTCCCTCAACGACTATCTGTTCCACCTGTGGCAGGGACTGTGGCTCTCATATTGGACTGTTCAGCCACCTAAGGACTCATGTTAAGAGTAGAAGCAAGTCTTCCTCGATTCCAAGGGACTGCCTATGATGATGATGATGAGGTGTCTACTGTACATACTCCATGTCTCAGAAGCATGTAGGAGGGCGGTCATGTAGACCATGAGCTTGGTGCCAAGTTTGCGATCCTGGTCTTCTAACACTCTTCTCCGTAGGCTGCACTGGCACACTGAAGGTGGTGTTGGACTTTGTCATCGATGTCTGTTCTTGCTGATTGTAGGCTCCCAAGGTATGGAAAATTGTCCACATTTTCAAAGGTCTCATCATGGATCTTGGTAATCGGGGAGCAATACTGTATGGCGGAGGCAGGTTGGCAAAGAACCTTTGTCTTATGGATGTTTAGTGTAAGGCCCATACTCTCGTATTCTTCAGTGAAGGTGTTGACAATGGTTTGGAGTTTGGCCTCCGAGTGCACACAAGTACAAGCATCATCTGCATACTGTAATTCAATGACAAAGGAACAACCTTGGATCTAGACTGGAGGTGATGGAGTTTGAACAATTTCCGCTTGTCCTGCAGATTAACTCCACTCCAGCGGGGTGCTTATTAAAGGTGAGATGAAGTATTGCAGCGAGGAAGATTGAGAAGAGCATTGGTGCGATGACACAGCCTTGCTTGACCCTGGTCTGCACTTGTATTGGGTCTGTGGTGGATCCGTTGTTAAGAATTATGGCTTGCATGTCATTATGAAGCAAGTGGAGGATGGTGACAAATTTTTGAGGACAGCTGAATTTGAGGAGGACACTCCATAATCCCTCACGGTTGAGAGAGTTGAAGAGGTCAAAGAAAGCCATGTACGGAGGTTGATGTTGCTCCCTACACTTTTCTTGGATTTCAAACGGATTATGATGGCATACTCTGAAAGTACGCCATCGAAGACTCCACAATTTCAGGGCCATTAAACACTGTTTGAATGCACGATAGGCCTGCTCAGTCAGTATTCTGGTCCTATCATAGGCCTCATTGTATCCCAGTTCAATTCTGGTGCATGAGTTGTGCAGAGGTGTCAGGAGTCATGGTTGCAACACGATAGCTCAAATCTTGCCACAGCCAGGCAACGAGCCTCTGTCACTTTGGAAAAGTTCAGTGATTGTTGGATTAGCACTGGATGCATGGATCATGGATATTTCCAGGGAAATGCTCATGAGTATGTAAGAGCCGAAGTCAGGGATTACATACCATTTGCAAATTAAGGGAGTGGAGGCCCTTCAATTTATGGACACCACAGTATTATGAATGGTGTGGGAATAGCAACATGAGTACAATTAACTATTTCCCAAACCCTAAAGAACCATGCAAATCGGTGACCATTGTCAGCCCTACTGACTTTGGGATTGCAGATGCTGCTGTGTCAAAGTTGATGTACTGATGGGCATGGTCAAACACAGTGGCAGTCACCAGTGGATTGAATTCTGACTCATCACTGTGAAGTCCCCAGTCACAACTTGGAAGCTATCAGTGGCATAGACATTGTTGCTACATTGACTGCTATTTCGAGGGCAGTGTTACATGTTATATATGCAACTATAGATATATTCTCTGTGTAGTTACATAAGATGGAGACTTGTTACCTGATGTACTATCAATAAGATTTACACTGTGTATATACTATGCTGTCCACTGCGGTGGGAGACCTGAGGGTCACCTGCCTAGGTGTGCAGGGCCCAGTATAAAAGGCTGCCCACCATGCTTGTGCCTCACTCTGGAATTACGAATAAAGGACCAAGGTCACTACAGTTTGAGTACAACACATTGCCTTGTGGAATCATTCATAAGTGCATTACAGACATAACAACTGGCAATGACAATACGGACTTTCATGCGATTATGGCTACCTTTGGCACACTACAAGACTTCTCAGAGGGTGATGATTGGGATGCCTTCATGGAAAGGCTCGAGCAATATTTTGTGGCAAATGACTTGGCAGGGGAGATGGACACATTGGCGGAGAAGCGCAAGGCTATAGTGCTGACCAGTTGTGGGCCCGAGGTCTACCGCTTCATCAAGGACTTGCTGGCACCCACGAAGGCCAAGGATAAGACATACGTTGAACTGACTGAACTAATTCACGATCAACGAAAACCAAAACAGAGCATCCACATGGCCAGGTACAGTTTCTACACTCACCACAGACCTGAGAGCCAGGAGATTTCAAAATATGCTGCTGACCTCAGGAGACTTATGGCACCGTGTGATTTTGGCACGCACCTCAATGAAGCATTGCGAAACATCTTCATTATGGGAATTGGCCACAAGGGCCTCCTTCACAAGCTATTATCTGCTGACACCACAGTCAACCTGCAGAAGGCCATCAGCATCAGTCAGGTGTTCATGACCTTGACATGCAGCACCAAGCAAATTATTCATCCTGTGGACTCAAACCCAGCAAGTACTGTACACAGAACGGTGCCTTTCACAGGCAAAACTGTAGAATGTGGCTCTGCCCAGGGCAGAGAGTACAGATCTCACGGTTCCAGAACTCAGAGTCCGCCGAGGGGTGCTAATCGAGTAGCACCATGCTGGCAGTGTGGAGGAAACCCTAGGGCTCACCAGTGTCAGTTTGCTGAGTACGTATGCAAAACCTGTAACACAAAGGGCCACCTCCAGCGTATGTGTAAAAGAAATACGACTTACCATCTAGCAGAGGAGTCGGTAGATGAGTTTGAATCCAGCGTGGAGTACGATGATTTGGCCAGAAAGGCAGCTCAGCCCCAAGAAGAAGTGTATGGAGTATATACCTGCATCACCGATTGTCCTCCAGTGAGGATGGAAATCGAGATAAACGGCATTCCAATTTTCATGGAAGTGGACACAGGAGCGAGCCAGTCAGTGATGAGCCAGGATGCCTTTGAGAGGCTATGGAACGAAAAACCAACCGAGCTGGTTCCAGTACAGGAAAAGTTGAGCACCTACACCAAGGAGCTGATCCCAGTCCTTGGTAGTGTGGATGTAAGTGTAATCCATAATGGCATGGTGCACAAGTTACCTCTGTGGATTGTTGCAGGTGATGGTCCAACACGACTTGTAAGAAGGTGGATGGGGAAGATCCAGTAGAAATGGGAAGATCTCGTCATTCCAGCAATCGATGTTCCCTGTGCTCAGAGGCAGAGCAAAACCTCACCTTTGCTTGGGCCAGGCACCAGAGAACAGACCAGCGCAGCATCTGCGGCACAAACCATCCATCACAACTGCATGGCAATGATCCGACCGGAATGACCTAAAAGTACCTTCCCGGCTCCAGTGGCAGGACTCCTGGAGAGGAAGATCGAATCCACAGGCGCTCTTCCAGCTTTTGTGGCAGAATCGCGGGAGAGAAGGATCAAGGCAATCGACCTCGAGGACAGAGACAAGATGGTGTCCCTGCTGCAGCGAGATGCAGCATGGCTGAAAAAAAAGATGGTCGCGGCCAGACCACGTTGTGCAATGCTGAGGGACCAACACGTGGTGTCTAACAAAGGATTCGGTTGGGGTAAAGCCAGCAGGGTTCTCTTAAATGAGACCTGCAACCAACTGAACTTAAAGAGACATTGTATGCATGGCAATCAATGTAACAAACTGATTAAGATTGTGAACAAAATGTTGTTGCGAGATGTCGGTACCAGTCCTAATGTAAAGAACAAAATGTTGTTGCGAGATGTCGGGAATAGAGTGTCCCCAAAAGTAGCAAGTGAGCGAATTCGGGAGGGTAAAGGCACTGATCCTGATGCCCTGCCCCAGGTGTCCTCACAAGTTATAGGCCAGTGACCTCAGGACGGTGAAGGCACTGATCCTGATACCCTGCCCCAGGTCTATCCCATGTTGCAGGCACCCGATAGCACTATTCGCCATGGACCAGGAAGCGAAAACGGCACCAATATGCGCAATCGGCCACCGTTGCCCACGACCCAGGTGGAGACTGCGCAGCCCCCAGACCCAGTCGCTACCTCGGCCATGACCGGGAGCGAAAGGTCAGAACCAACGAGTTCTCCAAACGGAACCTGGAACAGCCAGGTTCCCAACAACGTTAGAGAGCAGATTCTGCAGCCCTCAAAGGAGGACAGGGAGGCCACACACATCTGTGGCTCTGCCCACCACTAGGCAACGGCAAAGGCCCTGAGTCCTGGCTAGGTGAGCGAACCAAGCGCACCCCACTAGCAGGGGGTGCAGCGCCGCTATCAGACGACTAGGACCCCGTCCGGTTGCTCTGGAACCAGCGTCCTCACATACCTGTATTGCTATCTCAGTACTTACCATGACTGAACTATGAATGCACACGACCGTAAAATGTAACGAATGTAAGTCACTGAACCAACGTGTCATGATACAAACTGTAACTTCCTTTCTTTGTACTTGCACTGTGTCTGATTCTGTATGTTAATGTAATGGGCCTGCTGCATGATCTCGCTGTCGAGGGGGAGGGGGGGCAGGGAAATAGATGTATGTAGCCATGGAGTCACACATGGATCACACCCAGAACCGACTGGAACCTCCACTGCATCATTGAACCATCCAAACTAGTAACCACTACCCAACATTGTGGCAAAAGGGCTTGGGGCTGAACAGGGAGGGAGCCAAGCCAAAGCACAGCCAACGTGCAAGGGCTATTGGCACTTAAGTCTAGGGAGAGCTAAGCTGGAGCACATAGTGCAAAGATAATCGGCACAAAGGGGGAGAGTGATGTTATATATGCAGGCTATAGATATACTCTCTGTGTAGTCACTGTACCATTGCATAAGATGGAGACTTGTTACCTGATGTACGATCAATAAGGTTTATACTGTGTATATACATTGCTGGCATCACTAGAGAGTGCAACTGGTGGAGACCGGGGTTTCCTGCCCCTGTGGCAGAGGCTGTCCACCAGAGGGCACAGTGATGGGAGTCCTGAGGGTCACATGCATAGGTGTGCGGGGCCTAGTGTAAAAGACTGCCCACCATCCATGTGTCTCACTCTTGAGGTACGAATAAAGGACCAAGGTCAGTACAGTTTGAGTACAACACATTGCCTCGTGGAATCATTCATAAATGCATTACAGATATAACAACATAAGAACATAAGAAATAGGAACAGGAGTAGGCCATATGGCTCCTCGAGCCTGCGCTGCCATTCAATAAGATTATGGCTGATCTGATCATGGACCCAGCTCCACTTCCCCGCCCGCTCCCCATAACCGCTTATCCCCTTATCGTTTAAGAAACTGTCTATTTCTGTCTTAAATTTATTCAATGTCCCAGATTCCACAGCTCTCTGAGGTAGTGAATTCCACAGATTTACAACCCCCTGAGAGAAGAAATTTCTCCTCATGTCTGTTTTAAATGGGCGGCCTCTTATTCTAAGATCACACCCTCTAGTTCTAGTCTACCCCATCAGTGGAAACAGTTGACTGAAGGCTGTTGATGCAGCTCATCATTTACCCGATAAATATTTTATGCACCAAGCTCTTCCCTCAAATCATCAAATAATCACACAATGACACAAAAATAAATTAGGGGAATGGAGTTTTATCCATGTGCAAATTTATTTCCCCACAATAAGAGCCTAAAATGAATACAGGTGTGACGTGCGAAATCCGGAAACCTCGGGACCGAAACCGTTCCGGATATTTCCGGATTTCGGAATGTCTTTGCCTGGTCCGAGGGAGGCAGGTAGGGTGGGGGAGGGGGGGCGGGGGGGCGGTCAGGCCGCCGGAGGTTGTAGGAGGTCGGTCGGGCCGCCGGAGGTCGTGGGAGGTCGAGCGGGCAGAAGCCGGGGAGGTCGGGCAGCCGGAGATCGGAGGAGGTCAGACCAGAGGTCTGGGGAGACTGGGGGAGGTCAGTTGACCGGAGGTCGGCAGAGGTCGGGCTGGAGGCCGGGGGAGACTGGTGGAGGTCGGGTGACCGGAGGTCGGTAGAGGTCGGGTGACTGAAAGCCGGGGGATGTTGGGCCAAAGGCCGGGGGAGGTCGGGCGGCTGGAGGTCGGGGGAGGTCGGGCCGACGTCGGGCGGCTGGAGGCCGGGAGAGATCGGCCGGCCGAGTCGGGGGAGTCCGGATTTCGGAACATTTTCCGGTTTCTGGACGACCTCGCCATGGATCAGCCTGGTATCTGGATTCTGGAACATTCCGGATTTCGGAACTCCGGATTTTGAACGCCACACCTGTATTTGAATGTCACTGTAGTGAGAAAAGGGTGCACCACAAACCCTTTTATTGGGCACTGAGAGTTAGATGTAAATTGTAATGAATAAGCAGTGCAGAACAGCAAATACTGCAGCTGAAATACTCCCCGACATTATCTTGGAGATACAATGGCCAGGATCTTATTTCCTCTTCCTGCCAATTTTTGGCCAGAAATGGGTGGGGCAGGGAAAATGTTGACAGGGGCATGCCCATTTTTGTACCCATCAGATCTACTGGCTAAAGCAATGGCCACATGTTTTCCGTCAGTTGGCCCACAGCAGTGCTAGATGCAAGGTACGCCAGTTTGTCTCTGGTACCTCTGCTCGCCTCAACTACTCCTATTTACCGCATGGAGTAGTTGAAGCAAATAGCATAGATATATTTTAGGGGAAGCAAGATAAGGACATGAGGGAGAAAGGAATGGAAGGATATGCTGATAGACATAGATAGAGCGGGGAGAGGATCGTGCCGAAGCATAAACTCTGGCATCGACGAGTTAAGCCGAATGGCCTATTTCTGTGCTATAAATTCTATGTATCCAGTGTTGCTATGATGGGGAAGCGGGTTTAAATTTTAAAGCCTGTGCTTTTGATTGCATATGCTACAGTGCCAGTTTTTGAGAAATGCTCTTGTTCACCAGTAGCTCAGAGATCACTGGTGAAGACACACCGTGGAAGGCCTTCGCTACCATGCACACACCCCCACTACTGGTGGACTTCTTGTCAGATGCTGGAAAGCCCACCAGAAACATTTAAATGACCACAAGATCAACCAGGGCTGGGGACGCTTCCTTGCAGCGTGCACAAGGCTCTCCATGCAAAAGATGTGCTCCAATTCCACAAAAGTGAAAGATCTGGGCTCATGATTCTAATTCAGGTAGTAAGCCAGTGAAGATATAATTACACTGAACAGCAAGCAGTATTGAGAGGCATTAACAAGCAATCGGCATTAAAATACAGACAATACCTCAGTGCCAATCAATTCTCTCTTCACAGGTGATAGTTAAGATCTCTAGTTGAAGCTGCTCGGCCTGTGTTCCTAGTTTTCTGCCACTTTTCACAGCAGCCTGAAGGGGCCTTAAACAAGGACAAACAATACTAGCAGATGTTTGAATCAAACAAAGGTCTTCCTTAACAAGGTTGGTAATTATTAATTTATTTAACTTAGATTTTGCCATTTTCCCCCTCCTCAATGGAATGAATTCTTGCTAGAGTAGAGTTTTATCAGTGGTAATCTATCGGTTATCCTCTCATACTTTTTCCAACTAGCCATTGTTCATGTGTGAACCTTGACAATGAGTGTCAGCAGGCTTTTCATCCCACTCATCCACTTATAGGCAGTCCCTCGGAATCGAGGAAGACTTGCTTCCACTCCTGAAGTGAGTTCTTTGGTGGCTGAACAGTCCAATATGAGAGCCACAGACTCTGTCACAGGTGGAATAGAGAGTCGTTGAGGGAAGGAGTGGGTGGGACTGGTTTGCCGCACGCTCTTTCTGTTGCCTGCGCTTGATTTCTGCACGTTCTCGGAGTTGAGACTTGAAGTGCTCAACGCCCTCCCGGATGCACTTTCTCCATTTAGGGCGGTCTTTGGTCAGGGATTCCCAGGTGTCAGTGGTGATGTCACACTTTTTCAGGGAGGCTTTGAGGGTGCCCACCTTTGGCTCGTTTGCCGTGAAGGAGCTCCGAGTAGAGCACTTACTTTGGGAGTCTCGTGTCCAGCATGCGAACTATGTGGCCTGCCCAGCGAAGCTGATCGAGTGTGGTCAGTGCTTCAATGCTGGGGATGTTAGCCTGGACAAGGATGCTGATGTTGGTGCGCCTGTTCTCCCAGGGGATTTGTAGGATCTTGCGGAGACATCGTTGGTAATATATCTCCACGATTTGAGGAGTCTTCTGTACATCATCCATGCCTCTGAAGCGTACAGGAGGGTGGGTATTACTACAGCCCTGTAGACCATGAGCTTGGTGGCAGATTTGAGGGCCTGGTCTTTGAACACTCTTTTTCTCAGGCAGCCGATGACTGCACTGGTGCACTGGAGGTGGTGTTGAATCTCCGCATCAATGTCTGCTCTTGTTGATAAGAAGCTCCCAAGGTATGAGAAATGGTCCATGTTGTCGAGGGCCGCGCCACTGGTGTTATCACAGCCTCAGCCTATCCTGTCCTCACATATCACCACCACCACACGGTGCACTTCCTGTGAGAATCACTGGAGAGCAATCAGGAATGGGAACTCTGGCAGATTTTTAACTCCCTAAGTCAGGGGCAAGAGAGTAATTTTAGCAATCCTGCTGCCACCCCAGCTGGCAGCAGATAATTAAACCCAATGCAGGAATCGAATCTGGCATCTTCAAGGTTTGCCCTGCTCAACTGTTCACTGACTTAACTTGTTTTGCATTTTTCCAGAATCCACCCTGCAGTAAAAATGGGGCAGTTTCAGCAGCAAGGGAATCAGCACGTATTACAGAACCATGGCCTGTAATATAAATGTAGAATAAAAGAGGCAGCGCACAGCGTGTGGTCCAGGAACACATGGCTGAAGAAGATTGTTTAAGTTTCATGCACGACATATTCGAAAAGAAGCACGTCCAATGCCTTTACTGACTGATGTTTGAGCGGGGATGTATTACACATGTTTAGCAGAATACCTGAAGTTGTGTGTGTTATGTTTAATGACACTTAGTAGAAAAAAGATAATGGTACAGAAAAAAATCTATGCCAATAAATTATTCAAGACACTTGTTCCTCAAGGTTTGATGCAGTACTTCTCCTTTGAATATTTTCTTGTTATGTAGCAGAATGTAACTGCGTCAGTTTTCAATCTTGGTGGTTTGTTGTCATATTATCTGTATGACACTAAATCTTAACATAGAATCATAGAATGGTTACAGCACGGAAGAGGGCCATTCAGCCTGTCGAGCCTGTGCAGACTCTCAGCTAGTCTCACTCCCCTACCCTTTCCCTGTAGTCCTGAAAATTGTTTACATTCAGATACTTATCCAACTCTCTTTGAAAATATAAAATTGAGTCTGCCCCCACCATCTTTCAGGCAGTGCATTCCAGATATTAACCAGTCACTGCTTAAAAAAGTTTTTTCTTACATCGTCTTTGGTTCTTTTGCCAATCACCTTAAATCTGTGTCCTCTGGTTCTCGACCCTTCTGCCAATTGGAACAGTTTCTCTCTCTCTACTCTGTCCAGACCACTCATGATTTTGAACACCTCTATCAAATCTCCTCTTAATCTTCTCTGCTCCAAGGAGAATAACCCCAGCTTCTCCAGTCTATCCACGTAAGTCCCTCATTCCTGGAATCATTCTCGTAAATCTTTTCTGCACCTTCTCTAAGGCCTTCACATCCTTCCTAAAGTGTGGTGCTTAGACTTGGACATAATACTCCAGTTAGAGCTGAACCAGTGTTTTTTTACAGATTCATCATAATTTCCATTCTTTTGTACTCTATGTCTCTATTTATGAAGCCCAGGCTCCTGTAAGCCTTTTAACTGCTTTTTGAACCTGCCCTGCTATCTTCAACAAATTATGGACACATACCCCCAGGTCTCTCTGTTTGTGCATCCCCATTAGGATTGTACCATTTAGTTTATATGTCCTCTCCTCATTTTTTCCACCAAAATGCATCACTTCACACATTTCTGCATTAAATATAATCTGCCACGAGTCCGCCGATTTCACCAGCCTGTCTATGTCTTCCTGAAGTCTATCACTTTCCTCCTCACTGTTCACTATACTTCCAAGTTTTGTGTCATCTGCAAATTTTGAAACTGTGCCCTGTACACCTGCGTTCAAGTCATTAATATACATCAAGAAAAGCAGTGGTCCTAGTACTGTCCCCTAGGGAACACCACTGTATACCTTCCTCCAGTCCAAAAAACAACTGTTCACCACTACTCTGTTTCCTGTTACTGAGCCAATTTCATATCCAGGCTGCCACTGTCCCTTTTATTCCATGGGCTTCAATTTTGCTGGTAAGCCTATTATGGGACACTTTGTCAAACGCCTTTTGGAAATCCATGTACACTACATCAACCACATTACTCTCATCAACCCTCTGTTACCTCATCAAAAAACTCGATCAAGTTGATTAAACACGATTTGACTTTTACAAATCTATGCTGGCTTTCCTTAATTAATCCACACATATCCAAGTTACTGTTAATTTTGTCCCTGATTACTGTTTCTAAAACCTTCCTCACTTCCGAGTTTAAACTGACTGGCCTGTAGTTGCTGTGTTGAGATGCCTTGTTTTTTTCATACATGCCTTGAATTTGTTCCTCTCTCTTTCCCTCTGAAAAATATTCTGAGAACTAAGTTTTTTTTTTCATCCTTCTGCAGGGTACCAATCGCCTTCTATTTTAGATATTGATCAGTGCTCTTTCCTTCCAAGGTGGGGCATTCCTGTTAATGAACATTCCAGTGTTTTTCCACTGAAACAGGGAAAGTTAAGGGTGGATGAGTAGAGGCTTTCAAAATTTGGAAAGGGTTTGAGAGACTAAATAGTGAATTTATAACAAAGAGGCATAAACTCAGGGTTATCACTAGAAGAATAAAGGGGGAAAGTTAGAAAAAGGTTTTCTATGCAGCTTATGTAAATACGGAATGCTTTACCACAGTTGCCATTGAAGTAGAAACAATAACACGATTGAAGACGGAATTGAATAAATGATTGAAAACAAGAAATATAAAAGGATTTGAGGAACCAGCCAGGAAATAGTTTTAAAGAAAGAAAGAACAACAGACTTGCATTCATATGCTGCCTTTCACGACCTCATGACATTCCAAAGCGCTTTACAGTCAATGAAACACTTTTGAAGTGTAGTCAGTATTGTAATGTAAGAAATGCGGCAGCATATTTGAGAACAGTAAGCTCCCACAAAGCAATAATGTGATAATGGCCAGATAATGTCTTTTAGTGATGTTGTTTGAGGGATAAATATTGGCTAGATCAGCGGAGATAACTCCATTTTTCCTCTTCTTCCAAAAAATTCCATGGGATCTTTTACATCCACCTGAAAGAGGAGATAGAGCATTGGTTTAAGGTCTCCTCTGAAAGACGCCGCGTCTAACAGTGCAGCACTTCCTCAGTACTGCACTGGAGTGAAAATCCAGCACAGGCACATTGGAAAAATGGCCTCCTGCTATGCTGTAATTCATATGAACACATTGGAAGAGGATAGACCTGGGGTAGAAGATAAATTAGCAAGGTTGGAGCAGTTTTTGTTAACTTCTTAATTGTTTAAATTTATCCACCACAGTGTAGAGCGTATGAATGTAATTTAATGACATTTGCTGCATGAAGCTTTGTGATTTACCAGAACATATTATTAGACAGCACAGAGGCACTGAAACACAATGAAAGTTGAAGTTGAGTCAGGCAAAAGGGGAGGTGCAACGAGACCTGGGTACCATGACATCAATTGTTTTGCAATGCTGCGCTCGCGCACCGGATGGAACTTTCGGCCATAATGCTTCATTTAACGCGCACCGCAGGAAACGCCTAAAAAAACAGGCAGTACCAGGGTGCGGCAGGTGGTATTGGTAGCATTTTTAAATGGAGGGATGAGACTCCTACATCGCAGGTCACATTGACTACAACGGTTGCGCACATCACGCTGCATGAAGCTCCGACTTGCAAACTTGCAAACCGAGGCGAGGTGGGATTTCCTGCGCACGCGAAATTGGGGTTACTACCCCCCGAGAGGAAGTGGAGCACAATGTCGGGCACTCCACTTTCTCGGAGGCCAGAGCGGGGTGGTAAGCGTGCAAATTTTGCAGTGCTATGTGGCGTCTCCGCATAGCGCTTGCGCGAGCACAAGGGCCTCCATTCCATTAAAAGCGAGGGCACGCTGCGAGCTCTGCAGCGGGACAAGGGGCCTCTACTACGTCACTGGGGATGTGGGATGCTTGGCCACAGCCCAACACAGAAGCAGAATGCTGGACTGCACCATCGCGGCACGGACCCCGCGAAACATACAATGTAAGGCCCGACCGGTAAGTCAGCCGTGCCAAAAAAATGCCGTTGCATAACTCCCCTTTACTTTCCGCCCCACGAGCAGAGTGCGGCCTGGTTTGCTGACATCGCCTGCGGCGGCCTCATGGAGTACTGCCCATGTTCTGCTGCGTGGCGAAAACGGGTCACTGTGAATGGCGATAACGTCATCGGCGACGACTCAGCAGCCCAGAGCGCTACCAGTGGTGGCGGGATGCTGCCGGTTTTGTGCCTCCGCTAACTCCCGCGCAATTTCACAGAAGGCGGTAGTGCTCCCCACCCCCACCTCCCCGGACGCAAAATCATTTGCATCCCGTGGGGGTGCTAATAGGTGGCACAAACTATGTGAATTTCTCCCCCTCAGTATCTTATATCTACTTATACGGTAGCATAACCCAGCAGTATAACAATGGTACCCCCTTCTGATTTGAACCTGACATTCAACTTTCATACATGCTTCCACATACCTTTCAAATCTTCTTAAAACATGTACTGAGAAAACATCTAGTAAGTTGAGGCCAGTTGCAAGTTGTTAAGTAGCTTTATTTCATAAGAAATGAACATACAGAGCAATAGTTATGATCAGACTCACTTAATTCAATCAGTACAACTGCGCTTCATACAATAATACAAAAATAATGACAACACTATCCTTCCCCATACCAGTGGGTCATTTTGTTCAACTTAAACAAAATTACTCCCATCTTCCTTCATTCTCCTTTTCAGCATGGCCAAAGTTTTCCCTCATAGCTTTCAGTAAAAAGAATTAGCTGCTTGTATAAGAGCATAAGAACATAAGAAATAGGAACAGGAGTAGACCATATGGCCCTTCGAGCCTGGTCTGCCATTCAATAAGATCATGGCTGATCTGATTATGGACTCAGCTCCACTTTCCCGCCCGCTCCCCATAACCGCTTATCATTTAAGAAACTGTCTATTTCTCTGTCATGGTCTCTGTTTTATTATTTCCCTGTGTTCATAATATGAAGGAAGAGGGCCTGTGCCAGACACCCTCGGCTACATACTCTGAGTAGGATACAATGGGTGTGAGGTGACCAAGACAGGCTAACAAATTGCTTATTGTTTACAGTCCTTTGAGAACATTTGTATTTTAACCTCCTTTTATTTAATTGCCTTAATATAAAAAGTCTTGTGTGTACATAAGAAGATAAGAAATAGGAACAGGAGTAGGCCATACGGCCCCTGGAGCCTGCTCCGCCATTCAATAAGATCATGGTTGATCCGATCATGGACTCAGCTCCACTTCCCTGCCCACTCTCCGTAACCCTTATTCCCTTATCGTTTAAGAAACTGTCTATTTCTGTCTTAAATTTATTCAATGTCCCAGCTTCAACAGCTCTCTCGAATTCCATAGATCCACAACCCTCTGAGAGAAGAAATTTCTCCTCATCTCAGTTTCTTATTCTAAGATCATGCTCTCTAGTTCCAGTCTTCCCTATCAGTGGAAACATCCTCTCTGCATCCACCTAGTCAAGCCCCATCATAACTTATACATTTCGATAAGATCACCTCTCATTCTTCTGAATTCCAATGAGTAGAGGCCCAACCTACTCAACCTTTCCTCATAAGTCAACCCCCTCATCCCCGGAATCAACCTAGTGAACCTTCTCTGAACTGCCTCCAAAGCAAGTATATCATTTCGTAAATATGGAAACCAAAACTGCACGCAGTATTCCAGGTGTGGCCTCACCAATACTCTGTACAACTGCAGCAAGACTTCCCTGCTTTTATACTCCATCACCTTTGCAATTAGGGCCAAGATTCCATTGGCCTTCCTGATCACTTGCTGTACCTGCATACTAACCTTTTGTGTTTCATGCACAAGTACCCCCAGGTCCCGCTGTACTGCAGCACATTGCAATCTTTCTCCATTTAAATAATAACTTGCTCTTTGATTTTTTTCTGCCAAAGTGCATGACCTCACACTTTCCACCTGCATCTCCATCTGCCAAATTTTTGCCCACTCACTTAGCCTGTCTATGTCCTTTTGCAGATTTTGTGTGTCCTCCTCACACATTGCTTTTCCTCCCATCTTTGTATCATCAGCAAACTTGGCGACGTTACACTCGGTCCCTTCCTCCAAGTCGTTAATATAGATTGTAAATAGTTGGGGTCCCAGCTCTGATCCCTGCGGCACCCCACTGATTACTGATTGCCAACTCGAGAATGTACCATTTAGCCCGACTCTGTTTTCTGTTAGTTAGCCAATCCTCTATCCATGTTAATATATTACCCTGAACCCCGCGAACTTTTATCTTGTGCAGTAACCTTTTAAGTGGCACCTTGCTTTAAAACAGAACATTTAAATGTAACTAATTTTTCCAAATATTTTCTGTGGAAATTGGTCAAAAAAACCTCAAAACACAACAATTGACTGCAGCAATTCTGGACACCAGTGGCAAACGCATGCCATGCATCCAGTGTTGCTCGGGCACAAATGACAGAAATTATATTGTACGACAAATTTCTGTATTTGTATAACATTTGGGCACGTGTATTTCATGCTCTTCCCCCAATCAAATCTGGCAGCAAATCCTGAAAGTGGTGGAAACGAGCAGAGAGCTGGTGGAATGGCTCCTGAGGAATATTTTGCTGCATTGCACTGGCTCCCCAACATAACTCCATCAGGTCATTACCTTTCAATCTTATTCACACTGGGACTTCGAGGGACTGCCTATGATGATGACTGCTGGGTTAATGAGAAACCATTAGAACTGTTACTTATGATAATCAACAACAATGCTTTTCCTATTAAGCTGTGTAATAAAACGACAGAAAATGTTGGAAATACTCAATGAGTCAGGCTGTTCTGATGAAGAGCGATGTCTGAAACATCAACATTTTTCCTTTCTTTACAGATACACGCTGACTTGCTGAGTGTTTCCAATGTTTTCTGTTTTTGTGTCAGATGTCCAGCATCTGCAGTATTTTATTTTTTATTTTGAGCTTTGCAACCAAGTTAGTTTCAGTGGGGAGGGGGTGTGGTAGCAGGCTTGATTGACAGCTCTACTGGCTAACCCCAGGACAGGGAGATGGATCAAGAGCCAAACTCCCAACTTCGGGTGAGACAGAAAACAAGAGAACAAAGACCCATGTGTTCAGCATCATTGGGTGAGGTCTGCTGAGAGAGGGAGAGAGAGAGACAGAGAGAGGGAGAAAGACAAGTAAGGCATAAGAGTATAGAGCTGACCAGGTTCATGCTAAAAGTGGCTAAAAACAAGTGCATTAAGCCCAGTAACCAAGACAAGAATGATCCGAAATTAAAACAGAAAATGCTGGAAATACTCAGCAGGTCAGGCAGCATCTGTGGAGAAAGAAACAGGATTAACGTTTCAGGCCGCTGACCTTTCATTGAGAGAGAACTGAGTTAATTGGAGTAATTGAGATTTGTACTGTTGCTCTATGTTCACTTGCTGTCTGTAAAGTAAAGCAGTTTAATGCTTTGTATATGGCCCCATTTCACTACATTGAGATCAGTCCACTAACTGAAAAATTGGAAAAGCGCTTGAAGGGACATGCTAAGGACACGGTATCCAGCTCGGATCACTATTGTAATATCCTCGGGTTACGCTATGGTATTTAAAAGCAGAAAGGATCTGCTGACGCACCACGTACTCACACTGGGCAGAGGCCGTTCACCTGCTCCATGTGGGAAGGGATTCGCTCAGTCATGCAAACTGCTCAGACACCAGCGAGTTGGATTCTGCTGTTATTGCTGCTGGTAATCGCGAGAACCCACCAGCGGCAGGTCGGAGCCATAAAAGGAGCGGAGGTGCAGCGGCCCAGTAGCAGCGTGGAGGCCACTTCAGGGAGCAGTGCGAGCTGGTGCAGGAGGGCAACGACTTGGAGAAGGGCGACTGGATTGGACGTCACCAAAATCAAGGTCGCTGATTGGAGCGTGGGAACGTACAGCAGGAGAGGCGGCAAGCAGCAAAGGAACGGCGAGGTCGGGGCGAAGGAACGGCAAGAGAGTGTAGAGCGACGTGATCAGGGCCCAGGAGAGGCATGAGTTCGGGGCCCAGAAGAGGCGTGGGCCCACTGACAGCACGGGCCAGCCCACACTGCTATATGTGTGTACACTAGGTCTGTGCAGCAGAGCCGGTTTCCAGTCGTCTTGGTTAATCCTTGCCAGTGGACCAAGACCTAGCTCTGTCAAGCCCGTGTGGTGGCTGGTGTGCAATGGCCACCACACGTTAAAAAAATCTACGCACCCTTCAATATGTAGTTCGGGACCTGGACTGTCAGGTTCGTCATTGAAACACCTGTGAATTCATCCCTTTTTGGCGTGGAATGAAGTCATCCTTGATACGAGGGACTGCCTAAGAAGAAGGGGTATAATTGAATATTATACAGCACTGGAAAGCCCCTGAACGTAAGGCGTAAAAGATGTCTTTAGAGTAGCAGTTGAACCCGAGAGACTATCTAAGGCAGACCTAAAATATGGAACACCTCCACGAAAACAGTTTGCACCCACAATAGAAACAGCAGGACGCTATTTACCTGCAAACCAAAAAAACAAACTAATTAATCATTCTCAATGATTGCAGCAAATTAAAGCCACTGATGCATAAAACATTCCAAAGGTGCCTGTCCCTTTAATTTCCCCTCCTTGGCCTCATCGTGGCAGAAATGACATGCGAAAGGCAATATATGGGACTTTTGACAGAATGGTCATCGACCTGAAACTTTACTCCGACTTCCTCTCTCCACTGAGGCTGCTCCAACTGCTGAGCATTTTCAGTAATTGCAGTTTTTATTTCAGATTTCCAGCATCTGCAACATTGCAATATATTGTCAATATATGGGAGATTGGCATGACTGCAAAACCCTTGTCCTAACACTCGGTGGTACAGAACAACTTGCACTTTTGTTTTCCATCGATAAATGAGATTTAGAAATCAAGCTGTCAGAATCGACAGAAGCAGGCTGGTGCTACAAACTTCCCCAAACCCCAGTGTCCTATTTTAATTCTAAACAAGGTACACATGGAGAACCCTCACCCAACACAGACATTGTCCATTAAATCAAGCACACAACAGCTGTTAAAAAGCTAATTATTTTAGCCTTTTGTCCAGTTAGTAAACGTTAGATTTCAAAGGGGGAAAAGGATAGCTGCTGAGCAAAAGATGACTGCAAAAGAAAGAAAGACTTGCATTTATATAGCGACTTTCATGGACGTCTTAAAGCACTTTATAGCGAATTGGCTGGTGGATTGGTGAGTATTTTTATTTTTATTTTCTGTAGGAAACCTTTGGCATTGTTGTAAGTAAGATCTGCAAGTAAATATATCTCATCTTTATTATCTAAGGAGAGCCAGTTAATTAATTCGGCTGTTTGCTGAGTTGCGGCTGGGTGTGTTTTGCTAAGGTTTAGAGTTTATTTTTGCTGATAGTTGCGAGTGTAACTAGAGGGATGGCAGGACAGCTCAGTCCGTGGATTGCGCGTCCTGTGGCATGTGGGAAGTCCCGGACGCTTCATGCAGCCGGGGCAACCACGTGTGCAGGAGGTGTCTCCAGCTGCACCAACTTGAGCTCCATGTTTTGGAGTTTGAGCGGCAGCTGGAGTCACTGCGGTGCATCCGCGAGACTGAGAGCAACGTGGCTAGCACGTTTCTAGAGGCAGTCATTCCACAGCTTAAGAATGTGCAGGCAGAGAGGGAGTGGGTGACTGCCAGACAGAAGAGGAGGACTAGGCAGGTAGTGCAGGGGTCCACTAAGTCCATCTCGGTCTCCAACTGCTACTCTGTTCTGAGTACCGGTGGGGGCGATGGTGGCTCTGGGGAGCGCAGCCAGAGCCAAGTCCATGGCACCACGGGTGGCTCAGCTGCACAGAGGGGGAGGAAACAGAATGGAAGAGTGATAATGGTAGGGGATTCGCTAGTCAGGGGAGCAGACAGGTGTTTCTGCAGCCACAAACGTGACTCCAGGATGGTATGTTGCCTCCCTGGTGCCAGGGTCAAGGATGTCACTGAGCGGCTGTAGGGCATTCTGGGAGGAGAGGGTGAACAGCCAGAGGTTGTGGTCTACATCGGTACCAAAGACATAGGTAGGAAGAGGAATGAGGTCCTGTAGGCAGAGTTTAGGGAGCTAGGTGAGAGATTAAAAAGCAGGACCTCAAAGGTAGTAATCTCCAGAATACTCCCAGTGCCATGTGCTAGTGAGTACAGAAATAGGAGGCTAAAGCAGATGAATACGTGGCTGGGGAGATGGTGCAGGCGGGAGGGCTTTAGTTTCCTGAGGCATTGGGACCGCTTCTGGGGGAGGTGGGACCTGTACAAGCCGGACGGGTTGCACCTGAACAGAGCTGGGACCAATATCCTCGCAGGGGGGTTTGCTCGTGCTATTGGGGATGGTTTAAATGAGCTTGACAGGGGGATGGGAACCTGACAATAGATTCAGTAGGGAGGGGAGCAAAGCTGGAATTAGAAAGCAAAAATAAAGAAAGTGAGTTTGAAGGAGAGAGGAAAAAAGCAGGAAAAAAGGGTAAAAAAACAAACTTAAAGCACTTTGTCTAAATGCACGTAGCATTTGAAACAAAATAGATGACGGCACAAATTGAGACAAATGGGTATGATCTGATAGCCATTACAGAGATGTGGTTGCAAGGGGACCAAGACTGGGAATTAAATATTCAGGGGTACTTGACAAACCGGAAGGACAGACAGAAAGGAAAAGGAGGTGGAGTAACTCTATTGATAAAGGATGGAATCATAGCAATAGTGAGAAATTATATTGGCTCAAATGATCAGGATGTTGAAGCAGTTTGGGTGGAGATAAGGAACAAGAAGGAGAAAAAGTCACTGGTGGGCGTAAGTTATAGGCCCCTTAACAGTAGCAACTCTGTTGGTCGGAGCATAAACTACAAAATAGTGGGGGTTTGTAAAAAGGGAACAACAATAATCATGGGTGATTTTAACCTCCATATTGATTGGACAAATCAAATTGGTCAGGGTAGCCTTCGGGAGGAGTTCATAGAGTGCATAAGGGACGGGTTCCTTGAGCAGCATGTAACGGAACCAACCATGGTGCAGGCTATCTTAGATCTGGTCCTGTTTAATGAAATAGGAATAATAAACAATCTCTTCGCAAAGGATCCCTCGGAATGAGTGATCATAGCATGATTGAATTTCAAATTCAGATGGAGGGTTAGAAAGTTAGATCTCTAACCAGCATACTAAGCTTAAATAAACTATGAAGGTATGAGGGCAGAGTTGGGGAAAGTGGACTGGGAAAATAGATTAAAGTGTAGGACGGTTGATGAACAGTGGTGTACATTTAAGGAGATATTTCACAACTCTCAAGAAAAATATATTCCAGTGAGGAGGAAAGGGTGTAAGAGAAATGTTGTGTATCTGCAAAGCATGCACTCCCATGTTCCGCCACCAGGGGGTGCATCCCTTGAAGTCCCAAGGGATCCCAGCATCGCTTGGGAGCACTGTATATAAGCCGGTCTCTAAGGCCTGTTACTCACTCTGGACTGTCTTAATAAAGACTGAGGTCACTGTTACTTTAACCTCTGCTGTGTGCAGTCTCATCTGTGTTAGGAACACAACAACTAGCGACGAGTACACAAATCCAACGCAAAGATGCAGCAAACTGTGGGCATCCTCGAGATGTTCTCAGAGGGTGAGGACTGGGAAGCCAATGTCGAACAGTTAGACCAGTACTTTGTAGCCAACGAGCTGGACGGAGAAGGAAGCGCTGCAGAAAGGAGAGCGGTCCTCCTCACGGTCTGCGGGGCACCGACCTACAGCCTCATGAAGAATCTTCTGGCTCTGGTCAAACCCACAGATAAATCGTATGAGGAGCTGTGTACACTGGTTCGGGAGCATCTTAACCCAAGGGAGAGCGTGCTGATGGCGAGGTATCGGTTCTATACGTACCAGCGTTCCGAAGGTCAGGAAGTGGCGAGCTACGTCGCTGAGCTAAGGTGACTTGCAGGACAATGTGAGTTTGATGGCTACCTGGAGCAAATGCTCAGAGACTTTTTTGTACTGGGCATTGGCCACGAGAACATCCTATGAAAACCTTTGTAGAGACACCAACCCTCAGTAAGGCCATTGCGAGAGCACAGGCGTTTATGTCCATTAGTGATAACACAAAACAAATCTCTCAGCACACAAGTGCTAGCAGTGTTCATAAATTAACTGGAACTGTGTTTGCGAGCAGAAATGTACAGAGCTGAAACCACGAGTCTGCAACTGCCAGCAGGCCTCAGGTGACCCAGATGACTCAGAGTCTGCAACAAAACATGAATGTAAGGCAATTCACACCTTGTTGACGTTGTGGAGGCTTCCATTCAGCCTATTCATGCTGCTTCAAAGGGTATGTTTGCAAGAGCTGTGAAACAATGGGGCACCTCCAACGAGGTTGCAGACGAGCTGCAAGCTCTGCAAAACCTGCTAACCACCACGTGACAGAGGAAGATCGGTTCATGGTGGACCAAAGCAATTTCGAGCATCAGAGAGAGGAGGCAGATGCTGAATGGATGGGCAATGGCAGACATTTAGAGACCGCATGGATGAATTACAACAATTGTACATTCCTGTCTGGCGTAAAAATAAAAAAGGGAAGGTGGCTCAACCGTGGCTATCTAGGGAAATCAGGGATAGTATTAAAGCCAAGGAAGTGGCATACAAATTGGCCAGAAATAGCAGCGAACCTGGGGACTGGGAGAAATTTAGAACTCAGCAGAGGAGGACACAGGGTTTGATTAGGGCAGGGAAATTGGAGTACGAGAAGAAGCTTGCAGGGAACATTAAGGCGGATTGCAAAAGTTTCTATAGGTATGTAAAGAGAAAAAGGTTAGTAAAGACAAACGTAGGTCCCCTGCAGTCAGAATCAGGGGAAGTCATAACGGGGAACAAAGAAATGGCAGACTAATTGAACAAGTACTTTGGTTCAGTATTCACTAAGGAGGACACAAACAACCTTCCGGATATAAAAGGGGTCAGCGGGTCTAGTAAGGAGGGGGAACTGAGGGAAATCTTTATTAGTCGGGAAATTGTGTTGGGGAAATTGATGGGATTGAAGGCCGATAAATCCCCAGGGCCTGATGGACTGCATCCCAGAGTACTTAAGGAAGTGGCCTTGGAAATAGCGGATGCATTGACAGTCATTTTCCAACATTCCATTGACTCTGGATCAATTCCTATCGAGTGGAGGGTAGCCAATGTAACCCCACTTTTTAAAAAAGGAGGGAGAGAGAAAGCAGGGAATTATAGACCGGTCAGCCTGACCTCAGTAGTGGGTAAAATGATGGAATCAATTATTAAGGATGTCATAGCAGCGCATTTGGAAAATGGTGACATGATAGGTCCAAGTCAGCATGGATTTGTGAAAGGGAGATCATGCTTGACAAATCTTCTGGAATTTTTTGAGGATGTTTCCAGTAAAGTGGACAAAGGAGAACCAGTTGATGTGGTATATTTGGACTTTCAGAAGGCTTTCGACAAGGTCCCACACAGGAGATTAATGTGCAAAGTTAAAGCACATGGGATTGGGGGTAGTGTGCTGACGTGGATTGAGAACTGGTTGTCAGACAGGAAGCAAAGAGTAGGAGTAAATGGGTACTTTTCAGAATGGCAGGCAGTGACTAGTGGGGTACCGCAAGGTTCTGTGCTGGGGACCCAGCTGTTTACATTGTACATTAATGATTTAGATGAGGGGATTAAATGTAGTATCTCCAAATTTGCGGATGACACTAAGTTGGGTGGCAGTGTGAGCTGCGAGGAGAATGCTATGAGGCTGCAGAGTGACTTGGATAGGTTAGGTGAGTGGGCAAATGCGTGGCAGATGAAGTATAATGTGGATAAATGTGAGGTTATCCACTTTGGTGGTAAAAACAGAGAGACAGACTATTATCTGAATGGTGACAGATTAGGAAGGGGGAAGGTGCAGCGAGACCTGGGTGTCATGGTACATCAGTCATTGAAGGTTGGCATGCAGGTACAGCAGGCGGTTAAGAAAGCAAATGGCATGTTGGTCTTCATAGCGAGGGGATTTTAGTACAGGGGCAGGGAGGTGTTGCTACAGTTGTACAGGGCCTTGATGAAACATAGAAACATAGAAACATAGAAAATAGGTGCAGGAGTAGGCCATTCGGCCCTTCTAGCCTGCACCGCCATTCAATGAGTTCATGGCTGAACATTCAACTTCAGTACCCCATTCCTGCTTTCTCGCCATACCCCTTGATCCCCCTAGCAGTAAGGACCTCATCTAACTCCTTTTTGAATATATTTCGTGAATTGGCCTCAACAACTTTCTGTGGTAGAGAATTCCACAGGTTCACCACTCTCTGGGTGAAGAAGTTCCTCCGCATCTCGGTCCTAAATGGCTTACCCCTTATCCTTAGACTGTGACCCCTGGTTCTGGACTTCCCCAACATTGGGAACATTCTTCCTGCATCTAACCTGTCTAACCCCGTCAGAATTTTATATGTTTCTATGAGGTCCCCTCTCATTCTTCTGAACTCCAGTGAATACAAGCCCAGTTGATCCAGTCTTTCTTGATAGGTCAGTCCCGCCATCCCGGGAATCAGTCTGGTGAACCTTCGCTGCACTCCCTCAATAGCAAGAATGTCCTTCCTCAGGTTAGGAGACCAAAACTGTACACAATACTCCAGGTGTGGCCTCACCAATGCCCTGTACAACTGTAGCAACACCTCCCTGCCCCTGTACTCAAATCCCCTTGCTATGAAGGCCAACATGCCATTTGCTTTCTTAACCGCCTGCTGCACCTGCATGCCAACCTTCAATGACTGATGTACCATGACACCCAGGTCTCTTTGCACCTCCCCTTTTCCTAATCTGTCACCATTCAGATAATAGTCTGTCTCTCTGTTTTTACCACCAAAGTGGATAACCTCACATTTATCCACATTATACTTCATCTGCCATGCATTTGCCCATTCACCTAACCTATCCAAGTCGCTCTGCAGCCTCACAGCATCCTCCTCGCAGCTCACACTGCCACCCAACTTAGTGTCATCCGCAAACTTGGAGATACTACACTCAATCCCCTCATCTAAATCATTAATGTACAGTGTAAACAGCTGGGGCCCCAGCACAGAACCCTGCGGTACCCCACTAGTCACTGCCTGCCATTCTGAAAAGTACCCATTTACTCCTACTCTTTGCTTCCTGTCTGACAACCAGTTCTCAATCCATGTCAGTACACTACCCCCAATCCCATGTGCTCTAACTTTGCACATCAATCTCTTGTGTGGGACCTTGTCGAACGCCTTCTGAAAGTCCAAATATACCACATCAACTGGTTCTCCCTTATCCACTCTACTGGAAACATCCTCAAAAAATTCCAGAAGATTTGTCAAGCATGATTTCCCTTTCACAAATCCATGCTGACTTGGACCTATCATGTCACCTCTTTCCAAATGCACTGCTATGACATCCTTAATAATTGATTCCATCATTTTACCCACTACCGATGTCAGGCTGACCGGTCTATAATTCCCTGTTTTCTCTCTCCCTCCTTTTTTAAAAAGTGGGGTTACATTGGCTACCCTCCACTCCATAGGAACTGATCCAGAGTCAATGGAATGTTGGAAAATGACTGTCAACGCATCCACTATTTCCAAGGCCACCTCCTTAAGTACTCTGGGATGCAGTCCATCAGGCCCTGGGGATTTATCGGCCTTCAATCCCATCAATTTCCCCAACACAATTTCCCGGCTAATAAGGATTTCCCTCAGTTCCTCCTCCTTACTAGACCCCCCGACCCCTTTTATAACCGGAAGGTTGTTCGTGTCCTCCTTCGTGAATACCGAACCAAAGTACTTGTTCAATTGGTCCGCCATTTCTTTGTTCCCCGTTATGACTTCCCCTGATTCTGACTGCAGGGGACCTACGTTTGTCTTTACTAACCTTTTTCTCTTTACATATCTATAGAAACTTTTGCAATCCGTCTTAATGTTCCCTGCAAGCTTCTTCTCATACTCCATTTTCCCTGCCCTAATCAAACCCTTTGTCCTCCTCTGCTGAGTTCTGGTCACACCTGGAGTATTGTGTACAGTTTTGGTCTCCTAACTTGAGGAAGGACATTCTTGCTATTGAGGGAGTGCAGCGAAGATTCACCAGACTGATTTCCGGGATGGCAGGACTGACATATGAAGAAAGACTGGATCGACTAGGCTTATATTCACTGGAATTTGGAAGAATGAGAGGGGATCTCATAGAAACATATAAAATTCTGACAAGATTGGACAGGTTTGATGCAGGAAGAATGTTCCCGATGTTGGGGAAATCCAGAACCAGGGGTCACAGTCTAAGGATAAGGGGTAAGCCATTTAGGACCGAGATGAGGAGAAACATCTTCACCCAGAGAGTGGTGAACCTGTGGAATTCTCTACCACAGAAAGTAGTTGAGGCCAATTCACTAAATATATTCAAAAGGGAGTTAGATGAAGTCCTTACTACTCGGGGGATCAAGGGGTATGGCGAGAAAGCAGGAAGGGGGTACTGAAGTTTCATGTTCAGCCTATTTTCTATGTTTCTATGTTTTTTTCTATGAAGTACATGGGGTACACACATTTTCGACAAAATGTCCACCTATAATGCTAAATGTAAAATTGAATGGCTTACCCGTAGCCATGGAACTGGACACTGGCGCTAGCCAATCCATCATGAGTAAAAAGATGTTTGAGAGACTGTGGTGCAACAAGGCACTCAGACCAGCCCTGAGCCCCATCCACATGAAACTGAGAACGTACACCAAAGAGCTTATCACTGTCCTGGGCAGCGCCATGGTCAAGGTCACCTACGAGGGCACGGTGCACGAACTGCCACTCTGGATAGTCCCGGGCGATGGCCCCACACTGCTTGGAAGGAGCTGGCTGAGAAAAATCCGCTGGAACTGGGATGACATCCGAGCTCTATGACATGTCGATGAGGCCTCATGTACCCAGTTTCTTAACAAATTTCCTTCCCTTTTTGAGCCAGACATTGGAAACTTTTCTGGGGCGAAGGTGCGTATCCACTTGGTCCCAGAGACACGACCCATTCACCACAAGGCGCGAGCGGTACCTCACATGATGAGGGAGAGAGTGGAAATCGAGCTGGACAGGCTGCAACGCAAGGGCATCATCTCTCCGGTGGAATTCAACGAGTGGGCCAGCTTGATTGTTCCAGTATTCAAAAGTGATGGCACGGTCAGGATTTGCGGCGATTATAAAGTAACTATTAATCGTTTCTCACTACAGGACCAATAACCGCTACCTAAGGCAGACGACCTATTTGCGACGCTGGCAGGAGGCAAGACGTTCACCAAGCTCGACCTCACTTCGGCCTACATGACGCAGGAGCCGGATAAGTCTTCGAAGGGCCTCACCTGCACCAACATGCACAAGGGACTGTTCATTTACAACAGATGCCGGTTTGGAATTCGGTCGGCTGCAGCGATCTTCCAGAGAAACTTGGAGAGCCTACTCAAGTCGGTACCATGCACGGTGGTTTTTCAGGACGATATATTGGTCACAGGTCAGGACACCGTCAAGCACCTACAAAACCTGGAGAAGGATCGCGTAGGGCTGCGGCTGAAGAGGTTGAAATGCGTCTTCATGGCAACAGGAGTGGAGTTTTTGGGGAGAAAGATTGCGGCGGACGGCATTTGGCCCATAGACGCCAAGACAGAGGCTATCAGGAACGCGCTCAGGCCACAGAATGTCACGGAGCTGCGGTCGTTCCTGGCACTCCTCAACTATTTTGGTAACTTCCTACCGGGGTTAAGCACCCTCTTAGAGCCCCTACATGTGTTATTGCGTAAAGGTGAGAACTGGGTATGGGGAAAAAACTAAGTAATTGCTTTTGAGAAAGCCAGAAACATTTTATGCTCCAACAAGTTGTTGGTGTTGTATAACCCGTGTAAAAGACTCGTGCTAGCATGTGATGCGTCGTCGTACGGAGTCAGATGTGTATTACAACAAGCTAGCATTGCGGGGAAGTTGCAACCTGTTGCCTATGCTTCCAGGAGCTTGTCTAATGTGGAAGGACATTCTTGCTATAGAGTGAGTGCAGCGAAGGTTCACCAGACTGATTTCCGGGATGGCAGGACTGACATATGAAGAAAGACTGGATCGACTAGGCTTATATTCGCTGGAATTTGGAAGAATGAGAGGGGATCTCATAGAAACATATAAAATTCTGACAAGATTGGACAGGTTTGATGCAGGAAGAATGTTCCCGATGTTGGGGAAATCCAGAACCAGGGGTCACAGTCTAAGGATAAGGGGTAAGCCATTTCAGACCGAGATGAGGAGAAACTTCTTCACTCAGAGAATTGTGAACCTGTGGAATTCTCTACCACAGAATGTTGTTGAGGCCAGTTCATTAGATATATTCAAAAGTGAGTTAGATGTGGCCCTTACGGCTAAAGGGATCAAGGGGTATGGAGAGAAAGCAGGAATGGGGTATTGAAGTTGCATGATCAGCCATGATCATATTGAATGTTGTGCAGGCTCAAAGGGCCGAATGGCCTAATCCTGCACCTATTTTCTATGTTTCTATGTTTCAATGAAGCAGTTCATGACTGCATGCAGCAAGACCTGAATAACATTTAGGCTTGGGCTGATAAGTGGTATTCATGCCATAAAAGTGCCACACAATGATTATCTCCGACAAGACAATCTTCAACTTTACAGGGAATGGTAGCATAGTGGTTATGTTACTGGACTAATAATCCAGAAGCCTGGACTTAGGATCTGGTGACGTGAGTTCATATTCTTCCACGGCAGTTTGTGAGTTTAAATTCAGTTAACTTAATAAATCTTGAATTTTTAAAAAAGTTAGTATAACTACCAGATTGTTATAAAAATCCTTTAGGGAAGGAAATCTGCTATCCTTACCCGGTCTGGCCTATATTTGACTCCAGACTCTTAACTGCCCTCTGAAATAGCATAGCAAACTACTGAGTTGTACCAAACCACTACGACAAAGCATAAATCACAGGTACCACAGCGGTTCAAGAAGACACCTCACAATCATCTTCACAAGGGCAATTAATGATGTGCAATAAATGCTGACCTTGTCAGCGATGCCCATATCTCATGAATGAATGAAAAAAACAGAGAGTTGACATTGGCAATACCATCATCGAATCCCTATCATCAACGTCCTAGGGGTTACCATTGACGAGAAATTTAACTGGACCAATTATGGACATTGTAAAAGTGAAAAGTTTAACAGTCGAACTTCTTGATATCATGGAACAATAAATATTCCAATATGAACAGGATGCCTGCAAACAGAATGGTCTTAAACGGAATGCACTTAAACAGAGGATTAAAGTTGGGAATTTGGAGAGAGTCTCTGGTAAGTACTGGGTGAATACTATCTGTAAAAAGTGACATTTAGTTTAACATTTTGAATTTAATTTAGAACTTTAAGGCAGTTAACAGTCAGTCAGCTGTAGGTGTTTGTCTTGAATAGGTGCTAATTACTGTGAGCAGGAAGCTGAATCAGCACTTGTAACTCGGGTGTGCAAAGGGAGGGTGGTCAGGCCTTGGTGTGCATCGGCACCCAGCTAGCGACTTTCCGTCTTCAGACCCTGCAGAGATACCTTTACATCGAGCCCCCTCTTAGGTGGCGTGCACTGGCGACGCATTTCTTCCGCCAGCAGTACAGCCTCAATTATGACACGCAGCTCCTGTTTGTGAGCTTGGGGGGGGCATCAGGACCGCCGTCCAGGGGCTGCCTGTCTTTTACCAGGAACTCATCAGGGTCTGGAACAAAGTCACCACCAAGTGCAGCTCTCCACCGTCTGGAGTGGCGGCTGTCCTGCAGGAGCCGCTGCTCAGGAATCCGTACCTCCACGACCGCGGTTTTAGGTGGCAGGTGGACGAGAGGGCTGTGGCTGGTGAAGTGACCAGGATCAGGGACCTGCTCGATGGTGGAGGAGCGGGCTGGATGGCGCCAGACATGCTGGCATGGCGCCTAAACTGGGCCGACGTCCGCCGCGCGGCCGATGCCATCGAGTCATTAAAAACAGCTCTGGGCCCTGACTCCGTTAGGTGTGTCGAGGAGGCTCAAGCACGTGGGGAGTTCCCGTCCGAACTGACCCCCGTCCGGATGGAATTCCTCATCGGTGCCAAACCACGAAACCTCCCTCGGGAGCCGGTGCCTCACAACTTGAGTTGCCTCAGGGGAATCCCCTCCGTGCCTTTCAGTTTTGCGCGGAGGGGTTTCCTGTACGGGCTGCTCCTGCACACTCTCAACCTTGCCATCCTCGTCTGCCATCCGGACACGCCATGGCGTACCATCTTGCCGTCCGGAGGAGGCAGGGGTCCCCGATGGAGTGCACTCTACGCGGGAGTCCTCTCACTATTTATCGGGGACTTGGCCTGGAGGGTGGTGCACGGAGCAGTCCCATGCAATAAATTTTTAAGTCGGTTCACGGGCTCCCAGGCCATCTGCAATTTCTGCGGTCTGGAAGAGTCCGTGTTCCATATTTTTATAGAATGTGTAAGGCTGCGGCCCCTATTCCACTACTTAAAGGGGTTGCTCCTGAAATTCTGGCTGCACTTCAGTCCTACGCTCCTGATCTATGAGCACCCTGTACGGAGGGGAGCGGGTAGGTCCGAAGGCCTCCTTGTAGGACTGCTCCTGGGCACGGCCAAGGGTGCTCTCAGCCGGTCCAGGCAGTGGGCGGTCGAGTGGGTCGTTCAGCCCGACTGCCTGCCTCTCTTCCATGCCAACATCCGAGCCAGGGTGTCCTTGGAGATGGAGCACGCAGTGTCCACCGGTACGCTCGCGGCCTTCCGCGAGAGGTGGGCACCGGAGGGATGGAGTGCATCATCACCCCCGGCAACCAAATTTTAATTTGATTTTGTATGTTTTAAAGTTTAATTTGTTTTAATTGCCGGGTTTTAGTGTCCCCCTCCCCTTTTATAGGAGGCACTTGTAAAAAAAAATGCATGATTTTAGTACCAAAAAAAAACCCCCACAAAAAACACAATAAAACAAAAAAAAGGGCTTGAAAAATGTTTGAAGTGTCCTCCAGATTAAGGGGCACTTGATTTAATGTTTACTTTTTGTTGCAACCAAAAAGAGTTGTAACTCGGGTGTACTAAGGGTTGGCGGTCAGGCGTTGGTGTGCATCGGCACCCAGCTAGCGACTTTCCGTCTTCAGACCCTGCAGAGATACCTTTACGTTGAGCCCCCTCTTAGGTGGCATGCACTGGCGACGTATTTCTTCCGCCAGCAGTACAGCCTCAATTATGACACGCAGCTCCTGTTTGTGAACCTGGGGGGTGTCAGGACCGCTGTCCAGGGGCTGCCTGTCTTTTACCAGGAACTCATCAGGGTCTGGAACAAAGTCACCACCAAGTGCAGCTCTCCACCGTCTGGAGTGGCGGCTGTCCTGCAGGAGCCGCTGCTCAGGAATCCGTACCTCCACGACCGCGGTTTTAGGTGGCAGGCGGACGAGAAGGCTGTGGCTGGCGAGGTGACCTGGGTCAGGGACCTGCTCGATGGTGGAGGAGCGGGCTGGATGGCGCCAGACGTGCTGGCACGGCGCCTAATCTGGGCTGACGTCCGCCGCGCGGCCGATGCCATCAAGTCGCTAAAAACAGCTCTGGGCCCTGACTCCGTTAGGTGTGTCGAGGAGACACAAGCATGTGGGGAGATCCCGTCCGAACTGACCCCCGTCCGGATGGAATTCCTCATTGGCGCCAAGCCCCGAAACCTCCCTCGGGAGCCGGCGACTCACAACTTGAGCCGCCTCGGGGAAATCTCCTCCGTGCCTTTCAGTTCTGCGCGGAGGTGTTTCCTGTACGGGCTGCTCCTGCACTCTCAACCTTGCCATCCTCGTCTGCCATCCGGACATGCCATGGCGTACCATCTTGCCGTCCGGAGGAGGCAGGGGTCCCCGATGGAGTGCACTCTACGTGGGAGACCTCTCACTATTTATCGGGGACTTGGCCTGGAGGGTGGAGCACGGAGCAGTCCTGTGCAATAAATTTTTAAGCCGGTTCACGGGCGACCAGGCCGTCTGCAATTTCTGCGGTCTGGAGGAGTCCGTGTTCCATGTTTTTAAAGAATGTGCAAGGCTACAGGCCCTATTCTACTACTTAAAGGCGTTGCACCTGAAATTCCGGCTGCACTTCAATCCCACACCCCTGATCTTTGGGCAGCCTGGGCGGAGGGGAGCGGGTAGGTCTAAGGGCCTCCTCGTAGGACTGCTCCTGGACACGGCCAAGGGTGCCATCAGCCGCTCCAGGCAGTGGGCGGTCGAGGGCGTTGTTCAGCCCGACTGCCTGCCTCTTTTCCGCGGTTACATCTGAGCCAGGGTGTCCCTGGAGATGGAGCACGCGGTGTCCACCGGTATGCTCGCGGTCTTCTGCGAGTGGTGGGCGCCGGAGGGACTGGAGTGCATCATCACCCCCGGCAACCAAATTTTAATTTGATTTTATATGTTTTAATGTTTAATTTGTTTTATTGCCGGTTTTAGTGTCCCCCGAGTCAGGGGGCACTTGTATAATTTGCCTCTTGGTGCCCTAAAAAAAAACCACAAAAAAACACAAAAAAAAGGAACAAAAACAAAAAAAAGGGCACTTGAAAATTGTTTGGAGTGTCCTCCCCCTTTAATCAGGGGGGCACTTGATTTAATTTGTTAATTAGTATACAACAAGAGTTGTAACTCGGGTTTGCTTAGGGAGGGCGGTCAGGTGTTGGTGTGCGTTAGCATCCAGCATGCGACTTTCCATCTTCAGACTCTGCAGAGATACCCCTACGTTGAGCCCCCTCCTAGGTCGTGTGTGCTAGCAACGTACTTTTTCCGGCAGCCTCAATTACGACACGCAGCTCCTGTTTGTGAGCCTGGGGGGGCGTCAAGACCGCCATGCAGGGGCTGTCTGTCTTTTACGAAGAACTCATCAGGGTCTGGTATAGAGTCGCCACCAAGCGCAGCTCTCCACCATCTGGAGTGGCGGCTATCCTGCAGGAGCCGCTGCTCAGGAATCCGTACCTCCACAACTGCGGTTTTAAGTGGCAGGCGGATGAGAGGGCTGTGGCTGGCGAGGTGACCAGGGTCAAGGACCTACTCGATGGTGGAGGAGCGGGCTGGATGACGCCAGACGGACTGGCACGGCGCCTAAACTGGGCTGACGTCTCGCACGCGGCCAACGCCATCGAGTCGCTAAAAACAGCACTGGGCCCTTACTCCGTTAGGTGTGTCGAGGAGGCTCAAGCACATGGGGAAATCCCGTCCGAACTAACCCCCGTCCGGACGGAATTCCTCATCGGCGCCAAGCCCCGAAACCTCCCTCGGGAGCTGGCGCCTCACAACTTGAGCCTCCTCAGGGAATTCCCCTCCGTGCATTTCAGTTCTGCGCAGAGGGGTTTCCTGTATGGGCTGCTTTTGCACACTCTCCACCTTGTCATCCTTGTCTGTCTTCCGGACACGCCATGGCACACCATCTTGCCGTCCAGAGGAGGCGGGGATCCCCAATAGAGTGCACTCTACGTAGGAGTCCTCCCTCTATTTATTGGGGACTTGGCCTGGAGGGTTTTGCACGGAGCAATCCCATGCAATAAGTTTTTAAGTCGGTTCACGGGCTCCCAGGTCGCCTGCAATTTCTGCGGTCTGGAAGAGTCCGTGTTCCATGTTTTCATCGAATGTGCAAGGTTGCAGCCCCTGTTCCATTATTTGAAGGGGCTGCTCCTCAAATTCTGGTTGCACTTCAGTCCCACACTCCTGATCTTTGGGCACCCTGTGGGAGGGGAGCGGGCAGGTCGGAAGGCCTCCTCGTAGGACTACTCCTGGGCACGGCCAAGGGTGCCATCAGCCGGTCCAGGCAGCAGGTGGTCGAGGGGGTCGTTCAGCCGGACTGCCTGCCTCTCTTCCGTGGTTACATCCGAGCCAGGGTGTCCCTGGAGATGGAGCACGCGGGTTCACCGGTACGCTCGCGGCCTTCTGTGAGAGGTGGGCGCCGGAGGGGCTGGAGTGCATCATCACCCCCGGCAACCAAATTTTAATTTGATTTTATGTCTAAAGTTTAATTTGTTTAATTTGCTGATTTTAGTGCCCCCCCCCGCCCACCATCGCCCCCCCCCCCCGCCCCCGTTTTAGCCAGGGTGCACTTGTATAATTTCTCTTTTTAGTGCCTTAAAAAAAAGGACGCTGGAAAAAAATTATTTTGGAGTGTGACCCCCCCCTTGCAGGGGGAATTTGTTTAAAGTGCACAGATAAAATAATTGTAACTTGGGTGTGGCTGCAAAGGTATAAGAGTAAAAAATATCTGCTGACACACATAGTAACCGTAAATAAAGTGCACTTAAATAGAATGTTAAAGTTGGGAATTTGAAGAGAGTGGGAATTCAGAGCAGAGGAGGAATGAAGTGCTGCTTTTTGCCTCCAATACTTGTAGTGCTTTGTGTTACAAGTAAATATTTACTTTCACCTACCTATAACTTAAATTAGATCGAGTAATTAGTTAAAAACTAATTAAATATATACATATTAATAATTAATTAATTAATTACTCGATGAATTAATTAATTAATTAATTAAAACAAGGTTCAATAGGGGTGGCAGTGCAGGTGGTAGAAACATAGAAACATAGAAACATAGAAAATAGTGCAGGAGTAGGCCATTCGGCCTTTCGAGCCTGCACCACCATTCAATAAGATCATGGCTGATCATTCCCTCAGTACCCCTTTCCTGCTTTCTCTCCATATCCCTTGATCCCCTTTCACTGTAAGGGCCATATCTAACTCCCTCTTGAATATATCCAATGAACTGGCATCAACAACTCTCTGCGGCAGGGAATGCCACAGGTTAACAACTCTCTGAGTGAAGAAGTTTGTCCTCATCTCAGTCCTAAATGGCCTACCCCTTATTCTAAGACTGTGTCCCCTGGTTCTGGACTTCCCCAACATCGGAAACATTCTTCCCGCATCTAACCTGTTCCGTCCGTCAGAATCTTACATGTTTCTATGAGATCCCCTCTCATCCTTCTAAACTCCAATGTATAAAGGCCCAGTTGATCCAGTCTCTCCTCATATGTCAGTCCAGCCATCCCGGGAATCAGTCTGGTGAATCTTCGCTGCACTCCCTCAATAGCAAGAACGTCCTTCCTCAGATTAGGAGAACAAAACCAAACACAATATTCCAGGTGAGGCCTCACTAAGGCCCTGTACAACTGCAGTAAGACCTCCCTGCTCCTATATTCAAATCCCCTAGCTATGAAGGCCAACATACCATTTGCCTTCTTCACCTCCTGCTGTACCTGCATGCCAACCTTCAATGACTGATGAACCATGACACCCAGGTCTCATTTTACCTCCCCCTTTCCTAATCTGCCGCCATTCAGATAATATTCTGTCCTCGCGTTTTTGCCCCCAAAGTGGATAACCTCACATTTATACACAATATACTGCATCTGCCATGCATTTGCCCACTCACCTAACCTGTCCAAGTCACCCTGCAGCCTCTTTGCATCCCCCTCACAGCTCACATTGCCACCCAGTTTAGTGTCATCTGCAAACTTGGAGATATTACACTCTATTCCTTCATCCAAATCATAAATGTATATTGTAAAGAGCTGGGGTCCCAGCACTGAGCCCTGCGGCAACCCACTAGTAACTGCCTGCCATTCTGAAAAGGACCCGTTTATCCCGACTCTTTGCTTCCTGTCTGCCAACCAGTTCTCTATCCACGTCAGTATATTACCCCCAATACCATGTGCTTTGATTTTGCACACCAATCTCTTGTGTGGGACCTTGTCAAAAGCCTTTTGAAAGTCCAAATACACCTCATCCACTGGTTCTCCCTTGTCCACTCTACTAGTTACATCCTCAAAAAATTCCAGAAGGTTTGTCAAGCATGATTTTCCTTTCATAAATCCATGCTGACTTGGACTGATCCTGTCACTGCTTTCCAAATGCGCTGCTATTTCATCCTTAATAATTGATTCCAACATTTTCCCCACTACTGATGTCAGGCTAACCAGTCTATAATTACCCGCTTTCTCTCTCCCTCCCTTTTTAAAAAGTGGTGCTACATTAGCTACCCTCCAGTCCATAGGAACTGATCCAGAGTCGATAGACAGCATCATGTGGCAGTTTGTGGAAAGCAACACGATCCCAGGCGACCACTTCTGCAGTAAGCATCCGCATCTTGAGGAACTACAGCTCAGAGTTGTTTAGCTTCAGTCCAAGGTGCAGACATTATGTGGTATCAGGGAGGGGGAGAGTTACCTGGACACATTGATCCAGGAGGCATTCACATCTCTTCGGTTAGATAGTGGCAGAGGTCTGGTTAATGATCTGGTACAGAACTGTGTGACTGCAAGTAAAGGGACCCCAGGTGCAGTGATGGAGGAGCCTCGGCCTTTGTCCTTATCCATCAGGTATGAGATTTTTGCGACCTGTGTGGATTAGGGCAAAGTCAGCAGGTTGGATAAGCAAACTGACCACGTCACCATGGTACAGGAGGCCATTCAAGTGGGAGGGGATGAAAAGAAATGTTGTAGTGGTAGGGGACAGATACTGTTCTCTGCCGCCACGACAGTGAGTTCCGAAAGCTGTGTTACCTGCCCAGTGCCAGGGTTAAGGATATCTCCTCATGGCTGGAGAAGAATTTGGAATGGGAGGGGGAGGATTCAGTTATTGTGGTCCACGTAGGAACCAATGACATAAGTATAACTAGGAATGAGGTTCTGCTGAAGGAGTTTGAGGAGGTAGGATTTAAATTAAAACATATTTTTATCAAAGTTAATAGATTTGAGAAAAGCTGATTTTGAGGGGCTGACAATAAAACTTGGGAAAATACAATTGACCAACAACATTGGCAAACAATGATGTAGAAAAGCAGTGGGAAACATTTTAAAACGGTGTTCAAGAGAGTCCAGGAAAAATATATTCAGTTAAAAAACAAGAACAAGATAACCACTAATGAGACAACATAGATAAATAAAGACATAAGGGAAAAATTGAAGGTAAAGAAAGAGGCATACACTAAGTACATGGAGAGTGTGATAAGAGAGAATATAAAGCGATTAAGAGAAAATGAAGAGGAACTATAAAATTAAGCTTTCAAGGAGCATCAAACAAAATAGTCAAATATTCTACAGACGCTTAAAGGACAAAAAGGAAAATCAGGATGGGAATCGGGCCAGTAATGGATGGCCAGGATAAAATCACAAGCAGTGTTAACAAAATGGCAATGTGATTAAATAATTACTTTCAGCTGGATTTTCCAGGGGGTCAGCGGGCGCGATCGGTGGCAGGTCGGGTGGCAAAGTGACTTTTGTCCCCAGTGTGTCGGGACCGTGCTGTGAACCTGCTGCGACGCACCTTTCCTTGATGTGGGGTTTGTCAATGCTGAGCCGACCCGACACGCAGCGGCGGGGGGGGGGACCTAATTCAGATCATTAGTGGTTTTTTAGAACCACTTAAGAATTAATTTCAGCTCATCGTTTGCATTTGACAACTCACCCATGGGGTTCACGCTGGTCATGGACCACATCTGTCAATCTGAGGCAGAAGTTCAGTGGCCATGGAATCAGCTGTTGAGTTAACAGCTTCAAATGTTTATTAAAAGCTCTCACCTTGCAGAAATATCTTCCCTCCGCTACAAACTCTTTTCACTGCAGTTCCATAGCAGATTCACCATGCTGCAAGTCTTTACACAAGTCTCCATTCAGTCTGACCTCATTACTTTTCTCACAATTGACAGAATGCTTCTGTCATCTCAACATGGGTGCCCTTTATACTCTCTCACTTTGGTCCTCAGAATCCCACCATGATCAGCCCCCAACACCAGCAGCACTAGGCACACCAGCAGCACCAACGACATTCTCCGCAATCATCTGATGCTACACAGGGATTCAGCACCTCACCACATGGCTTCCCGGGAGGTCATGGATGGTCTCACCATGGCCAGACATACTTCACTTGACACTAGATGCCTTGGCTGCCACATGATGCGCCAGGTTGGCACCACCCCACACCAACAGTATAACGCATCCCTGCAATGCCCAAGCCATTCCTTTCACACTCATGAACATTGCGGGCAGTACTGTTATGTTTCACCATTCATTGCAACTTACTAAGCCACTTCCAAAGGTTCACACAAATCTGTCCAAGAATACAAAGTGTTGAAAATAAAGATTTAAATGTTTGACAGCACATTAGCATAAACTTTACATGACCGTTGAATAAAACACCCTTGTGTGTTGTTAGTTGTTATGATTGGACTAGGATGAGTGTGAGGGGTGGCTAGTGAGTTTGGGATGTGATAACGTAGAGAGGGATGGAAGGAGGTCCAAGGTAAGTTGGTGTGAGTAATGATGTGCAGGTTTAGGGAAGGCAGAGTGATGGGGATATGAACAGAGGCACAGCAGGATGCAGTTGAGTGTGACTTTGTACTAACGTTTTGTGATCTACTGAGGTTATTGAAATGTTTGTGGCACTGCACCCAGGTCTTCTTGACTACATCCCTGCTTGAGCCCCCTCTGCAATGTGCAATCAGGCTGTGTTGATCTCCTGGGGAGGTCTCTTCCGACCATGGGAAGGGAAGAGTAACTCCCTGGGTGCTGTAACTCCCTCCATAAGCATATAGAGGGAGTCATGGGAGAGCCTGAGTGCAGCCCGGCACCTATGTGCAGTGTTTGTCAGTATTTGCAGCAACTCCATGCTGTAGAACACTTAAAAATACAACCGTCAAAATAAAGTTGCCCATGGTCCCTTTAAGGAAACCGACTGATGACGTGTTATCAAATGACATCACCAGACCCGCTTCCTCTAACTGGACTGAGGAACTCACTGGATGAACTTAACAAGCCCCATCAACGTAAATTCATTTCAGAGGCTGAGATGGAGACAGCAGCGGGGTCGGGACCCGCCTGGGCCGTCACCCGCCACTGACCCGCCAAGGTCAGCAAAATTGTGGCCTTTGTTTCAGTACTTACCATGGAGACAGATCAAGTTGACATGACATCGGAAGATGAGATTGGAAATTATATAACCGCACTCTGGTTGCCATATTATAAAAAGGATATAGAGGCACTCGAGAGGGTGCAAAAAAGATTTACAAGAATGATACCAAAAATGCGAGGTTGTACCTTTGAGGAAAGGATGAGCTTGCATCCTAGGGTCTTAAGAGAAGTAGCGGCAGGGATTGTGGATGCATTGATTGAAATTTACCAAAATTCCCTGGATTCTGGGGAGGTTCCAGCAGATTGAAAAACTGCAAATGTAACGCACCTATTTAAAAAAGGAGGCAGACAAAAAGCAACTATAGATCAGTTAGCCTAACATCTGTGGTTGGGAAAATGTTGGAGTCCATTATTAAAGAAGCAGTAGCAGGACATTTGGAAAAGCAAAATTCGGTCAGGCAGAGTCAGCATGGATTTATGAAGGGGAAGTCATGTTTGACAAATTTGCTGGAATTCTTTGAGGATGTAACAAACAGGGTGGATAAATGAGAACCAGTGGATGTGGTATATTTGGAATTCCAGAAGACATTTGACAGAGTGCCACATAAAAGGTTACTGCACAAGATAAAAGTTCACATGGTTGGGGGTAATATATTAGCATGGATAGAGGATTGCCTAACCAACAGAAAACAGAGAGTTGGGATAAATGGTTCATTCTCTGGTTGGCAACCAGTAACTAGTGGGGTGCCGCAGGGATCAGTGCTGGGACCCCAACTATTTACAATCTATATTAACGACTTGGAAGAAGGGAATGAGTGTAACATAGCCAAGTTTACTGATGATACAAAGATGGGAGGAAAAGTAATGTGTGATGAGGACACAAAACATCTGCAGAAGAACATAGACAGGCTAAGTGAGTGGGCAAAAATTTGGCAGATGGAGTATAATGTTGGAAAGTGTGAGGTCATGTACTTTGGCAGAAAAAATCAAAGATTAAGTTATTATTTAAATGAAGAAAGATTGCAAAGTACAGCGGGACTGAAAGGGGCAAAATTCGTGGGAAACAACCCCCAGTATTTGGACTCATTGGAAAGGAAATTTAATTTCGAACAATCTACCAGAAAGTTTGAAATCCTAAAGTACACATGGAAGAAACTACAAACTTTAATCGAATTTGGGATTTTACGAGACAAATTTCGTCTGTGTGAGCAGGGCTAGAGAACTAAAGGATGGCTATCCTATAAAGAAACCAGTTTGAGTATCGAAGCTCTCTGGGGTATTGAAATTAAAGTACATTGTCTGGAGAATTATGGATACTCGAAAATCCTTCTCCACAGGAGACATTAACATAGCAACAATTAACCCAGAGATAGCTAATGATCAGCCCGAATCTGGAAAGCCATTTCAGCATATGCATAACAAAGGCCCATCCAGCCCACATGAAAAAACCCAAGCACAAACAGACATTGCAAATACCAAGCTAATATTTCCATCAAGAAACAGATTTAAAAGATCGACACATCCGAGACAAGTTAATATTTTAATGAGCCCGCCAAAATAAGACAAAGAAATACCAAGCCCGCCAAAAATTAAACAAAGATGGCGCGAAGGTTAGAACAGCTCCAACAGTATAACTGGGCCCTGTTTTAACAAAGGGTATGCTACTACCTCAGAAGTCACTGCTAGGGACGCTTAGCATCAAGAAGGGAGAGAGACCACCGCAGCAGTTGTAACTAACTTCTCCAGCCTCGACGTCCTGAAATCGGAAAAGGAAGGAAGAACATCACCATCGCGGCAGTAACCGACCACAGCCAACGTGTTACCACCAAAACCACCGCGATCGACCAAATTCGAAACAAAACTCCACAAGGAAGAAACCGAAGAATCGAAAGTTTCCACTCCACAATCTAAGTCCTGACTACCAACAGGTGAAAACATTACCCGAAGAGATTTTAAACCTATTTCTAACAAAAGAAAATGGATACTTACCCCGTAAGTGCAAAACATGCCCTACCGCATCAGCGGACACCACCCACCTGAAGATTGCGCAGTAAGAAATCTTCTCCGACTTTCGGGGTACGGCAAGCAGAACCTACAGAATCCAGCGAACCCAGAAATTGTGAACTACCGCCAACTGACCATAAAGGATTGGTAAGCATAGTCCCTGTTTGCTCTGGAGTCTAATCTATTCAGTGTTAGGTATTATGAGGTGGGAGGTGTATTATTCACTGTAACTCCTTTGAATGTGTGAAGTACTGTTCTTTATTAGAGTAATTATAAGTTTGACATTGTATTTTCTTGTCTTTAATAAAATCAAAGTTCTTTTGCACCAAACCAGTTGTCTCTTGCACTTTTCACATCCCCTAAATAAATCCAGAGTCGAGAACCCACGGGAGTGGGAGCGATTTGAATCGCTCAGAAGGTCAGAGGTGAACCTGACCCCCGAGACCACCCCTTACAGGACCTGGGGGTACTTGTGCATGAAACACGAAAGGATAATATGCAGGTACAGCAAGTGATCAGGAAGGCCAATGGAATCTTGGCATTTATTGCAAAGGGGATAGAGTATAAAAGCAGGGAAGTCTTGCTACAGCTATACAGAGTATTGGTGAGGCCACACCTGGAATACTGCGTGCAGTTTTGGTTTCCATATTTACGAAAGGATATACTGCTTTGGAGACAGTTCAGAGAAGGTTCACTAGGTTGATTCTGGAGATGAGGGGGTTGACTTATGAGGAAAGGTTGAGTAGATTGGACCTTTACTCATTGGAATTCAGAAGAATGAGAGGTTATCTTATCGAAACGTATAAGATTATGAGGGGGGCTTGACAAGGTGGATGTAGAGAGGATGTTTCCACTGATGGGGAGACTAGAACTAGAGGTCATGATGTTAGAATAAGGGGTCACCCATTTAAAACTGAGATGAGGAGAAGTTTCCTCTCTCAGTGGGTTGTAAATCTATGGAATTCACTGCCTCAGAGAGCTGTGGAAACTGGGACATTGAATAAATTTAAGACAGAAATAGACAGTTTCTTAAATGATAAGGGGATAAGTGGTTATGGGGAGCAGGCAGGGAAGTGGAGCTGAATCCATGATCAGATCAGCCATGATCTTATTGAATGGCGGAGTACGCTCGAGGGGCCATATGGCCTACTCCTGTTCCTATTTCTTATGCTCTTATGTTCTTATGCTGAGTCTCATCTCCACTTTCCTGCACTATCCCTATATCCTTTGATTCCCTTAATATCCAAAAATCTATCACTCTCTGTCTTGAATATACTCAACGACTGAGCATCCACAGTCCTCTGGCGTAGAGAATTCCAAGGATTCACCACCTTCTGAATGAAGAAATTTCTCCTCATCTCAGTCCTAAATGACCGAACCCCTTATTCAGGCAGTTGACTACTAACATTTGGTGCCGTGAACTCATCCAACAAATACACGGATGGCGAGTATGAATTAATATTGATAGTGTGTATAACTCGCTCCTGGGAATCGTGATCTAGGGAATAGGATGGAATCAGACAAAATTGACAGTTTCTCGATCAAGTTGGTCCTTTGAAAATGTCTGACTGGATTAAAAGTAAGGGTGCACCTGAGGGCCAGTGCTGGCCTCCAGAGGATCGTGGGGGCTGGGTAAATGAGGAAGATCGGCACCTCCATAGAATCATTGAGCGGGGGGGGGCGGCTGGGAAACAAGGAAAATTGGAGCCTCCGGTGGATCATGGGAGGGAAGAGCAGATCGGGCCAGCCACCAGAAGATCATGGGGGGTGGGTGGATCAGTGAAGGTGAACAAAGGCCTTTTGAGAGGGGTCTCCAATTGTGGGTGGTGGGCTAGGCAGGGACTGTTGATCCAGGAAGCAGTCCTCGCCTTCTTGTAACTGCCGGGTTTCACGAAGTGTGTAAAACCAGGACCAGCTACAGTTAAAAACAAAATGGAAGTTAAAGAAGAGGCTTCCAGCCTCATTAAAGTATTTAAATTGACACCCAGCCTCCTGGCAGCAGGTTGGATGCTCAGTCCCGTCCTGCCTCCGTTACAACTGTAAATGGGCGGGTTGGAGGCGGGTCAGATCAGGATTCCTATTTTTAACAATTTAACTCCCCTCCCACCCCACGCTACAAATGCACTCATTTTTTTCAGGTTAAAATTTCCCCGCAAAATGATAGGAGACAGACAACATACTGATTGCAAGGGCTTTGTCTGGGAATGGACACCATGTGGAGGCAGCATGATCAGACGCAGACTGAAAATACTGAAGGCAGAAACTTAAAGAGGAAGGTGATGCAGTCAAGGTCCATGCTGTGCAAGCTACTAATTGATTCCTGGCTAGTCACAATGCTGTGGTGCAAATACGTGATGAGAGGAATTGGAAGTTAAAGTATGCAGTTTAGCACGTGAGGTGGATGTTAAAGAGACAGACTATAGATATACTCTCTGTGTAGTCACTGTATAGTTGCATAAGATGGAGACTTGTTTACCTGATGTACTATCAATAAGGTTTACACCGTGTATATACTTTGCTGGCACCACTAGAGGGTGCAACTGGTGGAGACCGGGGTTTCCTGCTCTGGTGGCAGAGGCTATATAAAAGGGTAGCCATCATGCGGCTGCCTCACTCTGGAGTTACGAATAAAGGACCAAGGTCACTACAGTTTGAGTACAACACATTGCCTCGTAGATTAATTCATAAGTACATTACAGACATAACAACTGGCTTTCACATGATTATGGCTACCTTTGGTACACTAAAAGACTTTGCAGTGGGTGATGCTTGGGATGCCTTCACAGAAAGGCTCGAGCAATATTTCATAGCAAAGAACCTGGCAGGGGAGACAGACGCATTGGCGGAGAAGCGCAAGGCTATACTGCTGTCACGTTGTGGGCCCGAAGTCTACCTTCTCGTCAGGGACTTGCTGGCACCCATAAAGACAAAGGATAAAACATACGATGAATTGACTGAATTAATTTGCGACCAACTAAAACCAAAAGAAAGAATCCTCACGGCCAGGTACAGATTCGACACTCACCGCAGAACCGAGGGCCAGGAGATTGCAAAATATGCTGCTGACCTCAGGAGACTTGTGGCACCGTGTGATTTTGGCACCGTGTGATTTTGACACGCATCTCAACGAAACATTGCAAGACATCTTCGCTATGGGAATGGGCCACGAGGGCCTCCTTCACAAGCTATTATCTGCCGACACCACAGTCAACCTGCAGAAGGCCATCGGCATCAGTCAGGTGTTCATAACCTCGACATGCAGCACCAAGCAAATTATTCATCCTGTGGACTCAAACCCGACAAGTACTGTACACAGAATGCTGCCTTTCATAGGCAGGACTGTAGAACGTGGCTCTGCCCAGGACAGGGAGCACAGACCTCAGGGTTCTAGAACTCAGAGTCCGCCAGGGGTTGCTAATCGAGTAGCACCATGCTGGCGTTGTGGAGGAAACCATAGGGCTCACCAATGTCGGTTTGCTGAGTACGTATGCAAAGCCTATAACATGAAAGGCCACCTCCAGCGTATGTGTAAATGAAATATGACTCACCATCTAGCAGAGGAGTTGGTAGATGAGTTTGAATCCAGCGGGGAGTATGATGATTTGCCCAGAGAAGCAGCTCAGCCCCAAGAAGAAGTGTATGGAGTGTATACCTGCACCATCGATTGTCCTCCAGTGAAGATGGAAGTCGAGATAAACAGCATTCCAGTCTTCATGGAAGTGGACACGGGAGCGAGCCAGTCAGTGATGAGCCAGGATGTCTTTGAGAGGCTATGGAACGAAAAACGACCCAAGCTGGTTCCAGTACAGGAAAAGTTGTGCACCTACACCAAGGAGCTGATCCCAATCCTTGGCAGTGCGGATGTAAGTGTAATCCATAATGGCGTGGTTACCTCTGTGGATTGTTGCAGGTGATGGTCCAACACTATTCGGAAGAAGCTAGATGGAGAAGATCCAGTGGAAATGGGAAGATCTCTTCACTCCAGTAATCAATGTCCCCCATGCTCAGAGGCAGAGCAAAACCTCACCTTCGTTTGGGCCAGGCACCAGAGAACAGACCAGCGCAGCACCAGAGGCACAGACCGTCCATCACAACTGCGTGGTAATGATCCGGCCGGAATGACCTAAAAGTACCTTTCCGGATCCAGTGGCAGGACTCCTGGGGAGGAAGATCGAATTCACAGGCACTCTTCCAGCTTTTGTGGCAGAATCGTGGGAGAGAAGGATCAAGGCAGTCGACCTCGAGGACAGAGGCAAAATGGCGTCCCTGCTGCAGCGAGGTACAGCGTGGCTGAAAAAAAAGATGGCTGCAGCCATACCACGAAGTTCTACGCTGAGGGACCAACACGTGGTGTTTAACAAAGGATTTGATTGGGGTAAAGCCAGCAGGGTTCTCTTTAAAGGAGACCTGCAACCAACTGAACTTAAAGAGACATTGTATGCATGGCAATCAATTTAATGTACCGATTAACATAGAAACATAGAAAAATAGGTGCAGGAGTAGGCCATTCGGCCCTTTGAGCCTGCACTGCCATTCAATAAGATCATGGCTGATCATTTCTTCAGTACCCCTTTCCTGCTTTCTCTCCATACCCCTTGATCCCCTTAACCGTAAGAGCCATATCTAATTCCCTCTTGAAAATATCCAGTGAACTGGCTTCAACAACTCTCTGCAGCAGGTAATTCCACAGTTTAACAACTCTCTGGGTGAAGAAGTTTTTCCTCATCTCAGTCCTAAATGGCTTACCGCTTATCCTAAGACTGTGTCCCCTGGTTCTGGACTTCCCCAACATCGGAAACATTCTTCCCGCATCTAACCTGTCCAGTGCCGTCAGAATCTTATATGTTTCTATGAGATCCCCTCTCATCCTTCTAAATTCTAATGAATAAAGGCCCAGTTGATCCAGTCTCTCCTCATATGACAGCCCAGCCATCCCTGGAATCAGCCTGGTGAACCTTCGCTGCACTCCCTCAATAGCAAGAACGTCCTTCCTCAGATTAGGAGACCAAAACTGAACACAACATTCCAGATGAGGTCTCACTAAGGCCCTGTACAACTGCAGTAAGACCTCCCTGCTTCTATATTCAAATCCCCTAGCTATGAAGGCAAACATACCATATGCCTTCTTTACCACCTGCTGTACCTGCGTGCCCACTTTCAGTGACTGATGAACCATGACACCCAGGTCTCGTTGCACCTCACCTTTTCCTAATCTGCCGCCATTCAGATACTATTCTGCCTTCGTGTTTTTGCCCCCAAAATGGATAACCTTACATGTATCCACATTATACTGCATCTGCCATGCATTTGCCCACTCACCTAACCTGTCCAAGTCACCCTGCAGCCTCTTATCATCCTCCTCACAGCTCACTATGCCACCCAGTTTAGTGTCATCTGCAAACTTGGAGATATTACACTCAATTCCTTCATCCAAATCGTTAATGTATATTGTAAAGAGCTGGGGTCCCAGCACTGAGCCCTGCGGCACTCCACTAATCACTGCCTGCCATTCTGAAAAGGACCCGTTTATCCCGACTCTCTGCTTCCTGTCTGCCAACCAGTTCCCTATCCACGTCAGTATATTACCCCCAATCCCATGTGCTTTGATTTTGCTCAACAATCTCTTGTGCAGGACCTTGTCAAAAGCCTTCTGAAAGTCCAAATACACCACATCCACTGATTCTCCCTTGTCCACTCTGCTAGTTACATCCTCAAAAAATTCCAGAAGGTTCGTCAAGCATGATTTCCCTTTCATAAATCCATGCTGACTTGATCCGATCCTATCACCGCTTTCCAAATGCACTGCTATTTCGTCCTTCATGATCGATTCCAACATTTTCCCCACTACTGATGTCAAGCTAACCGATCTATAATTACCCGTTTTCTCTCTCCCTCCTTTTTTTAAAAGTGGTGTTACATTAGCTACCCTCCAGTCCATTGGAACTGATCCAGAGTTGATAGACTGTTGGAAATTGATCACAAATGCATCATCTATTTCTAGGGCCACTTCCTTAAGTACTCTGGGATGCAGACAATCAGGCCCCGGGGATTTATCGGCCTTCAATCCCATCAATTTCCCTAACACAATTTCCCGCCTAATAAGGATATCCTTCAATTCCTCCTTCTCACTAGACCCACTGTCCCCTAGTACCTTCGGAAGGTTATTTGTATCTTCCTTCGTGAAGACACAACCGAAGTATTTGTTCAATTGGTCTGCCATTTTTTTGTTCACCATTATAATTTCACCTGAATCCGACTGCAAGGGACCTGCGTTTGTCTTTACTTATTAAGATTGTGAACAAAATGTTGTTGCGTGATGTCGGTACTATTCCTAATTTAAAGAACAAAATTTTGTTGCGAGATGTCGGGAATAGAGTGTCCCCAAAAGTATCAAGCGAGCGAATTCGGGAGGGTAAAAGCGCTGATCCTGATACCCTACCCCAGGTCTATCCCACGCTGCAGACTCCCGATGGCACTATTCACCACGGACCTGGAAATGAAACCGGTGTCAATACGCACAGTCGCTGTTGCCCACTACCCGGGTGGAGACGCCGCAGCCCCCAGACCCAGTCGCTATCTCGGCCATGTCCGGGAACGAAAGGTCAGAAACAACTAATTCCCCAAATGGTACCTGGAACAGCCAGGTTCCCAACATCGTTAGAGAGCAGGCAGAAGATTCTGCAGCCCTGAAAGGAGGACAGGGAGGCCACACACATCTGTGGCTCTGCCCACCACTAGACAATGGCAAAGGCCCCAAGTCCTGGCAAGGTGAGTGAACCAAGCCCACCCCACGAGCAGGGGGCGTAGCGCTGCCATCAGACAACTAGGACCCCGTCCGGTTGTTCTGGAACCAGCGTCCTCACATACCTGTACTGCTACCTCAGTACTGAACCATGAATGCAATCTATCCAATCCTGGCGCACGACCATAAAATGTAACAAATGTAAGTCACTGAACCAAGGTGTCATGATAAAAACTGTTAAAAAAAAAATTCTTCCTTTCTTTGTACTTGCACTGTGTCTGATCCTGTATGTAAATGTAATGGGCCAGCTGCATGATCTCGCTGTGGGGGAAGGGTGGGGGGGGGAATGGATTTATGTAACCATGGACACACACATGGATCACACCCAGAACCCACTGGAACCTCCACTGCACCATCGAACCATCCAAACTGGTAACCATCACCCAACGTTGTGGCAAAAGGGCTTGGGTGTTAACAGGCAGAGAGCCAAGCCAAAGCACAGCCAAGGTGCAAGGGCTATTGGCACTTAAGTCTGGGGAGAGATAAGCCAGAGCACATAGTGCAAAGGTAATTGGCACAAAGGACTTGGGGAAGAGTGATGTTATATATGCAGACTCCTCGACCAGACTAACATCCCCAGTAATTGAAGCACTGACCACACTCGATCAGCTTCGCTGGACAGGCCACATAGTTCACATGCCAGATAAAGACTCCCTAAGCAAATGCTTTATGCGGAGCTCCTTCATGGTAGATGAGCCAAAGGAAGACAGCGGAAACGTTATAAGGACACCCTTAAAGCCTCCCTGGTAAAGTGCGACATCACCACTGACACCTGGGAGACCCTGACCGCAGACCGCCCGAGGTGGAGAAAATCCATCCGGGAAGGCGTTGAGCTCTTCGAGTCTCAATACAAAGAGCATGAAGAGGCCAAGCGCAGGTAGTGGAAGGAGCGTGCGGCAAACCAGCCCCACCGACCCCTTCCCTCGATGAATGTCTGTCCCACCTGTAACAGGGTCTGTGGCTCTTGTATCAGAATGTTCAGCCATCAAAGAACTCACTTTGGGAGAGGAAGCAGGTCCTCCTCGATTCCGAGGGACTGCCTATGATGATGATGATGATATGCAGACTATAGATATACTCTCTGTGTAGTAACTGTATAGTTGCATAAGATGGAGACTTGTTTACCTGATGTACTATCAATAAGGTTTACACTGTGTATATACTATGCTAGCACCACTAGAGGGTGCAACTGGTGGAGACCGGGGTTTCCTGCGCCTGGTGGCAGAGGCTGTATAAAAGGGTAGCCACCATGTGTCTGCCTCACTCTGGAGTTACGAATAAAGGACCAAGGTCACTACAGTTTGAGTACAACACATTGCCTCGTGGATTCATTCATAAGTAATTACAGACATAACAGTGGACTGACTACAGATAGAAAAGGTACTGGAAAAGGTGTGCCTACAGAAACAAAATAAATCCAGGAACAGACACAGAAACAGATAAAATAAAAGACAGTGGCCTTGGGCTAATGAAACAACAGTCTGAGGAGTTGCTCATTAATTCGGTGACGGAAGCCGTAGATGAGAAACTGATACAGAACCAGTTAGAGATGAAAGGAATGGGAGAAGCTTGCTCAGAAGCACTTAAAGTTTCTGTAGAAATGGGCTGTCACCGAACTGATAAAATGTTCAGTGAAAAGCAAAAATGTGGGAGTTGTAAGCATGGTCTAAAGGTATGTGGAATGGGAGTTGGATTGTTGAAAATGTTGAGAGAGGCAGTTGTGGTAGTTCCAAAGCATGAACTGAGAAAAGGACTCAGACTCTGGACTCAATCTTTAGCGTTCCCTTTATCCATTGCTCTATGGTGTTACACCCCTACCAGAGGAAAGTTAAGCATTGTACAGGAGGTAACCAGGCTTGGGGAGGACACGGACGAAGAGCTTGAGATTTTGTATCAGTACAGAATAGGATTCAGTAGAAAACATCAGAAATTGAAAATTGGTTTTAGTGAAAAAGTGAAGATAATGTTTCTTTTCCACTGTTCTGCAGAGGTTTTTTTATTTTCAGTGTGCATGTTAATGTCCCTTAAAAAAGTATGTGTGAACATTACTTTATCACTGGCTGTGGGTCCTCCCCTTATTCATGATGTATTCAAGATATATGTATGGCATGGTTGAATTTCAAATTCAGTAGGTCAGAAAGTTGGATCTCAAACCAGGGTCCTAAGCTTAAATAAAGGAGACTACAAAGGTATGAGGGCAGAGTTGGCTAAAGTGGATTGGGAAAATAGACCAAAGAATGGGACGGTTGCAGTGGCAGACATTTAAGGAGAAATTTCATAACTCTCAACAAAAATATATCCCAATGAGAAGGAAAGACTGTAAGAGAAGGGATAACCAGCCGTGGCTAACTAAGGAAATAAGGGAGGGTATCAAATTGAAAACAAAGGCATACAATGTGGCCAAGACTAGTGGGAGGCCAGAGGATTGGAAAATTTTTAAAAGCCAGCAGAGAACGACTAAAAAAATGATTAAGAGAGCGAAGATAGAGTATGAAAGTAAACGAGCACGAAATATAAAAACAGATAGTAAGAGTTTCTACAGGTACATAAAAAGGAAAAGAGTGGCTAAAGTAAATGTTGGTCCCTTAGAGGATGAGACTGGGGAATTAATAATGGAGAACATGGAAATGGCAGAGATGTTGAACAAATATTTTGTATCGGTCTTCATGGTAGAAGACACTAAAAACATCCCAATAGTGGATAATCAAGGAGCTATAGGTAGGGAGGAACTTAATACAATCACTATTACTAATGAAGTAGCACTAGGTAAAATAATGAGACTAAAGGCGGACCAATCCCCTGGACCTGATGCCTTACATCCTAGGGTCTTAACAGAAGTGGCTGCAGAGATAGTGGATGCATTGGTTGTAATCTACCAAAATTCCTTGGATTCATTGGCGGTCCCAGCAGATTGGAAAACCGCAAATGTGACGCCCCTATTTAAAAAAGGAGGCAGACAAAAAGCAGGAAACTATCGACAAGTTAACCTAACATCTATAGTTGGGAAAATGCTGGAGTCCATTATTAAGGAAGCAGTGTTGGAACATTTGGAAAAGCATGATTCAATCAAGCAGAGTCAGCATGGTTTTATGAAAGGGAAATCATGTTTGATAAATTTGCTAGAGTTCTTTGAGGATGTAACGAGCAGGGTGGATAAGGGGGAACCAGTGGATGTGTTGTATTTGGATTTCCAGAAGGCATTCGATAAGGTACCACATAAGAGGTTACTGCACAAGATAAAAGCTCACGGGGTTGGGGGTAATATATTAGCATGGATATAGGATTGGCTAACTAACAGAAAACAAAGAGTCGGGATAAATGGGTCATTTTCCAGTTGGCATACAGTGACTAGTGGGATGTCACAGGGATCGATGCTGGGTCCTCAACTATTTACAATCTATATTAATGACTTGGATGAAGGGACTATGTGTAATGTAGCCAAGTTTGCTAATGATACAATGATGGGTGGGAAAGCAAATTGTGAGGAGGACACAAAAAATCTGCAAAGGGATATAGACAGGCTAAGTGAGTGGGCAAATATTTGGGAGATGAAATATAATGTGGGAAAATGTGAGGTTATCCACTTTGGCAGAAATAATAGAAAAGCAATTTATAATTTAAATGGAGAAAAATTATAGCCCATTTATCGCTGGCTCAACTTTCGGCACTGCTGAATGAGCTACATTACCCGGCCTACTTTAAAAAAAAATGAGATCATCCTTGTGCAAGGCCGAGAATAGTGCTCATAATGGAAACTTGCGCCCAATTATGGTCCAGATTATCGGCGAGCACTACTTTCGGCATTTCGCCCACAATTGATCCAAATGATCGCTGGCCCAAAAATAGGCTGAAGAAAAGCTACAATTACTCGGCACGACGGGGAGGATCTGCAGTAAAATGCTATCAGGAGAATCAATTTTTGAGTGATTTTCAGGGCCTTTTTGACTCTCGCGAATCATCTAATCACTTTGCATTTGTTGAGGACAAATTAAGGGCATTTATAGCGATTTATAGTGATGAGGCCTGTAATTTCTTAACCAGTATTGATCACTAATTACATGCTGCAGATGGGAGAATAACATGAGAAAAGTTACATACAAGTACATTGCTGTAATGTCAGGGTTAATATTAATCAGTGATGTTTTCCTCCTCTGGTCCACAGTACAAGTAGAAGCAGAACTAGAGTATGTCATCCCATGAGGAAGGAAATGGAGTTCACCTCAGTTGGTGATAGATTTTATTTTATAAAGCAACAGGGGCTAGAATAAGAGAAAGGTTCTCTAATGTTATTGATGGGGACCAGGTCCCCTGTTCTTTCTGTCAACCCCGTGGGAAAAGCTCTTTGCTTGAAAAAAAAAACTCCCATGTGCAGAACAGCGGTTGCAATGGATGCCAGCCTTGCACGATTGAATATATCGCTAAGGTCCATTTCACATCACTAAGGCCCAAATTAAAAAGGCGAAACTAGCTGTTTTTGAAATGGGCGATAATCCAGCAATCCTGAAAAATAAAAAAAGCTCTAAGGCTGGAAATATCGCCCAATTTTGGATGATAGCGACCATAGTGGAAAGTCTAGCCCTTTGTGTTTAAACTTAATAACGGCGTTGCTAATGATTTTTGATGTTTTTACCTGCCCTTTATGTCCAAGGGAAGTATTAAAAAAATTTGGTAACATATTTGTGTCTTCGTGGCTCATGTTTGGAATATTCGAAGTAAAAGAAAAGGTGAAATTTATTTTTGCATTTAACAGTACAGTATTAGGATCTTTGTACAAGTTTTAAAGGCACAAAGATGGCAAAAGTAACAGTTTTTTTTATTTGGCAAGAAGTTTTTTAAGTTTACTTGAAAGCTGCGAGGAACTGGGTGACACAAGCTGACATTGATTGATGATGTCTGGGTTTGTCTTCTTCTGAAATGAAAAAATTTTCATCTGTACTGTACATCAATACAGTCTATTCCATATACTGCACTATGAAGTGTCTCGTGCTTACTCAAGATGTGTTGTTGTGAATCAGGGGAGGAAGGTGGTTGACTGCTTATATCAACCACATAAATACTGGTCAGAGGCTGGGTATTCTGCGGTGAGGGACTCACCTCCTGATTCCCCAAAGCCTTTCCACCATCTACAAGGACATGAGTCAGGAGCGTGATGGAATACTCTCCACTTGACTGGATGAGTGCACCTCCAACAACACACAAGAAGCTCGACACCATACAAGGCAAAGCCGCCCGCTTGATTGGCACCGCATCCACCACCTTAAATATTCACTCCCTCCACCACCAGCGCACCATGGCTGCAATGTGTACCATCTACAAGATGCACTGCAGCAACTTGCCACGGCTTCTTCGGCAGTACCTCCCAAACCTGTGACCTCTACCACCTAGAAAGACTGGGCAGCAGGCTCATGGGAACACCACCACCTCCAGGTTCCCCTCCAAGTCACACACCGTCCTGACTTGGAAATATATTGTCATTCCTTGATTGTCGCTGGGTCAAAATCCTGGAACTCCCTCCCTAACAGGACTGTGGGAGTACTTTCACCACATGGATTGCAGTGAATCAAGGCGGCGGCTCACCACCGCCTTCTTAAGGGCAATTAGGTGTGGGCAATAAATGCTGGCCTTGTCAGCGATGCCCACATCCCGTGAATGAATAAAAATAAATCTGCACTGGGAATTAGGAGTAATTTATGTAACTGAACTGATCCAGGACAATTGCATGCTATTAGTATATTAGTCATTCTGGTCGGATCTGCCAATTTGCACCTTCGCCATTTGGGCAGTAAACTGGTGGAGCGGATCACCCACCCATTGTAGAACCAGCCCGATTTAAAGTGAAATCAATGGAAAGGACAATTGGGGGGGGTTATACGATCGGGGGCGGGCGACGGAGCTGGTGCACTTCACCAGTTTACCCAAGTACTGATGTTGAAAATCACCCCGTCAATCTCAAAGTATCTCTCAAGACAAAAATTCAAGAAATAAAACCTTAAAATCAATGGTTTTGCCTCAATTGGAGTTTTCAGGCAGCCTCGGTTCCTGAAACAACTAATGGCTGAGCTAGTGCATCGACATGTTGCTGGTGATTGGCAGATTTGTGCAGCAACAGACGTTGTATTTGCTAGGACAGAAATGTTTTGAATGTTTTTACTTTTTTCATTAAAATTCAGAAATACTATTAATAGTGGCAAAGAATGATTTCATCACCTGATCCCTTCAACACAAAGCTCTCTAATTAGGGAGAAGGTCTTGCAAAATATTCATGACGTTGTCTCTTTAAAAGGGTCACATACATTACCATCTGACTGTAAAGGCTTAATAATCTTGTTCCTGTGATAGTGTCAAAGTACCTATTCTGCAGTTGTTAGAACCCTCCCTCTCCAGTGATTGGAGCCAAGTGCATCAGCACTATTTGGCTTCAGGCAAAAATACAACCTGAATATGTTGTGGCTGGTGCGTACAGCAATATCCCTAGGAAACACTGCACATATAGGGCCTGAAATTGGTCGACACACCGCCGCACACCACCCGCGGACTGCCGACAAACCACCCAAAATCGCAAAATTAATCAAAAAATACCTACACACCGTCCATATACCGCCCGGCGGAAAATTCATCAGCGACATACTGTCTGCTCATGCACACCGCCGACATACTGCCCAAAATTGCAAAATTCATCACTTACTACCGACATACCTCCGATCCTGCAGACCACCCTGGAAAAGGTGGGCTTAAGTCGATCTTCAGTCGGCAGTATGCATCTTTGGCTGTTAAATTTAAATTTTTTCTCTCACCCCCCAGTCTCTCCTCCCCCCCCCAACCCCGCCGCAAGCAGCAATCTACCCCCACAGCAGCGATCTCGCCCAGCAGCGACCTTTCCCCCTCCCCGACAGCAGCGATTTCCCCCCCCCAACCAGTGATCTCCCCCCCACAGCAGCGATCTCCATCCCCCCACAGCAGCGATCTACCCCCCCCAACAGCAGTGATCTACTCCCCCCACAGCAGTGATCTATCCCCCCCAACAGCAGTGATCTCCGTCCCCCACCACAGCAGTGATCTACCCCCTCCACAATAGCGATCTCCCACTACCCCCCACAGCAGCGATCTTTCCCCACAGCAGTGATCTCCCTCCCCGCACCAATCTCCGCCCCCCATTAAGTTCCCCGCTATATATATATTGAAAAAACATCTGAAGAAAAAAACTAAACCTCATTTAAAAGTACAAGTAAATAAAACCTCCAATCAAAATAAATAAGTGCTATTTTGTACAAAGGAATAGTGTACATACCTGCACAGCCCTCTCAGGCCACCCCACAGTGCTCTCAGGCTGTTACATACCAGCATTTGTACCACAAGCTTCACACACTGCTCAATGCACCACACCCCCAGCACTCACCGACCAACAATCTCTACCCAGCAACACTCACACCAACATCTCACACCTAATCAACTGTGGCATGCACAAGGGTCATTAGTTATTAGAAAATTCATATGATATGTGTGATATGTTTATAGATAAATTTATTAATTATGTTTGGATTATTTTGTGGTCTCTTTTATTTCACCTTTGCAGCGAGGAAGATGCTATGATATGGCGTGAGAGAGGGATTGCATGATGGGGATGTGGTGAGCTGGGGATTTATTCATGCAAATCGGAGCCTGATGGGTCGGTCACAGACAGCCCATCTGGAAGGTTGATTGACTCGCTGCCTCTGACCTCCCTCCAGTTCCTCTTCCTCCTCATCCTCCTTCTGAGGTAATCCCACAACCCCGCAGCCCCCATGACTGTGCGCAAGTGTTGTGAGCAGAAGCCTTTAACAAATAATGAGTGACTTCTGCACTTGAATCAACACTCCCTGTCACTAAAAAATGTGAAATAACTAAAGACAGCTGTTTCAGTTGCAGAAAGTAGCATACAGCCACTGAAACTACAGAACCATGTTAGGTGCAGTTGACTGGGAATGGTGGCTTTAAATATCGCTGCTGCAGCCTGCTTTCTGCTTGTAGATGACACTCTCCCTGTCGTTGTTCTGCACTGCCGTTAAGGTAAGTGGCTAAATCCAATGTTGGAGATCGGGTGTCCATTGAGGGTTACATACTGACTGATGTCACAAGCTCTTTCATTTAAATCTCCCAGGCGCTAGTGATTAAAGTCCCTCATGATTATTGTATTATGGTTGTTACATGCATCTTTAAGTTCCTGATTCATACTGTGCCCTACAATACCACTACTCTTTGGGGGCCTATAAACAACTCCCACCAATGTTTTCTGCCCCTTGAAGTTTCTTAGCTCCACCTAAACTGATTCCATTTCTTGATTTTTCGAGCTAAGATCCTTTCTCTCTACTGTCTTTATCCCATCCTTTATTATCAGGGCTACCCTTCTTCCTTTTCCATTTTGCCTCTCACTTCTAAAAGTTAATAAATCTGAAATATTTCGTTCTCAACCTTGGTCACTTTGTAACCACGTCTCCATAATGGCTAATAGATCAAACCTATTAATTTCTATCTGCGCTATTAATTCATCTATTTTGTTGCGAATGATTCGCACATTCAGATATAGTGCCTTTAGCTTTGACTTTTTTCTATTTTTCCCTGATGTCACCTTCGTCAGGAATGCCCTATTACCTTTGTTACTCTCTCTGTCCCTTTGTGACCCATTCTGCTTATTTTTCCCAAAACTCTGCTCTGCTCTAGAGCCTTGACATTTCTCTTGCTGCTTTTAAATGAACTCTTTCCTGAATTCTCTGCCCCCCCCCCCCCCCCCCCACGCCCACTGCCCCACCTTCATTACTTTAAAGCCCTGTCTACTGCCCTAGTTCCCTCCAGCAGTAGTACACTGTGCTGCCATAGAGGCTGGCCCATGTGTCCCAGGAACACTAAGGGCAGTGCATTCCATTTCTAGTGAGATCAGTGAGCTAGAAGCTCTCTCAGTAAAGTATTAAACTTTCAGCTACACAACCCAAGTTTGAGTTTCTACTTTGACAATCGCCCTGGCTCAACAATTCTCAATAGATAAACATTTACTAATTCTTAGCCAGGCTATGAAACTGCGCACTAAGTTCTTCCATCTCAGGCAAGGAGCCTATGTGCTGTCATCACTCTGATCACGAGGCAGTGTGGATGGTGAGACTGAAGATCACATCACAAACTGTGCTGTCCTCTCTGATGAAGGAATAAAGAAAAGTCAGCCTTGGGGGTGGAGTTCAACAAATGTTTTACTGAAAAATGTTCAATATTGATAAAATCCCAGAATAGGAGGAGGATCAGGGAGTTCATTTTTTGGGGGACTAAATTATTGCACACTTTTGAATAACAACAGTAGACAGACACATAGGCCCCAGTATTGCCCCTCTTAGCACCTGAAGAACAATCATTTCCCTGACACTGCTGAGAGGAAAAGGGGGCTGAAGCCTTTGCATTGGGTCTCAGCCCTCTTTATGTTGCCCTGAGATTTCTGGAGCTTCCTCAAACTGATGGATCTGTAGAATAGGAGCGACTAAAGAAGTTGGCAATGGGAAGTTGACACCCTTTCAATTTGGAGGGTCAGGGGAAGGGTGGCAGCAAGACATGGGACACCACCAAGGTAAATGCTCCCTTTCCTTGCAGCGTCTCAATAGATCATCAGGTCTGATGCCTTCTAGCTGCTGTTCTTCAATGGCAGCCCTTAGGTGGCCAGTCCCACAGCTGTGCTTCTGTTCCCACCCGTTTCCCAGTGCAATGCCTGTCCAGAGAGCAGGTATACATTGAGGATGTGACTGTGCGATGCTAATGATCTGGCTCACCAAATTTAGGTGCACAGAGGTCTGGATATGTGGAATACACTTTGGGTGCACTCTACCTGATGAGAGCCAGGGCATGGGGGAGCAATATCAGGGCTATAATGTTTAACCATGGAAGGGATGCTTCTGCTGCAGGAAAATTAGGAAAATCAAAAGAACACAAGAAACATAAGAAATAGGAGCAGGAGTAGGCCATACGGCCCCTCGAGCCGTAAGATCATGGCTGCTCTGATCGTGGACTCAGCTCCACTTCCCTGTCCGCTCCCCATAACCCCTTATCCCCTTATCGTTTAAGAAACTGTCTATTTCTGTCTTAAATTTATTCAATGTCCCAGCTTCCACAGCTCTCTGAGGCAGTGAATTCCACAGATCCACAATCCTCTGAGAGAAGAAATTTCTCCTCATCTCAGTTTTAAATGGGTGGCCCCTTATTCTAAGATCATGCCCTCTAATTCTAGTCTCCCCTATCAGTGGAAACATCCTCTCTACATCCACCTTGTCAAGTCCCCTCATAATCTTATACATTTTGATAAGATCACCTCTCATTCTTCTGAATTCCAATGAGTAGAGGCCCAACCTACTCAACCTTTCCTCATAAGTCAACCCCCTCATCTCCGGAATCAACCTAGTGAACCTTCTCTGAACTGCCTCCAAAGCAAGTGTATCCTTTCGTAAATATGGAAACCAAAACTGCACGCAGTATTCCAGGTGTGGCCTCACCAATACCCTGTACAACTGTAGCAAGACTTCCCTGCTTTTATACTCCATCCCCTTTGCAATAAAGGCCAAGATTTCATTGGCTTTCCTGATCACTTGCTGTACCTGCGAACCACAATAATATTTGCTTAACTAAATATTGTCTGCATTCAACTCATTCACTGTCAACAGTAACTCATTTAAAATAGCAAATCCAGACACGTGTTAATGATTGTGCCCTTTCCGCACTACTGTGCCATTCGCAGTCATTTTGTAGTCTTACCATTGTAAAATAAATTTGTATATGGATGAAAATCCTGTTCATTTTTTTAAAAACTCCACTTTGTGTCTGTTTGAAGGAAGAGTTTGGTGCCTAAAATATTTACTTGGTACAAGTTATACTAAAATGGATCTGATGTATTAGAGTTACAACAGTTTCTTGGGCAATTCGACCCTAGAGTGATGGGCTATATTGCCTTGGGAACCCTACAACTACAGCTTGATATCCCAACCAATATATTGTTAATCTAGTTTTTTTAAAGAAAAACAAGAATGATTAAAGTTTCATTAATTAAATCGAGTTTGAATTTAATATATCATTGACAGTTTCCATAATTTTATATTGTAAATGAGGGGTTGCTTTATTAAGCATGTCTCTGCAAACCTGCAATAATCACCAGTGAATCTTCTATATAAATGAAATGTGACAAGATTTCCCTGCACAGTAACAAATCAGAATAAGAGCAAAGAGATCAAAGATTACATGAGGAATTTACAGCATTCTTATCTTGACAATATTGGGCCCCAAATTCCTTGGGATGTAAACCAGACAGTTACACCAGCCAGTGATCTCCAGGGCTTGCCCTGCCAGTGCCAGTGTTTGAAGGCGGGCACAAGCCTACCCCATGTGGCTGGAATATCCAATGCCGGCAAGCCAATTTGGGGAGTGGGGGGGTGGTGGGAGGTTTTAAGGAGCATCATAAAGGAGGAACAAGGTAGAGAGACAAGGAAGTTTAGGGAGGGAATCCCAGAGCTCAGGGCTTAGGTAACAGAGGCACGGCCACCAATGTTTGAGCGAATATAATCAGGGATGCTCAAGAGGGCAGAATTAGAGGAACGCAGACATATCAGGAAGGGGGGTGAGGGGCGGGGGATGGGGGGGCTGGTTGTAGTTCTGGAAGAGATTACAGAGATAGGGAGGAGCGAGATCATGGAGGGATTTGAAAACAAAGATGAGAATTTTAAAATTGAGGTGTTGCTTAACCGGGAGCCAATATAGGTCAGTGAGCACAGGGCTGATGGGTGAAAGAGACTTGGTACGAGTTAGTAAACGGGCAGCCGAGTTTTGGATGACCTCAAGTTTACATAGGGTGGAACGTGGGATGCCAGCCAGGAGTGCATTGGAATAGTTAAATCTAAAGTACGCCTCAACTCACTCGTCATACCAACCTCCAGTGATACACTTGGTCCTGACTGAGTCAGGAAGCAGGAACTTCCAATGTAGGAAAATTCAAGATTCATTTGGTTAAGGGGGCAGTGTGTGTCACAAATGTGATAGTATAATTCTGGAGTAAGGCGCTGATCTGACACTGGTGGGGAATGCTATGGAATGTCTTGAGGAGGTCACCTCTCACTGCTTGGCCTTGGCACCGTGTGGGATACAACTCCAATGGGGGTCACACTGATTTTTAAGATTTGCTCAATGGGTATCTTACCTGCCCCCACCTCACCTCTTGCTCCAAAAATATTAAGTTTATAAAGTTTTGTAAAAGCGGAGGATCATATCTATTCCTCCAGAATTTACAAAAGTTCCCAGCCAAGAAGGGAACTCTGCATACGTACAAGCACTCGTGCAGAGAATCTCTCCCAGCCTCGAGAGGTAGATTCATAACCATTATAAATCAGGACTCCAGTTGTGAGTCGATTCTGTATCTATCCATCTCCGCCCAGTAGCTACAATATAACTGAAGAATCAGTTTATGGGTCAGAGTGTTTCAGTTGTCCCTCCAAAGAAAGTGCATTCATGTTTGTTAAAGGGGCACATCTTCATGAAAAAAAATTGTCAAGCCATTCATCTGGGTGATGTAACATATGTGAAGTAACGTTATGTCCACCTGATCCCACCTCCTGACACACCAGCGACTTCCTACCGGGGTGAGGTCATTCACCTGCTCTGACTGTGGGAAGGGATTCACTCAGTCATCTAGCCTGCTAAGACATCAGCGAGTTCACATTGGGGAGAGGCAGTTCACCTGCTCTGAATGTGGAAAGGGATTCAGTCGGTCATCCCACCTGCTGATACACCAGCAAGTTCACAAGTGACAGCAGGGGTTGGATTCTGCTATTTTTACATAGAAACATAGAAAATAGGTGCAGGAGTAGGCCATTCGGCCCTTCTAGCCTGTACCGCCATTCAATGAGTTCATGGCTGAACATGCAACTTCAGTACCCCATTCCTGCTTTCTCACCATACCCCTTGATCCCCCCAGTAGTAAGGACTACATCAAACTCCTTTTTGAATATATTTAGTGAATTTGCTGCTATTAATCACATCTGAACCGCAACTGAATTGTGTTCATTCTGTCAGTTGGGGTATATTACTGCTGATGTTAATAACCCCTATAACTGGGCTGGAGTTTAATATCACGGGGTTGGTGGTAATATATTGGCGTGGATAGAGGATTGGCTAACTAACAAAAAACAGAGAGTCAAAATAAATGGGTCATTTTCAGTTGGCAAACATAGAAAATAGTGCAGGAGTAGGCCATTCGGCCCTTCGAGCCTGCACCACCATTCAATAAGATCATGGCTGATCATTCACCACAGTACCCCTTTCCTGCTTTCTCTCCATACCCCTTGATCCCTTTAGATGTAAGGGCCATATCTAACTCCCTCTTTAATATATCCCATGAACTGGCATCAACAACTCTCTGCGGTAGGGAAGTGCACAGGTTAACAACTCTCTGAGTGAAAAAGTTTCTCCTCATCTCAGGCCTAAATGGCTTATCCCTTATCCTTAGACTATATCCCGTGGTTCTGGGCTTCCCCAACATCGGGAACATTCTTCCTCCATCTAAGCTGTCCAGTCCCATCAGACTGTAACAAGTGGGGTGCCACAGGGATCAGTGCTGGGGCGTCAACTATTTACAATTTATATTAATCACTTGGATGAAGGAACCAAGTGTAACATAGCCAACTTTGCTGATGATACAAAGATAGGTGGGAAAGCAAGTTGTGAGGAGGCTATAAAGAATCTACAAAGGGATATAGATAGGCTCAGCGAGTGGGAAAAATTTGGCAGATGGAGTATAATGTGGGAAAATATGAGGTTATCCACTTTGGTCGGAAAAATAAAAAAGCAAATTACTATTTAAATGGGGAGAGATTATTAAATGTTGCAGTACAGAGGGATTTGGGGGTCCTTGTACATGAAACACAAAAAGTTAGCATGCAGGTACAGCAAGTCATCATCATATCATCATAGGCAGTCCCTCGGAATCGAGGAGGACTTGCTTCCACTCCCAAAGTGAATTCTTTGATGGCTGAACAACCCGATACGGGAGCCACAGACCCTGTTACAGGTGGGACAGACATTCGTTGAGGGAAGGGGTTGGTGGGGCTGGTTTGCTGCATGCTCCTTCCTCTACCTGTGCTTGGTCTCTTTGTGCTCTTTGTGTTGAGACTCAAAGAGCTCAACGCCCTCCCGGATGGACTTTCTCCACCTTGGGCGGTCTGCGGCCAGGGTCTCCCAGGTGTCAGTGGTGATGTCATACTTTACCAGGGAGGCTTTGAAGGTGACCTTATAATATTTCCGCTGTCCTCCTTTGGCTCGGTTACCATGAAGGAGCTCCGCATAAAGCATTTGCTTAAGAAGTCTCGTATCTGCCTTGTGAACTATGTGGCCTGCCCAGTGAAGCTGATCAAGTGTGGTCAGTGCTTCAATACTGGGGATGTTAGCCTGGTCGAGGACACTGATGTTGGTACGCCTGTCCTCCCAGGGGATTTGCAGGATCTTGCAGAGACATCGTTGGTGATATATCTCCAGCGACTTGAGGTGCCTTCTATACATCGTCCGTGCCTCAGATCCATACAGGAGGACGGGTAATTACTACAGCCCTGTAGACCATGAGTTTGGTGGTAGATTTGAGGGCCTGGTCTTCAAACACTCTTTTCCTCAGACGGCCAAAGGCTGCACTGGCACACTGGATGCGATGCTGAATCTCCGCATCAATGTCTGCCTTTGATGATAAGAGGCTCTCGAGTTATGGGAAATGGTCCACGTTGTCCAGGGCTGCGCCATGGATCTTGAGGATTGGAGGGCAGTGCTGTGCAGCGATGACAGGCTGATGAAGGGCCTTTGTCTTACGGAGGTTAAGCGTAAGGCCCATGCTTTCATATGCCTCAGTGAATACATTGACTGTATCCTGGAGTTCAGCCTCTGAATGTGCGCAGACGCAGGCGTCGTCCGCATACTGCAGCTCAATGACAGAGGCTGGGGTGATCTTGGACCTGGCCTGGAGGTGGTGTAGGTTAAACACTGGTTCTGTAGTTTAGTTCCACTCCAGCGGGGAGCTTGTTGATTGTGAGGTGGAGCATGGCGGTGAGGAAGATTGAGAAGAGGGTTGGAGCGATGATGCAGCCTTGTTTGACCCAAGTCCGGACATGGATTGGGTATGTAATGGATCCGTTGGTAAGGATCATGGCCTGCATGTCATTGTGAAGCAGGTGAAGGATGTTGACCATCTTTTGAGGGTATACGAAACAGAGGAGAACGCACCATAGACCCTCACGGTTGACAGTGTCAAAGGCCTTTGTAAGATCGAAAAAGGCCATGTATAAGGGGCTGGCGCTGTTCCCTGCACTTTTCCTGCAACTGTCGCGCTGCAAAGATCATGTCTGTTGTGCCCCATAGGGGACGAAATCCGCATTGTGATTCCGAGAGGGGCTCCTCGGCCACAGGGAGAAGACGATTGAGGAGAACTCGAGCGACAACTTTCCAAGTGGCTACAGCAAGTAATTGGGAAGGCAAATGGAATGTTAGCCTTTATTGCAAGGGGGATGGAGTACAAAAGCAGGAAAGTCCTGCTCCAACTGTACAAGGCGTTGGTAAGACCACACATGGAGTACTGCGCATAGTTTTGGTCTCCTTCGTTAAGGAAGTATACTTACAATGGAGGCAGTTCAGAGAAGGTTCATGAGGTTTATTCCTGAGATAAAGGGGTTGTCATATGAAGAGAGGTTGAGCAGTTTGGGCCTATTTAGAAGAATGAGAGGTGACATTTATAGATCACATGGATGAACTTCAACAATTGTTCATCCCTGTCTGGAGTAAAAATAAAACAGGGAAGGTGGCTCAACCGTGGTTAACAAGGGAAATTAAGGATAGTGTTAAATCCAAGGAAGAGGCATATAAATTGGCCAGAAAAAGCAGCAAACCTGAAGACTGGGAGAAATTTATAATTCAGCAGAGGAGGACAAAAGGTTTAATTAGGAGGGGGGAAATAGAGTATGAGAGGAAGATTGCTGGGAACATAAAAACTGACTGCAGAAGCTTCTATAGATATGTGAAGAAAAAAAGATTAGTGAAGACAAACGTAGGTCCATTGCAGTCAGATTCAGGTTAATTTATAATGGAGAACAAAGAAATGGCAGACCAGTTGAACAAATACTTTAGTTCTGTCTTCACGAAGGAAGACACAAATAACCTTGCGGAAATACTAGGGGACCGAGGGTCTATTGAGAAGGAGGAACTGAAGGAAATCCTTATTAGGCAGCAAATTGTGTTAGGGAAATTGATGGGATTGAAGGCTGATAAATCCCCAGGGCCTGATAGTCTGCATCCAAGAGTACTTAAGGAGGTGGCCCTAGAAATAGTGGATGTATTGGTGATGATTTTCCAACAGTCTATCGACTCTGGATCAGTTCCTATGGACTGGAGGGTAGCTAATGTAACGCCACTTTTTAAGAAAGGAGTGAGAGAGAAAATGAGTAATTATAGACTGGTTAGCTGACATCAGTAATGGGAAAAATGTTGGAATCAATTGTTAAAGATGAACTAGCAGCGCATTTGGAAAGCAGTGACAGGATCGGTCCAAGTCAGCATGGATTTATGAAAGGGAAATCATGCTTGACAAATCTTCTAGAATTATTTGAGAATGTAATTGGTAGAGTGGACAAGGGAGAACCAGTGGATGTGGTGTATTTGGACTTTCTGAAGACTTTTGACAAGGTGCCACACAAGAGATTGGTGTGCAAAATTAAAGCACATGGTATTGGGGGTAATGTACTGACGTGGATAGAGAACTGGTTGGTAGATATGAAGCAGAGAGTCGGGATAAACGGGTCCTTTTCAGAATGGCAGGCAGTGACTAGTCGGGTGCTGCGGGGCTCAGTGCTGGGACCCCAGCTACTTACAATATACATTAATGATTCAGATGAAGGAATTGAGTGTAATATCTGCAATTTTGCAGATGACACTAAGCTCGGGGCGGTGTGAGCTGTGAGGAGGATGCTAAGAGGCTGCAGTGTGACTTTGACAGGTTAGTTGAGTGGGCAACGGCATGGCAGATGCAGTATAATGTGGATAAATGTGAGGTTATCCACTTTGGTGGCAAAAACTCAAAGGCAAAATATTGTCTGAATGGCGGCAGATTAGGAAAAAGGGAGGTGCAACGAGACCTTGGTGTCATGATACATCAGTCATTGAAAGTTGGCATGCAGGTACAGCAGGCGGTGAAAAAGGCAAATGGTACGTTGGCCTTCATAGCTAGGGGATTTGAGTATAGGAGCAGGGAAGTCTTACTGCAGTTGTACAGGGCCTTGGTGAGTACTCACCTGGAATATTGTGTTCAGTTTTGGTCTCCTAATCTGAGGAAGGACATTCCTGCTATTGAGGGAGTGCAACGAAGGTTCACCAGACTGATTCCCGGGATGGCAGGACCGACATATGAGGAGAGACTGGATGGACTGGGCCTGTATTCACTGGAGTTCAGAAGGATGAGAAGGGATCTCATAAAAAACATGTAAAATTTTGACGGGACTGGACAGGTTAGATGCAGGAAGAATGTTCCCGATGTTAGGGAAGTCCAGACCAGGGTACAAAGTCTAAGGATAAGGGGTAAGCCATTTAGGACTGAGATGAGGAGAAACTTCTTCACTCAGAGAGTTGTTAACCTGTGGAATTCCCTACTGCAGAGAGTTGTTGAAGCCAGTTCATTGGATATATTCAAGAGGGTGTTAGATATGGCCCTTACAGCTAAAGGGATCAAGGAATATGGAGAGAAAGCAAGAAAGGGGTACTGAGGTGAACTATCAGCCATGATCTTATTGAATGGTAGTGCAGGCTCGAAGGGCCGAATGGCCTACTCCTGCACCTATTTTCTATGTTTCTATGTTTCTCTGAATTCTCTACCCCAGGAAGCTGTGGATGCTGGATCATTGAATATATTTAAGATGGAGGTGGACAGATTTTTGAATGATAACGGAGTCAAGTGTTATGAGGAGCGGGTGGGGAAGTGAAGTTGAGTGCTCGATTAAATCAGCCATGATCTTATTGAATGGTGGAGCAGGCTTGAGGGGCCAAATGGCCTATTCCTGCTGCTATTTCTTATTTCACTTTTTAACCGCCCAACCCCCCCCACCCCCTCCCCACCCGTCTTGGTGACGGAGGTTAATATTGAGGCTTGAGTTTCTCGCCGCAAAGACAGAGGTCATAAACCCCATCTTGAATCTTAGGCATTAGTTAAACAAAATGATATTGTTTACTAGCCCCTCTGAAATATGTTTGCACTACCACTTATGCTTAGAGTACAATGTTTACACTGGCTAGCCTTTCGCACACAGAAGGATATCATTTTCTGGAATGGGGGAAATATTATTATTGAAGCTATTTCTTGAAGAGAAGCAAGTTGATTAAAACAATGATTTAAAAAAATAAACTACAAAAATATTTTTGGAACAATGTCACACTCGAACTGAGCTTGTGCACTCACACAAAACTGGTTGAGGAGGTTAGAATGGTGGAAATAGGGCTATCGGCCGCAACAAGCCCAACGCTCTTCTCAGCCTGCAGAGCTCACATTACTGAGGCTCCGCCCACCCCCCCCCCCCCATCAAATTGCATCCTATCACTAATTTTAGTGTTACAATGTAGCCATTTTAATGTTACTGACTCTGAAGAGCAAATATCACTGCATAGAGTTGAATTGCCTGTGGTCGTGTTGTTAACTTGTTTACTTAACAATTTTTGGGCCCTATTTTAACACTTTAATTTTACGTGAATTCTTTAACCAGTGCCCTACCAGAGAAGATTAAATCACAAAGTATTTAAATGCATTTGTGATTACTCTCAATCTGTATAAATTTTACTCCTAACATTTGCTCAATGTGCATAGCTGTTTACTGACCGTATAATGGAGGCACAATGTATGAAAAACCTACATATTTTTATATTGCTTCAGGAACATACACAGACTGTGGTTCTGTACATTCTTCCAATTCTCTTTATTACATTCAGCATCAGAAATATTGGTAGCAAGGACCATTGTTACAGATATTACACAGAAAAAAACTTGTTTTTGAAAGTTTTTTTAAAGTTGAATAAGAAAGAAGGAGAAAGTTTATATAGTGCCTTTCATGATTGAGGGATATTCCAAAGCACTCAACAACCAATGAAGTATTTTGAAGTGTACTCACTATTGGAATTATAGGAAACACGGCAGCAAATTTGTACTTAACAAGGTCTCACAAAACAGCAATGAAATAAATGGTTAGATCATCTGCTTTTAGATGTTGGTTGAGGAATAAATTTTAGCCAGGACACGGGGAAGAACTATCCCGCTCTTCTTCGGATAGTGCCATAGAATCTTTTACGTCCACCTCAGAGGGCAGAGAGGGCCTCAGTTTAACGTCTCATCCGAGTAACGATATCATTGGTTGATTATCTATATGTTGGTTCATTGTAGCAACCTTACAAATGAAACAATAAACCACATAGGCATTCCAATGAGTTAAGGGACTTGAATACAATTCCTCCTTTATCCTTGAGTACAATCTAATCTGGTTTGCAGTGCTCAGAAGCAGATGGAACCTGCAGTGGATTCTTGCAGTCCTGTGATCACTCGTGATCAAAGGTAACCATTTCAGGAAAAATTTAATCATCTCTAATTTACCTATACCAAGAGGCTGCATTACAGGGGGGCATCATCTAGTACACAGCCTCCCAGGATAAATATAGCAGGTTCATAAATAGATCGCCAATGACTTGCATTTATATAGCACCTTTATCATAGAAAACATCATAAGGTGCTTCACAGGAGCGTTATCAGACAAAATTTGATACTGAGCCACATTAGAAGATATTAGGACAGATGACCAAAGCAAAAACCAAAGAGTTGGATTTTAAGGAGTGCCTTAAATGAATAGAGAAAGGTAAAGAGGTGGAGAGGTTTCGGAAGGGAATTTCAGAGCTTAGGAGCTAGGCAACTGAAGGCATGGCCGCCAACTGTGGAACAATAAAAATCAGGGATGTGCAAGAGGAAAGAACTGGAAGAGCAGAGACATATCCGAGGGTTGTAGAGACATATCCGAGATTACAGAGATATAGAGGGGTGAAGACATGGAGGGATTTGAAATCAAGGATGAGAACTTTAAAAGATCAGAGTGCAATTATGTAATTGCATCGCAAATTCAGTCTCCTAAATTTATTGAAAAAAAGCTAGACAAGAATGTGAAATTGCATTGCCTGTGTTTGCACTGCAGCTGATACAGGTGGTGCTCCAGTGTGAGTGTGTCCTTACCCAAGTGATGTTACATTGGAACTTTTGCAGTACACTGCCTGTAATTTCCCAAACGTGGCAACAGCAGTCCTTTCAACTCATTGCCTGAGCTTCATAAAGTGTACTGGGAAGACACACATTGTGCAGAGTCAATTATGGAAGCGTTTTAAGGGCTCAGCTGCTCTGGCTAATCTTTCCGATTTCAATGGGACTTCTCAGTTACATTGTTACTGCATTTGATCCTGCTGTTGACCCAGCATGTTGAGTTATTAAAATATTTAAGAAGGTTGACCACTTGACTTCCAGATAAATTATTTGAAAATATGTGCCATTTTTAATGTCCTTCAGCCATTCGTATTATTTGGATTTCAATGCCAACTGTGCCTGGGGTGCCATTTATCAGGCCAGGCAGATAACAATAATGGTGCTTAAAAAGAAGCAATACTTGAAAAGGCAATGCTTCCCATTAATCGGTGTATTATAGTAAGTCACAGCATGATCGTCTAGTCACAACCAGACATCATCAATGATTAATACCCCTAACTGCATATTTGAGAGTGTTCAAAGACAAACACAGCATTCAGTCACTCTGGGTAACCAAGGATATCTGAATTTGTGCTTTTGGAACCACTAAATAAAAAGTTATTGAAAAAATAAGTGAGCCAGGCCTTAAAGCACCACTGCCTAAAGAAAACAAGTGTTTAGCAAATGTTATTGTGGGGTGCGGGTGGGGGGTGCAGGGGGTGGAAGAGAGAAATTACACATGCCATTTTCATCGTAATAACTGGACATGCAAGTCACACGATGATTTGATGTGATTCCTGCCTCACATTATGTGTTTAGGGACAAATTTTAAACGTGCTTTCATTGTAAACTTTTATTTTCTCTCATGAGGATATTGCATTTTTAAGTTTACCACCTGATGACAGATCCTTCAGAATGAACAAGCGAACCAAATCCAAGAAAATCAGGTTACAATCGCAACCAGATTTCTGACAACCTTACAGTAATAATAGACAATGCGTGAGCGATGGGTGTGAAGTATAGAAAGGATGCTGCTGGTCATGTGTCACCTTCCTGTGGGTCTAGCATTAAATGTTTGTTTGGTGTCATGTATTGTGCACATAGGGTCTATGATGTCACAGCCACACATCAGGGGAAATTTTAACATGAGCTCATGGGTTTGGGTGCAAGTAAAAAATTAATTCCTGGAAAAATACAAGCATGTTGGGAAGTCTACTCCAACACGTTGGGTTCCGCATTTAACTGCAGCGAGTTAGGCCGTGCGCGCGCAAACCTCTCAGGAGAGGTGGGTTGTCAGTCGCTCAATTACAGTGACATTAACATGACTTTTTCAACTTAATTGTGGGTCCACGTGTTTCCCGGGCTTCCTGGCACTCGCCAGTGAAAGTAAGGTGAGAATACAGGAGCAATTGAGAGGGCTGAAAACATGAGAGCGCTCTCTTAATCTCCTGCCAACCACACCCCCCTCCGAAACCCCGCGCCCACCACCCCCCCACACCCCTACACACTCCGTGAGGAATGAGGTCTCGGAAAGCCATATGAAAACCTCGCTACTTCTCTTTCCTCCTTTAAGACGCTCCTTAAAACCTACCCGTTTGACCAAGCTTTTGGTCATCTGCCCTAATATCTCCTTTGGCTCGGTATCAAATTTTGTTTTACAACATTCCTGTGATGCATCTTGGGATGTTTTACTATATTAAAGGCGCTATTGTTATTGACAGGGAAATATGTCAATAAGTACTGAGACCTCATAGCTGCTTTCTTGCCTGTTTGTGTGAAAGGCTTAGTTCACAGTATTTGAGCTGAGAGGTTAGTTTACACACTTTGTAGGTTACTTTTACAACTTTGGAGGTGTCATCTACACTTTGGATGTATGTACATCTGATCTGCACTTTGGAGCTCTAATCTATTGGATCAGCATGGGTGATGCTTACGCTGTGTTACTTTGGATCTCAGTTGAGTATCAAGATGATCAACAGGAGCAGCCTGCAGCTGACAGACCTGCAGCTCCACAGGAGAGAGGGGATCAGCAGAGAGGTGCATCTTGCAGGAGGCCAAACCCCGTACACTGGGTCTACAGGCAGAGTTTAAGCTTCCTCGACATGTCAGAACACTAGAGTCTTAGGGTGTGGCGTCAGGTGGTGGCAGATATTTGCAGCCTGCTGGAACAAGACCTGCTACTAAGTGAACCTGATGGTCACACTTTGCTGGTGGCTGTCAAGGTCACCACTGCCCTCAAATTCTTTGCCTCAGGATCCTTCTAGGACTCTGTCGGAGACATTTGCAGGATCTTGCAGTCGGCAGCCCACAACTGCATCAGACCGATGACCGATGGCTTGTTTGCCAGGGCCGGCAATTATGTCAAAACAAAAGCAAAAACTTGCAGATGCTGGAATCTAGAATAAAAACAGAAAATGCTGGAAATCTCAGCAGGTCAAGCAGCATCTGTGGAGGGGAAGCAGTGTTAACGTTTCGGGTCGATGACCCTTCGTCAGAACTGGAGAGTGTTCAAAAAGAGCAGATTCTTAACAAGCACTGAAAGGGGGAGGGGGAGAAAGAATAAAAGGAAAGGTCTGTGATAGGTTGGAAGACAGGAGAGATTAGAGAGACAAAAGAGATGATGGTCCAAATTCAAATGGGTAATGCCAGGAGTTAGAAAAACATTAGTCGAGATAGGATGTGTGTTATATATGTGGACTTGTATTTACTCTGTACAGCCACCAGAGGGCTCATCCCCTGGAGTCCCAAGGGATCCCATAGTCCCTTGGGAGCACAGGTATTTACGAAGGCTTCACAGGTTGGAGAGGCACTCTGGAGACCTGCAATAAAAGACTAAGGTCACACTTTACTTTGAGCTCACAGTGTTCAATCTGACACAACAGTGTGAATGATAGGATTATGACCAACTGCCATTAGAGACTAGGAGAAAAAAAGTAAGAAAGAGGCTCTGAGGGGGCGGGGTGGTGGGAGAAGGAGCCAAAGATGGGCAGCAGTTACGCTCTGAAAGTTTTCAACTTGATGTTGAGTCCAGAAGGCTGTAAAGTGCCTAAATGAAAGATAAGGTGCTGTTCCTCGAGCTTGCATTGAGCTTCGTTGGAACAGTGTAGGAGACCGAGGACAGAGTCAGAGTAGGAATGCAGTGGAGAACTAAAGTGACAGGCGACTGGAAGCTCAGGGTCACACTTGCGGAATGAACGGAGGTGCTCCACAAAGCGGTCACCTAATCTACGCTTGGTCTCCTCAATGTAGAGTAGACCACATCGTGAGCAGCAAATACAGTATACTAAATTGAAAGAAGCACAAGAAAATAGCTGTTTCACCTGGAAAGACTATTTGGGGCCCTGTATAGTGGTAAGGGAGGAGGTAAAAGGGTAGGTGTTGCATCTCCTGTGCTTGGACGTAAAGGTACCATGGGAAGGGGAGGGGTGCTGGGGGTGACTGCGGAATGGACCAGGGTGTCGCGGAGGGAGCGGTCCCTTCAGAATGCTGAGAGGGGTGGGGAGGGGAAGATGTGATTGGTGGTGGGATCACGCTGGAGGTGGCGGAAAATGATCCGTTGAACATGGAGGCTGGTGAGGTGAAAGGTGAGGACAAGAGGAACCCTATCATGGTTCTGAAAGGGAGGAGAAGGGATGAGAGCAGAGGTGTGGGAAATAGAAGTCATGGTCGAAGGCCATGTTAACCATGGCGGAGGGGAATCCTCTGTTGAGGAAAAAGGAAGATATGTCAGTCACTAGTGTGAAAGGTGTTGTCGTCAGAGCAGATGCGACGGAGACGGAGAAACTGGGAGAAAGGAATGGAATCCTTACATGATGCGGGGTGGGAGGAAGTGTAGTCCAGGTAGCTGTGGGAGTCAGTGGGTTTATAGTGGATACTGGTCGAACGCGTATCCCCAGAGATGGAGACAGAGAAGTCGAGGAAGGGAAGGGAAGAGTCGGAGATGGATCATGTGAAGGTGAGTGAAGGGTGGAAATTGGATGCGAAGTAAAGGAAATTTTCAAGTTCAGGGCGAGAGCAGGAAACAGGACCGATACAGTCATCAATGTACCGGAAAAAGAGGTGAGGGAGGGGACCCAAGTAGGGCTGGAACAAAGAATGTTCCCCATATCCCACGGAAAGGCAGGCATAGCTAGGACCCATGCGGGTTCCCATCGCAACTAATATGGGAATATAAATAATAATATGGGGTTTAAGTATAAAACAGATCAGTTCAAATCTTAGTACACTATGCTTTGAAGCTAATTTGGTATCTTCATTAAACAGAAACTACTTTTCAAAACAGCACTGATGAGTGAGATGTGTATTAGAAGAATGTACTTCACTAAAGAGGCAATAGGGAGAGAGTCATCACCTACTGCATGAGGACCTGCAGCCAATCATCTGCCTGCATTGCCCTATCTGTGGTTATGAAGGTCACGACCACACTCAACATCTATGACAGTCTTTTCAGGCAGCCACAGGAGTATCTGTAATATCGGCCAGGGTGCAGTATGTGTACGTATTCATCAGGTGTCGTATATGTGTTTCAGAAGAGTTGAGGAATTCATCCAGTTCAGCATCAGAGCAAAGGTGGTGTGAAAGTCTCATAGAGTTTTATAGGGTTGTTGGTTTCCCCAAGGTTCAGGATGAAATAGATTACACCAATGTTGCTTTCAGATCTCCTTCAGTTATCCCACTCAACGGAAAGAGCTTCCACTCCCTAAATGTACAAGTCAATGCCAACATATAGAGGATCATGAATATCAATGCAAGATTTGTTGGAATTTGTCATGATGTACTCGTCCTTCAGAATTCTTCTCGCTGAGCTCCTCAGGGAAGAACATCATGTCAATGGATGCTTTGTGGGCGACGAGGCGTACCCCCTGTTCCCATGGGTAATGATCCCACTAACAGTGGCCCAAACAGCAGGGAAGGTTTGTTACAAGAAAAATGCCTTCAAGGGAGTGGTGATCAAGAAGATCATCAGAATCTTAAAGGATCATTTTCGCTACCTAATAAGGGTAGGGGCTACCTGATAAGGGTAGGGAGGTGCTCTGTAGTACGCTCCAGTTATAGCAACCTGCTGTGCCTGCGCAACATCACCATCCAAAGACATGGACGTGGGCATTTCTGAAGAAGTGGTTCGAGCTGCTTTGGAAGTGAAGGTCTATGGGAGATGAAAAAAAATATCTGTAAACCGGCTGAAGGAAACCTCGGGAGTGGGACAAGGAGTTTGGAATTCAAACAAGAGGCATGTTGAAGGATATCAGAATCAACAAAGAGAGATAAGTTATCTCTGGCTAAACAGAACTGGACACCCGGCTACCATGCGGCCCAGTTTGATGTGAAGTATAAAAGACGAAGACAAAGGATTGCTTGCTCTCTGGAACCGAAGAAATCGAAGGGAGCTGTTGTAAACCGGATGGCCAAATACTCGGAATTTGTAATTCCAGTTGAATTGATCACTCAAGGAATTATACGTAAGCCAGTTGGGGCATAAATATTGTGAAAAAGATTAAGTATAACCAGTTAACTTAGAGGCACAGATATTGCAAGGTTTGAATTTGTTTTTAATTATAGGTAACTAGCTATCTTGGGACATATATATTGCAAAGTTGAATTTAAAATCGGTAAGCTAGAGAATTTGTAATTTTGTTTGATGCTTTTTAACCTGTATTCAGTAGTATTGAACGAGGAACTTCTAGTCTTTCTTATCTTTTTAATAAAGTCCACTGTATTGGAAAATCTCAGTGTTCTTTTCAGTCTTGGTGTTTGAAACCTGTAGGAAAAGTCCTACAGAAGCTGAACTACCATCATCATCATCATAGGCAGTCCCTCGGAATCGAGAAAGACTTGCTTCCACTCTTAGAATGAGTCCTTAGATGGCTGAACAGTCCAATACAAGAGCCACAGTCCCTGCCACAGGTGGGACAGACAGCCATTGAAGGTAAGGGAGGGTGGGACAGGTTTGCCGCACGTTCTTTCCACTGCCTGCGCTTGTTTTCTTCATGCACTCGGCGATAAGACTTGAGGTGCTCAGCGCCCTCCCAGATGTACTTCCTCCACTTAGGGCGGTCTTTGGCAAAGGACTCCCAGGCGTCGGTGGAGATGTTGCACTTTATCAGGGAGGCTTTGAGGCTGTCCTTGTAACGTTTCGTAAGCTGAACTACAAGGGGGATGGGTGTTACAAGTGACTGCTACATGGGGCATCAGAGCACAAATGATGACTGAAGCCTTCTCTTCTGATTTACACAATCACCACTGCCTTAACTTCTTCCACCTTCAAACAAAAGGACTAATCCTTTAATCCAGTGCCCGTCTAAGAACTTTAAAACACAGAACTCTTTGCCGCTATGTGATCATACCAATAATAACCATCTGATTGAATAAGTCAGCATGAAATAAATGCACACTTTCCTGTCTGACTGGCTCACCAAAACATGATTTGCAGAAACAGGTATGAAGAGCTGGATTGTTCTGCTCTCGGGTAAACGAGAGTCTAATCTGGGGTTTGCAATCTATTATAATCCTGTTGATTATTACTGTCACTTCTCCAATAGGGTTATTGCATGGTAACAAAGGGACCTGCACAACAAATGCATAAATACATTCTCAAGTAGGCTACAATTTGCTTCAGATTTTATTACACTGTAGTAAAGACTTACATTGAGGAATCTCTAGAATTTTCAAAAAATAAGTCAAACTTATCACTCTAACTCCATTCCTTGGCCAGAATTCGGAGGTGGGTCCGCTGTCAAATAGAAAAGATTGACGGTGGGTCAATCCGTCAATCCGTCTCCACATTAGTTTCCCAAATGCCTGGTCTATCAGCGCTTTACAGACCCAACACCAAGTGGTGGGGGAAACAATTGACATCATTAACAGCTTGTTAAAAAGTACTTAAACAGCAATTACCATGTACTTACCATTTTTCCAGCTTTTTGACGAGGTTCATAGCACTTGAGGAACATGTCATGTAAATATGTGGGGTTTTCAATGACTCTCCATTCTTCTGAATAGGTGACAGCTGTAAGTGTGGTATAAAAGCTACCATTTCACAGCTGTTCACTTTCCAATCTTAGAAGCTGGAGCCTTCAGGATTTGGAAGACACTTTTGAGCTTTATGCAGTTTGGAAGTGTTTGGAGTAAACTCTCTAGCCACAGTCACCTCCTTGGAGCAACCTCTCTCATCATTGACAGATCTCTTCTGTCTTCTCAACTTCAGCTGCCATCTATTCCATCAGCATCGGTGTCCTTGAAAAAAAATCTCACCTTGGTCCTAAGAGTCCCACCACAATCAGCCCCAACACCAACCATTATTAGGCACACCAGCAGCACCAACAACAACCTTCTCCGCAATCATCTGATGCTGCACAGAACACGGGGCTTCGGCACCTCACCACATGGCTGCCCGGGAGGCCAGGGATGGCCTCACCATGGCCAGATTTACTTCACTTCATGTTGTACACCCTGGCTGCCACACGATGTGCCAGGTTGGCACCACCCCACACCATCACCATAAAGCATCCTGCAATGCCCAAGCCATTCCTTTCACACTCATCACGATTGTGGGGGGTATCGTTATGTCTCACCATTCACTACAACTGACTAAGGCACTTCCAAAGGCACACATAAATCTGCCCAAGAAAGCAAAATGATGAAAATTAAGATTTTAATGTTTGACAACACATTACCATAAACTTTACATGAAAATTGGCTAAAAGTTCCAAATCCCTACCCTTGTGTGTTGTTAGTTAATATGATTGGATGGTGATATGATAATGTAGATAGAGAGGGAAGGGTGGAGGTGCAAGGTAAGTTGGTGTGAGTAAGGATGTGCAGGAGTAGGGTAGGGAAGGCAGAGTGATGGGGATGTGATGAGTGGCACAGCAGGATGAGGTTGAGTGTGGCTTTGCAGTAACGTTTCGTGATCTACTGAGATCATTGAAAAGTTTGTGCGATTGCAGCCAAGTTCTTCAAACGACATCCTAGCATGTGTCCTCCTGTGCAGTGTACAACCAGGCTGTGTTGGTCTCCTGAGGAGGTCTCTTCCACCCATTGGAAGGGAAGAGAACCTCCCTGCGTGCTGTGACTCCCTCCATATGGTTATGGAGGGAGTCACACATGGGAGAGCCTGGGTGCAGCCGTGCACCTCTGTGCAGTGCTTGTCAGTGTATGCAGCACCTCAATGCTGCAGAATACTGACAGCACAACTGCCAAAATCAATGTGGCCATGGTCCCTTTAAGGAACCTTGCTGATGACGCATCATCAAATGACTTCATCAGACCCCCTTCCTTTTAATTGGCCGGGAAACTCACAGGGCGGGCTTAACAACCCCAACCAACATTAAATTATTTTGACAGAGCGGGATGGAATCAGGAGCGGTGTCGCAACCCGCCGCCTACCTCGTCCGCACTGGGCCCACCTTGGTAGGCAAAATCACGGCCCTTGTTTTTCTTCCCATGTTGTGGCAATTCTACAAGTAAAGTTACAGGAATGCTCAAGTAAAACTTGTTAATGAATCCACACCAGGGATCATCCTCCTTATCCTTGAAATAAACAATTGCAGCCAGTTGTGAAGAAAATAAATTTCACATGTGACAACAGCCTGGTATTTCAGAAAGTACCTTTGAGGAAAATAAAAAGTTTTTAATAAATGCCCTTCAGCAGATTATTTGTTATGTAACATCTTTGGGGACATGTACTAAATAACTGCAACTCTCAGAAATCATTAGCTCATTTTTAAACCTCTCTACCTTGAGTTTACATGCAACCAACTGTGGGAGAAAATAATATCTAATCAAATGGTTCTGGAAACCTTCAGTCCCGTCCTCTAACCAAACTGATTGGTTCTGATAGCCTCTAGTCTTATCTGCCAATCTAGTCCCACCTTCTGACCCATAGTAACAAGGGTACTACAGTAATCGTAGGTGACTTTAATCTACATATAAACTGGCCAAACCAAATTAGTAATAATACTGTGGAAGATGAATTCCTGGAGTGTGTACGAGATGGCTTTTTAGACCAGTATGTTGAGGAGCCTACTAGGGAACAGACTATCCTACATTGGGTATTGTGTAATGAGAAGGGGTTAATTAACAGTCTTGTTGTGCGGGGTCCTTTAGGGAAGAGTGACCATAACATGATTGAATTCTTTAGTAAGATGGAAAGTGAAGTCGTCCAATCTGAAACTAGAGTTCTAAATCTAAACAAAGGAAACTACAAAGATATGAGGAATGAATTGGCTATGATAGATTGGGAAGATGCATTAAAAGCCATGACAGTGGATAGGCAATGGCTAACATTTAAGGAATGAATGCATGAATTGCAACAGTTATGCATCCCTTTCTGGCGTAAAAACACAAAAAGGAAAAGTGGCCCAACCATGGCTAACAAAAGAAATTAAGGATAGTATTATATACAAAGTTGCTAGAAAAAGTAGCAAGCCTGAGGATTGGGAGCAGTTTAGAATTTAGCAAAAAGGACCAAGAGATTGATTAAGAGGGGAAAAATAGAATATGAGAGTAAACTTGCAAGGGACATTAAAAACCGACTGCAAAAGTTTCTACAAGTACGTAAAAAGAAAAAGATTAGTGAAGACAAATGAAGGTCCTTCACAGACAGAAATGGGAGAATTTATAATGGGGAACAAGGAAATGGCAGAACAATTAAATAAATACTTTGGTTCTGTCTTCACAGAAGAGGACACAAATAAAGTCCCAGAAATGCTAGGGAACCAAGGGTCTAGTGAGCAAGAGGAATTAAAGGAAATAATTATTAGTAAGAAAATAGTGCTGGAGAAACTAATGGGACTGAAGGCCAATAATTCCCATGGCCTGATGATCTGTATCGCAGAGTACTAAAAGAGGTAGCTATGGAAATAGTGGATGCATTGGTTGTCATCTTCCAAAATTCTATAGATTATGGAACAGTTTCTGCAGATTGGAGGGTGGCAAATGTAACCCCACTATTTAAAAAAGGAGGGAGAGAGAAAACAGGGAATTACAGACCCGTTAGCCTGACATCAGTAGTAGGGAAAATGCTAGAGTCTACGATAAAGGATGTGATAACGGCACACTTAGATAAAATTAACGGGATTAGACAATGTCAACATAGATTTATGAAAGGAAAATCATGTTTGACAAACCTACTGGAGTGTTTGAGGATGTAACTGATAGAATAGATAAGGGAGAACCAGTGGATGTATTGTATTTGGATTTTCAGAAGGCCTTTGATAAAGTCCCACATAAGAGGTTAAATCAAAACACATAGGATGGGGGTAATGTACTGGCATGGATTGAAAATTGGTTAACTGACAGGAAACTGAGAGTAGGAATAAACGGGTCTTTTTCGGGATGCCAGGCAGTGACTAGTGGGGTACCACAGGGATCAGTGCTTGGGCCCCAGCTATTCACAATATATATAAATGATTTGGATGAGGGAACCAAATGTAATATTTCCAAGTTTACTGATGACACAACTAGATGGGATTGTGAGTTGTGAGGAGGATGCAAAGACACTGAAAGGTGATTTAGATAGGTTGAGTGAGTAGGCAAACACATGGCAGATGCAATATAACGTGGATAAATGTGAAGTTATCCACTTTGATAGGAAAAACATAAAGACAAAGTATTATTTAAATGGTAATAACTTGGGAAATGTTGATGTACAAAGGGATCTGGGTGTCCTTGTACACCAGTCATTGAAAGCAAACATGCATGTGCAGCAAACAGTTAGGAAGGCAAATGGTATGTTGACCTTCATTGTAAGAGGATTTGAGTACAAGAGCAAGATGTCTTACTACAGTTATACAGGGCCTTGGTGAGACCACACCTGGAATATTGTGCGCAGTTTTGCTCTCCTTCCCTAAGAAAGATATACTTGCCATAGAGGGAGTGCAGCAAAGGTTCACCAGACTGATTCCACGGTTGGTAGGACTGTCATATGAGGAGAGATTGGGTCGACTAGGCCTGTATTCACTAGAGTTTAGAAGAATGAGAGGGGATCTCATTGAAACATATAAAATTTTAACGGGGTTGGACAGACTGGATGCAGGGAGGATGTTTCCCCTGGCTGGGAAGTCTAGAACAAGGGGGTCACAGTCTCAGGATAGAGGGTAGGAAATTTAGGACCGAGATGAGAAGAAATGTTTTCACTCAGAGGGTCGTGAACCTGTGGAATTCTCTACCACAGAAGGCTGTGGAAGCCAAGTCACTGAATATATTTAAGAAGGAGATAGATAGATTTCGAGACACAAAAGACATTAAAGGGTGTGGGGAAAAAGTGGGAATATGGGGCCCAAATTTGGCTAGTACAGATTTCTGGCACACTCGCCAGAGGTGCACCGCTTTTGTAGAACTCCAAGGGCACCAAAATTCTCCGGGCCAAGTTTGGCTGCTCCCCAGCCTTTCCTCCATGGTGGTAACTGAATTCGGGGTCGGCGCTGAAAACAATGCTGGGACCTCTGCACATGCGCGCTAGAGTATGCGCGCATGCGCAGTAGCTCCTAGCCTCCAAAATCAGAATGTGTGCTCCAGGCTGTATGGGATGGGAGGGGCCGATGCTCACTGCCCCTATCCCGGGCCAAATGGCCTGCCGCACAGGCCGACCGCCCCCCCCCCCCCCACGCTGAGGGCTACAAGAGACAGATTGGTGGGGGGAAGAGTTTTGATCGGGGAGGGGAAGAGGTTTTGTGGGGGGGGGGGGAAGGGGAAGAGTCTTGATTGGGGGTGGGGGGAGAAAAGAATCTTCAAAGATTTCCCAGTACTTTAATATCTAGCTCTCTTTATTAAAAATATACTCAGTTTAATCAGGCTGATAGCACTTACACCCTGTCCAGTCTCGCTGCTTGGGATTTAAAAAAAAACTAGCATTCCTATCACAACACTGTCATTTGGAGGCTACCTGCGCTGATCTCTTAATTCACCGCAGGGTTTTTCAGAACGTACAAAAGTAGCCACTTACTCTGGTCTAAAGTAGTTTGGAGTAAGTTTTAGCTGGCTAAACTTGCTTAAATGGCCAAAACTGGCGTAAGTGGCTGATAATGCCCTTTTGAAAAAAAAAACTGAACTTAAAAAAAAACCTAACTAACTCACTTACACTGAAGCAGCTTAAATGGGGAGAATTGCGATTTTTAAGTTACTCCAACAAAATCTAGATGCTCCAAAAAAAATGGAGCAACTCCTGGGGAAACTTGGGCCCATGGTGTTGAGATAGAGGATCTGCCATGATCATATTGAATGGCGGTGCAGGCTCAAAGGGCCGAATGGGCTACTACTATTCCTATTTTCTATGTTTCAATGTTTCTATTTCACTTGTGACAAAACCTGATCGGATAACTTCCAATTCCTCCAGCTCATGTCGGCAAAACTAAAGACATCCTCTTTGGCTACCCCCCTTGTTCCAATGGTTTGGCCACACTAAATTCACTGGCTGCCACTTCAGAATAAGCAAAAAAAAATACGGAATCTTGACATGCTGCTCTACTTGAGCTCAGCTTTCCACCCCTCTCACACCACAATATGATCTGTATCAAGATCACCTCTTCCAGCACTGAAATATTGTCCATCTCTGCCGTTACCTCTCTCCCTATGTTACTGCAATGCTGTTCAATGCCACTATCCCCTCTGGATTCGATTTCTCTAAACACTTTTCTTGCTGGCTTTCTTGCTTCTATTACAATTCATATAGAATGCTGAGCCCACATTCTTATCTGTACATTCGTCACCTCTGTACATGCCTGTGCTCTAGCTAAAAAAAGTATTAAATCCCTCTATGGTGTTACCCTGCCCAACCTCAGCAGTCTCCTGCACCCATATGTCCCTGCATTTTTTTTTATTGGTTCCGGGTTGTGGGCATCGCTGGCAAGGTCAGCATTAATTGCCCATCCCTAATTGCATGATCTGCTTTTTCTACATTGGCGCAATTCTCGTTTTCAATTACCTCCACTCCAGCATTGGCAGCTGTTCTCTCAGACACTATGCCCCCATCTTAAAGATGCCTCTGTTCAACAGTGTAAGGTGGTAAAGTATAAAGTGGATAGACAGTTGGTCACCAAAGTGTTTACTGAAGGTAATGAATTGATCTGATATGTAAAATGGTTCCGATTAAACGGCTTATCAGTATTAGGAGGTTGTGAGGAGTTGGGAGTTCCTCCACCTCAAGGTAGGGATTGTAATATATCGTCTATTGACAGAGTGTATGTAAAACTCGCTTATAAATGATTGTATGTAAAACTTGCTTATAAATGATAGAAAATGGCCATATAACATAAAATGAAAACTTATATATTCAGTACATTTAAGGGAACAACACCTACTAATAAAGCTCCAAGGTCAGTAGGGAGTAAGCTGTCTGGAAACATAGGCTCCAAGTTTCCACATGATTTACTCCTGATTTTTAGGAGCAAACTGGTGGAGAACGGAGTATCTTAGAAATCGCAATTCTCCACATTTAAGTTTTCTGCAGTTCTAGTCATGTAGAACAGTTTCACTTATGAACAGAATTTTTTTTTCAAAAGGGGGCGTGTCCGGCCACTGAGGCCTGATTTGAAAGTTTCCACAGTGAAAACGTACTCCAAACTAACTTACAATGAAGCAAGTGAAGATTTTTGTAGGCCTGAAAAAACCTTGTCTACACATTAAAAAATCAGGCGCAGGTTACAAATTAGGCGTAGGGAAGTCATTACATTCGACAATAAATCCTTAGTTAGACTTATACAAATATTATACAAATAATTCCAACCTGAATAAAAATTTATAAGCAAAGAAAAGATTAAATAAACCATGTTCCTACCTGTGTGAAAGTGCTTCAGGCAGGGAGAAGGCTGCAGGAAGCCTCACAAGTTGAGGCAGCCGTTCCCAACGGCAGCGGGGGGGAGGCAGTGAGGAGGCAGCCGTTCCCGACGGCAGGAGGGGGGGAAGAGGCAGTGAGGAGGCAGCCGTTCCCGACGGCAGGGTGGGGATGAGGCAGTGAGGAGGCAGCCGTTCCCGACGGCAGGGGGGGGGGGGGGAGGCAGCGGGGGGAGGCAGTGAGAAGGCTGCAGGAAGCCTCAGAAGTTGAGGCAGCCATTCCCGACGGCAGGGGGGGGAAGGCCCCCCTGCCGTCGGTCGGGCCCGTCGGGAAACGGCTGCCTCAACTTCTGAGGCTTCCTGCAGCCTTCTCACTGCTGCAAGAAGCCTCAGTGCTGATCATGGAAGGGCAATGTGGTTTTATTAAAAAATGTTAAAAATTGAACAGCTACAAAGCACTACAAAAATGGCCGAGTGCCAACGTTCCCTTCACACTGCGCGTGCGCGAACGCTCCAACGCGCATGCGCAGGGTTGCCGGCATGAAAAAAACTCATTTAAATGGTACCCGCCCCTCCTACTTACAAAATCGGCGCGAGTGGTAGGCTCCGCCCCCTGGGCGCCGCGCCAAGCTGACATCGAGCTGCAAAGCGCTCGAGAATAGCGCGGTTTTTTTCAGGCGCCATTTTCAGTGCGAAAAACGGGCGCCCAGCTCGGAGGGGCACCTGTTTTGCCGCGTGTAGAAACTTGGGGTCATAGATAGGATGATGCTATTGTAGCAGCTGCACTCATGGAAAAGGGCTAGTTTTGGCTGGAGCTCATGGGAAAGGGATAATTTTGGCCAATAAGAAACCAGGTGCACAACAAGCCATGGGAAGCAAGGTTAAACAACACGTCAGGAGAACCAAGGCAAGGTTAACACTGCAGAACAACACATTCCAGAAGGCTGACATACTATGGGAGATGGAAAGGTTGGGAAACCATTCAGCAGTCAGTCTGTTAAGGGTCAACAAATCAATGAAACTCCGCTGATAAGCTGTAGGCCAACCGGTGGTCATAGAAGTTTTGTAGGAGGGTTGCACATCTCGAAAAACTGTATAAAGATGTGTGTAAAACCTTTGTTGTTTGAAAGTTCATTCCTGAACGCTTCCCCTGCATGCTTGAATAAAGGTCAGTTGAACCAAGGTTTCATCTGAGTGATTCCGTGGTTGCTATATGGGTGGGTGTCGATTCCTTATTTAAGGGAGTTCACCTTGAAGAAGAGAAGTCTTCTTTTTACCGCAACAATAGTGATGTCAATAACCCAGTCCTTTTTTTGTCCACTCCACTGCAAAGCATTCCGCAATGTCTTTCCATTACACAAATTTCTCCAAAGAAATATAAGTTGATGACACATTGGTTGAAATGCTCGACAGATGGCATGTTTACCAAAAAAAAGCCATCAGTGAATTAATGCAGACCTATCTAAATATAAAAAGCAATAAAACAGGAACAGTCATCTCTAAATCCTTAGCATGATCCAACAGCAACTCTGACTTCCGATTGGGATTTTCATCCAAAAAGCGAAACATTCTGCTCTCACAGTCTCGGCATATGATACTGGATGGCAAGAGATATAGCCGGGTTTTGAATCTTCCTCAAATGCATTAACACAAAGCTGGGGTCACTGTAGCTTTTCTAATACTAGAGGTCCCAGGGGAATGTAAATATACATTTAGGAAAAGGAATGGAAGGCCAAGCTCTGCTGTTATAAGTAAATTGACTTTACTTATAACAACAGACGTGCGTTGAGAGCAAACAGTTCAGAGAGTGATGGGTGGCTGGTCTGGTGATTTTAAAAATCAGGATTAAAGTAGAACATGATAGATGGCCTTTTGTACTCTGTACTTTCATACATTTTCAAATGTACTTGTATATGAAAGATTATGGCCCCAGTGGTGGAGATCATTGGTGTACCATTGTACTGTGCCGCAGAGTTGTAGGATGGGGGTCCAGACAAATGATTCTTTGCTTGATAAACTGGTCAATTCAGCTGAACCAATGTGGCAGTCTGTCACTTCAAAATGGGGAAAGAGAGAAAATCAATGAGCCAGTCCCTTGCCTGCCAACTCTTTGGCCTTAATTTTAATCTCCCTACCCCGCTCCCTCAGACAGGTGGGAGAGGGTTGTGAGCAGGAGGTGGGAAGGCCGGGGTGGGGGGGGGCGGGGGGCGAGGGGTGTAAAATATCAGGTTTGGGCAACCCAAGTTATTCTCACCCTTTAAATCTTAAAGTACAGATATCTAACCATGGATGAGGCTCTCGCAAATGGTAGGAGGGGCCTAATTAAGATACCAAAGTCATGGCCTGATGACATCATTGGCGCCGCAACTTAAATTTAACAGTAAGTGAGGGGGAGGCCCGAGCTGTGGGATTCCTGGTAACTGTTCCGAGGTGGGAGCTGCCGACTCGTCAAGATAAGTGGCTCTTTCAGCAATCCTTGTGCCCCAGAAGGAACAGGAGCACTCCCCTCAGTCTCCTCAAGAATGTATATGGCCTCCTCCAGCCAGATTTACAGCTTCCTGACCTGCCCCAACCCTCCTGATCACAGGCCTCCTGGGTGCGCCCCCTCCCCTCATAGCCTCTCCTCTCAATCTCCAGCCATCCCCCAGCCTGGAGTTCATGCTCCCTTCCCAGTGCTGGGGACCGTCGTAGCACAGGTGCCAGATGGGTGGAGAAAGGGGAAGAGCAAAAAGGAAGAGGAAAGAAAGTATATTTTTAAATAAAAGTACTAAGCTTAGCAAAAAAGAATTTAATTTGGTCTACTCACCGCTCTTCTTATAGAAGATCAGTTCAGTCTTGAACTCGCGCTTCTCATCCAGCGCTTTCTGAATCTGGATTTTCATGGCTTCATTCGTTTCTACGCCATAGAGGAACTTACAGGCACAGCTCTTCTGCATGAGTTCAGCTCGGGCATAGCCAGTCAGTTCGCAGAATCCATCGGAGCAGTACACTATTGGATACACGTTCAGTACCTGAGCATTTCCCAGAACAAAGTTGCTATCTGTTGAATTAAAAAATAAATATATTGCTTTATCTGTTTTTTCAAAATGTGACCTTCCCAATAATAAAAATTATTAAAGAAAAACAACTCACAGCAATACTAATGCAAAGAAAATCATAAATACAGAAGCATTGTTCTTAGCCTTCACGTAAAATTATTGTACCCCATCTAGCATTCTCGCTATTATTACAAAAGGAGACATACTGCTGGATAGAGGAACATTGGTGGGTTTCAGAACATTCAGGGTACGAAATTGCCTTCTGCCCAAAATGGGGCGCACCTACTGTTTTTAGGTGCTCATTGGGGTGGACATTTCGGCGACTGGGGGTGGGGCAGAGTGGCCGACACTCCAAGTCATCAGCATGCACTGATGATATCATCGTGCTGGTACATCACAATGTCCCTCACCTTCAGTTAAAGGGGAGGGCTGCTGCGAACTCTTCAGCCACTTTAGTGGCAAACACTGGGCCACCAGGGAGGATTTTGGCTGGGTCAGCGGCATGGCATCCAAGACAGGGTGCAAGGCTGCCTGTTGATGGCCCGGAAAAACCCGTGGGCATAATTGTTGGCCCGACCTGGCAGCTGGCCAACAATAAAAAATAAAGAGAGTTGCCGGCAGCATCATCTTCCATTTAAGGGCGGCCATGCCGCCCAGCCACAAAAAAGGTACCGACAGAAAAAGCTGTTGGAGGAACCGACCAGTGGCAGCACTGCTCCCGTAGGGTAATTCCACATGAGGCAATTCCCCATTGGGCAATTTCAGAAAGGCGGTTGCTGTCGGTCGGTTAGGGGTTGGCACGTGCACGACGCAGCGGGAAAACGGGCGGGGCAGTCCCCTACACTGCTCCAAAACTAAAGGAGGGCAATATACAAATTGGCGGCACCTCCGCGACAACTCGCCGGCCAATTCGCACTGACCCCTGGCTGCCGCATTCAGATAGCCATGGGCTTTATAGAAAGGGGCAATTTCAGCCCCCAAGAATTACAGAATAGATATAGCATGTCGATTACAAAACATGCATTTAAAATAGATTCTTCTTGTTCAGGGTGTTTTGTAATGTCATATACAATGCAAGAAAACTTGGATTTAATGCAATACTTCAAAAAAAATGTATTGCAGTGTACAGGTGGTTGTGTTAAAAAGGTAAGAACAGAAATGGTACAATTCTTGGTGTCCATTACAGGTCACTACACAGTGGGCAGTGAGGTAGAATCATAGAAAAATTACGACACAGAAGGAGGCCATTTGGCCCATCGTGTCTGTGCCGGTCGAAAAAGAGCTACCCAGCCTAATCCCACCTTCCAGCACGAGGTCTGTAGCCCTGTTGGTTACGGCTCTTTAAGTGCACATCCAAGTACTTTTTAAATGTGATGAGGGTTTCTGCCTCTACCACCCTCTCAGACAGTGAGTTCCAGACCCCCACCACCCTCTGGATGAAGAAATGTTTCCCCATCTCCCTCTAATCCTTCGACCAACTACTTTAAATCTATGTCCCCTTGTTATTGACCACTCTGCTAAGGGAAATAGATCCTTCCTATTCACTCTGTCTAGGCCCCTGATAATTTTATACACTTCAATTAAATCTGCCCTAAGCCTCCTCTGTTCCAAGGAAAATGACCACAGCCTATCCAATCTTTCCTCATAACTAAAGTTTTCCAGTCCTGGCAACATCCTCGAAAATCTCCTCTGCACTGATTTAGATAGAGCTGGAAATCTGCAATCAGCAATTTAAAGAACAATGGTACAATAATATTGGGTGACTTTAACTGCTGCAAGACAGACTAGAATAAAGGTAATGCATAAGGTCAAATTGGGAAACGCTTTTGATAATGAATTTGGATTGATAAAGTTGTCCAACAAAGAAAGAAGCATTGCTTCATTTCGCTCTGGAAAATGAAGTGGGAACATTAACTGATGAGAGGGGACCAATTGTGAAATAATTGGAGTGGAAAAAAGGCAAAGATCAGGAAAATGAAAAGGAGGCTGTTCCAAATCAACTGGCAGAAAAGTTGATGGCAGCACACAGGCCGACAGATCAGCAGCGAGAAATGATCAAGTACGAAAACTGTATATGGTGAAAAGCAGTGTATTAAAGTACAGAGTTCTGTGAATAAAGAAAGATTAATACTGAACTGAAACTTATATAATAAAGTAATAAGTTTAAAATACTAAAGATAATCAAGTGAAATATAGAATGTTTAGTAGAGAGGTGAAAAGGAAGATTAGAAGAGAATATCCAAAATATTAGCAGGCAACAAAAGAATTTTATAAACATTTGAAAGGAAAAGCATAGTTAGAGTGGATAGTGTGGTGTAAGTAACACACAAATCACTGACTCCACATGGTCTGGTGTAAATCTAACTGCTGTGACCTTCGTCCTTTATTGTTCAGCTCCAGAGTGCCTCTCAGGTGTGGTAGTCAGCCTTATATAGTGCCTGTTCTAGGTACTTCCAGGTTCTGTGGTGTGGCATAGTGCTTACATTACATTTAAGATACCAGGACGATACACACATCATTACATAACATCACCTTCCCCCCCCCACCAGGACGCAGGACGACGATACACACATCAATGCATAACATCACACTTGTCCAACATAAGGCAGGTAAGCATAGACAGTGCGTTATTATGGTACATATTATCTGGTACATTAATTAGTTATTGACTGGTAACGGATCCCTGATTTCCTTGTTAGCGCTGATCATTAATTATACTTCATATCCATTATTTTACACAAATACAGTGGCCATTCAGCATTAAAAAATTAATTCTTATTATAAATTCGCCATCTCACATTAACATAGCTCATTTTAGACTCGCTCTGCCTTACAGAAGTCCTTTGTGGGGACCACCTCATGGTAAGGCCCTTTTAAGACTCCCGGGTGCCTTTCCTTTTTAAGGCGCCATCTTTGATGCAGGAGGATTCCACGAGGCTTCTCCTTGGGCGCCGCCATCTTTGATGCTCTGCTGCTCTGGACCGAGGCCGCCGCCATCTTGCTCTCCGCCGCTCCGGATGCCCTCCGCCGCCGCAGCCTCCGTTCCCCTCCGCTGCCACCTGACTTGCCGCCTCTCCTGCAGCCGTCGTCGTCGCTTCTTTGACGGCCACTGTAGCCACCTCCCCTGCAGCTGTCGTGGCCTCTCCAGCGGCCGCAATTGCCGCCTCCCCCGTGGCCTCCGTAGTGGCCGCCGACCTCCAGCTGCTGCCGCCGCCCGACTCTCCCTCTGCGTGGGCCCCTCCAATCTGCTGGCTATCCTGGATCCCTCGCACCCTGCCCGCAATGCCCCGCCGGTTCACCCCCCTCCCCCCCCCCCCCCACTAGGCCCCTCTCTGCAGGGCTGCTTGCCTGTGGGGGCTGAGGCTGCAGGATCTCTGTGTGAGGTCCGGGCCTGGGGCTTGCTCTGCTTGCCTGTGGGGGCTGAGGCTGCAGGGTCTCTGTGTGAGGTCCGGGGCTGGGCCTTGCCTGTGGGTGGATTGAGGCTGCAGCTCCAGCTCGGTCAGCGCTGCTCTCTGGGGACCCGGGGCACGGCAGCACCCCGGGGAGCAGCAGCCTGTGGAGTGGTGAAGTCTTTCCAGCTCCCACGGGATGTCCCCATCCACCTCCAGCCGAGGAGTGTCGGCCCATCGCCTGCAACGACCCACAAAGGTAAACCGTGCGTCTCGTCCCCGTGGGATACCTGCACCATTGCTCTGCCAAGAACAGGTATTAGTTCCCTGGTGTAGGTACAGCTTCGCCGTGACCGGGACCAGCTTGGGTTGTACAGCTGGGTTAATCCACAGTTTATCAAAAGTTCTCCAACTCATCAACGACGGACCCAAGCCCATGTTCACTTCCATACTCACAGGGACTCCGTTGATTTTTACTTCCCTTATCACTGGGGGCGAATCGTCGGTACACGTATACAGTCCCAACACCTCATCATCTTCTGCCTGCTCCTCGCTGAACAGTAGATCATCCCCCATCTCCTCAGCCACATGGTGAGTCCGATTTCTTTTACACATACGCTGAAGGTGGCCTTTCGTGTGGCAGGTATTGCACGTATACTCCGCAAACCTGCACTGGTGAGCCCCATGGCTTCCTCCACAGCGCCAGCTTGGTGCTGCTTGATTGGCCCCCCTCAGCGGACTCTGAGCTCCAGGATCCCGAGGTCCGTGCTCTCTGCCCCGGTCAGAGACACGTTCTGCAATTTTGTCCGTGGTGGCCGCTATCCTGTGGACAGTGCCTGCCGGGTTCGAGACTGTGTGGATTATTTGCTTGGTGCTGAAAGTCGAGGTCATAAATGCCCGGCTGATGGTGATGGCCTTTGTCAGAGTGACTGTGGGTTCCGTGGCTAACAGCTTGTGAAGGAGGCCCTCGTGGCCAATCCCCATAACGAAAACGTCCCGTAATGCCTCGTCAAGGTGTGCGCCAAAATCACACAGCGCCGCGAGTCTCCTGAGGTCCGCAGCATATTTGGTGATATCCTGGTCCTCAGGTCTGCAGTGATGGTAAAATTTGTATCTGGCCGTGAGGATGCTCTCCTTCGGTTTCAACTGTCACGAATGAGTTCAGTCAGCTCCTCTATGACTTGTCCCTGGTGCTCCCGGGTGCCAGCAAATCCCTGACGAGACAGTAAACCTCATTTCCACAACTGGAGAACAATATTGCCTTACGCTTCTCTTTCATTGCGTCCGTGTCCCCCGTCAGGTCGTTTGCTGTGAAGTAGTACTCGAGCCTTTCCATGAAGGCCACCCAATCATTGCCCACGGTAAAATCCTTTAGCGAGCCCAGAGTAGACATGGTTGCGTGGAGTTCGTCCGCTTCCTCGTTGCCAATGTGATGTATGTAGCACACAAATCACTGACTCCACACGGTCTGGTGTAAGTCTAACTGCTGTGACCTTCGTCCTTTATTGTTCAGCTCCAGAGTGCCTCTCAGGTATGGTGGTGGTCAGCCTTATATAGTGCCTGTTCTAGGTACTTCCAGGTTTACCACCACAGCGCCCTCTGTGGTATGGCATAGTGCTTACATTACATTTAAGGTACCAGGACGATACACACATCATTACATAACAGATAAGGCAACTCAAGTTATGGTTGAAATTATGGCACAGATATTAAATAAATATTTTCATTGACTTTTGCAAATAATTATGGAAATGAAAATATAGGTGTATAGGTGGAGGATGCAGAACAATCATTAGAGATAGCTGCCAGAAAGGAATTGGTTCTGAATAAATTAGCAGAACTCAAGATAGGTAAGCCACTGCGCCTTGATGACACCAGCTTTAGATAGTTGAAAGAAGTCAGAGAGGAGATAGCAGATGCTTGGCACCCTGTCTAGCATATATCATGGAGCCGAAATTGTCCTCCTCCCCGTTTGGGGCAGATGATTTGAACTAATATGGCAGGGGGATGGGAATTTATGCAGGGAGAGGGAAGTAAAATGGGGGCAGAAGCAAAAGATAAAAAAGACAAAAGTAAAAGTGGAGGGCAGAGAAACTCAAGGCAAAAATCAAAAAAGGCCACATTACAGCAAATTCTAAAGGGATAAAGTGTGTTAAAAAGACAAGCCTGAAGGCTCTATGCCTCAATGTGAGGAGTATTCGTAATAAGGTGGACGAATTAACTGCGCAGGCAGCTATTAACAAATATGATATAATTGAGATTACGGAGACATGGCTCCAGGGTGACCAAGGCTGGGAACTCAACATTCAGGGGTATTCAACATTCAGTAAGGATAGACAGAAAGGAAAAGGAGGTGGGGTGGCGTTGCTGGTTAAAGAGGAAATTAATGCAAGAGTAAGGAAGTATATTAGCTTGGATGATGTGGAATCTGTATGGGTAGAGCTGCGGAATACCAAAGGTCAGAAAATAATAGTGGAAGTTGTGTACAGACCAACAAACAGTAGTAATGAGGTTGCGGACAGCATCAAACAAGAAATTAGGGATGCGTGCAATAAAGGTACAGCAGTTATCATGGACGACTTTAATCTACATATAGATTGCGCAAACCAAACTGGTAGCAATACGGTGGAGGAGGATTTCCTGGAGTGTAGTAGGGATGGTTTTCTAGACCAATATGTCGAGGAACCAACAAGAGGGCTGGCCATCCTAGACTGGGTGATGTGTAATGAGAATGGACTAATTAGCAATCTTGTTGTGTGAGGCCCCTTGGGGAAGAGTGACCATAATATGGTAGAATTCTTTATTAAGATGGACAGTGACACAGTTAATTCAGAGACCAGGGTCCTAAACTTAAGGAAAGGTAACTTCGATGGAATGAGACGTGAATTGGCTAGAATAGACTGACGAATGATAATTAAAGGGTTGACGGTGGATAGGCAATGGCAGACATTTAAATATCACATAGAAACATAGAAACAAATAAAACAGGTGTAGGAGTAGACCATTCAGCCCTTCGAGCCTGCACCACCATTCAATAAGATCATGGCTGATCATTCATCCTCAGTACCCCTTTCCTGTTTTCTATCCATACCCCTTGATCCCTTTAGCCGTAAGGGCCATATTTAACTCCCTCTTGAACATATCCAATGAACTGGCATCAACAACTCTCTGCGGTCGGGAATTCCACAGGTTAACAACTCTCTGAGTGAATAACTTTCTCCTCAGCTCAGTCCGAAATGGCATACCCCTTATCCTGAGACTATGTCCACTGGTTCTGGACTTCCCCAACATCGGGAACATTCTTGCTGCATCTAACCTGTCCAGTCCCGTCAGAATTTTATATGTTTCTATGAGATCCCCCCTGTAAGGGGAAAATGGGGGAGGTGGGACCAGTACAAACCGGACGATCTGCACCTGGGCAGGACCGGAACCAATGTCCTAGGGGGAGTGTTTGCTAGTGCTGTTGGGGAGGATTTAAACTAATATGTCAGGGGGATGGGAACCAATGCAGGGAGACAGAGGGAAACAAAAAGGAGGCAAAAGCAAAAGACAGAAAGGAGATGAGGAAAAGTGGAGGGCGGAGAAACCCAAGGCAAAGAACAAAAAGGGCCACTGTACAGCAAAATTCTAAAAGGACAAAGGGTGTTAAAAAAACAAGCCTGAAGGCTTTGTGTCTTAATGCAAGGAGTATCCGCAATAAGGTGGATGAATTAATTGTGCAAATAGATGTTAATAAATATGATGTGATTGGGATTACGGAGACGTGGCTCCAGGATGATCAGGGCTGGGAACTCAACATTCAGGAAGGATAGAATAAAAGGAAAAGAAGGTGGGGTAGCATTGTTGGTTAAAGAGGAGATTAATGCAATAGTTAGGAAAGACATTAGCTTGGATGATGTGGAATCTATATGGGTAGAGCTGCAGAACACCAAAGGGCAAAAAACGTTAGTAGGAGTTGTGTACAGACCTCCAAACAGTAATAGGGATGTTGGGGAGGGCATCAAATAGGAAATTAGGGGTGCATGCAATAAAGGTGTAGCAGTTATAATGGGTGACTTTAATATGCACATAGATTGGGCTAGCCAAACTGGAAGCAATACGGTGGAGGAGGATTTCTTGGGAGTGCATAAGGGATGGTTTTCTAGACCAATATGTCGAGGAACCAACTAGGGGGGAGGCCATCTTAGACTGGGTGTTGTGTAATGAGAGAGGATTAATTAGCAATCTCATTGTGCGAGGCCCCTTGGGGAAGAGTAACCATAATATGGTGGAATTCTGCATTAGGATGGAGAATGAAACAGTAAATTCAGAGACCATGGTCCAGAACTTAAAGAAGGATAACTTTGAAGGTATGAGGAGTGAATTGGCTAGGATAGATTGGCGAATGATACTTAGGGGGTTGACTGTGGATGGGCAATGGCAGACATTTAGAGACCGCATGGATGAATTACAACAATTGTACATTCCTGTCTGGCGTAAAAATAAAAAAGGGAAGGTGGCTCAACCGTGGCTATCAAGGGAAATCAGGGATAGTATTAAAGCCAAGGAAGTGGCATACAAATTGGCCAGAAATAGCAGCGAACCTGGGGACTGGGAGAAATTTAGAACTCAGCAGAGGAGGACAAAGGGTTTGATTAGGGCAGGGAAAATGGAGTACGAGAAGAAGCTTGCAGGGAACATTAAGGTGGATTGCAAAAGTTTCTATAGGTATGTAAAGAGAAAAAGGTTAGTAAAGTCAAACGTAGGTCCCCTGCAGTCAGAATCAGGGGTAGTCATAACGGGGAACAAAGAAATGGCAGACCAATTGAACAAGTACTTTGGTTCGGTATTCACTAAGGAGGATACAAACAACCTTCCGGATATAAAAGGGGTCAGAGGGTCTAGTAAGGAGGGGGAACTGAGGGAAATCTTTATTAGTCGGGAAATTGTGTTGGGGAAATTGATGGGATTGAAGGCCGATAAATCCCCAGGGTCTGATGGACTGCATCCCAGAGTACTTAAGGAGGTGGCCTTGGAAATAGCGGATGCATTGACAGTCATTTTCCAACATTCCATTGACTCTGGATCAGTTCCTATGGAGTGGAGGGTAGCCAATGTAACCCCACTTTTTAAAAAAGGAGGGAGAGAGAAAACAGGGAATTATAGACCGGTCAGCCTGACCTCAGTAGTGGGTAAAATGATGGAATCAATTATTAAGGATGTCATAGCAGTGCATCTGGAAAATGGTGATATGATAGGTCCAAGTCAGCATGGATTTGTGAAAGGGAAATCATGCTTGACAAATCTTCTGGAATTTTTTGAGGATGTTTCCAGTAAAGTGGACAAAGGAGAACCAGTTGATGTGGTATATTTGGACTTTCAGAAGGCTTTCGACAAGGTCCCACACAAGAGATTAATGTGCAAAGTTAAAGCACATGGGATTGGGGGTAGTGTGCTGACGTGGATTGAGAACTGGTTGTCAGACAGGAAGCAAAGAGTAGGAGTAAACGGGTACTTTTCAGAATGGCAGGCAGTGACTAGTGGGGTGCCGCAAGGTTCTGTGCTGGGGCCCCAGCTGTTTACATTGTACATTAATGATTTAAACGAGGGGATTAAATGCAGTATCTCCAAATTTGCGGATGACACTAAGTTGGGTGACAGTGTGAGCTGCGAGGAGGTTGCTATTAGGCTGCAGAGTGACTTGGATAGGTTAGGTGAGTGGGCAAATGCATGGCAGATGAAGTATAATGTGGATAAATGTGAGGTTATCCACTTTGGTGGTAAAAACAGAGAGACAGACTATTATCTGAATGGTGACAGATTAGGAAAAGGGAAGGTGCAACGAGACCTGGGTGTCATGGTACATCAGTCATTGAAGGTTAGCATGCAGGTACAGCAGGCGGTTAAGAAAGCAAATGGCATGTTGGCCTTCATAGCGAGGGGATTTGAATACAGGGGCAGGGAGGTGTTGCTACAGTTGTACAGGGCCTTGGTGAGGCCACACCTGGAGTATTGTGTACAGTTTTGGTCTCCTAACTTGAGGAAGGACATTCTTGCTATTGAGGGAGTGCAGCGAAGATTCACCAGACTGATTCCCGGGATGGCGGGACTGACCTATCAAGAAAGACTGGATCAACTGGGCTTGTATTCACTGGAGTTCAGAAGAATGAGAGGGGACCTCATAGAAATGTTTAAAATTCTGATGGGTTTAGACAGGTTAGATGCAGGAAGAATGTTCCCAATGTTGGGGAAGTCCAGAACCAGGGGTCACAGTCTGAGGATAAGGGGTAAGCCATTTAGGACTGAGATGAAGAGAAACTTCTTCACCCAGAGAGTGGTGAACCTGTGGAATTCTCTACCACAGAAAGTAGTTGAGGCTAATTCACTAAATATATTCAAAAGGGAGTTAGATGAAGTCCTTACTACTCGGGGGATCAAGGGTTATGGCGAGAAAGCAGGAAGGGGGTACTGAAGTTTCATGTTCAGCCATGAACTCATTGAATGGCGGTGCAGGCTAGAAGGGCTGAATGGCCTGCTCCTGCACCTATTTTCTATGTTTCTATGTTTCTATACGAGAGGGCCCCCGTATATAGAGGGTCGACGCTCGCCCCAACCCGCGTAACAGCCCCCGAAGTTTGCAGACAGAGACAAATCTTTTATTACGAACGTCCGGGAACATCTCTCATCACAGCCGCCTGTGAGTGGAGATGCTCCCCGAACAGCAAAGGCATACAACTTTTATACATTTCAAAAACCCCTCCATTCCTGGGCAAGACCTCCCTAGATCTCTAATTGGACTACCTTATCAGTACTACTTCTGTAATTGGACTACCTTATTAGTGCTACTTTGGATTGACAGGCCAAGACCCTCATGACCACTTTAGGCCGTGACTAGAATGACTTCATTCGGTCAGAATTTGTTGATTCTCCTTGGTGCCCATGAGTCTGCCTCGAGCCTCTTCGGAAGGTCTTATTAATGTCTGTTTAGGTTCTCACATCGTATCTTGTCGGAATATTATTGAATTAATAACTTCTGGAGCCTTGGTACTGGAATGTACAAGGCCAAAGAGAGGCCTTTTACCTCCTTATGGGTCGGTGCAGGAACCAGCACTTTAACCCTTGTCCCGCTGGTACCCCTAATGCCAAATTTTTCTCTTATACCCCCTCATCCTTCTAAACTCCAGTGAATACAAGCCCAGTCGATCCAGTCTTTCCTCATATATCAGTCCTGCCATCCCAGGAATCAGCCTGGTGAACCTTTGCTGCACTCCCTCAATAACAAGAACGTCCTTCCTCAGATTAGGAGACTAAAACTGAACACAATATTCCAGGTGAGGCCTCACCAAGGCTCTGTACAACTGCAGTAAGACCTCCCTGCTCCTATACTCAAATCCCCTAGCTGTGAAGGCCAACAAACCATTTGCCTTCTTCACCGCCTGTTGTACCTGCATGCCAACTTTCAATGACTGATGTACCATGACACCCAGGTCACGTTGCACCTCCCCTTTTCCTAATCTGCCACCATTCAGATAATATTCTGTCTTCACGTTTTTGCCACCAAAGTGGATAACCTCACATTTATCCACATTATACTGCATCTGCCATGCATTTGCCCACTCACCTAACCTGTCCAAGTCACCCTGCAGTCTTTTGGCATACTCCTCACAGCTCACACCGCCACCCAGCTTAGTGGCATCTGCAAACCTGGAGATATTATACTCAATTCCCTCATCCAAATCATTAATGTATATTGTAAAGAGCTGAGGTCCCAGCACTGAGCCCTGCGGCACCCCACTAGACACTGTCTGCCATTCTGAAAAGGACCTGTTTATCCCGACTCTCTGCTTCATGAGTGCCAACCAGTTCTCTTGCCACTTCAGTACATTACTCCCAATACCATGTGCTTTAATTTTGCACATCAATCTCTTGTGTGGGACCTTGTCAAAAGCCTTTTGAAAGTCCAAATATACCACATCCACTGGTTCTCCCTTGTCCACTCTACTACTTACAGCCTCAAAAAATTCTAGAAGATTTGTCAAGCAGGATTTCCCCTTCATAAATCCATGCTGACTTGGACCGATCCTGTCACTGCTTTCCAAATGCGATGCTATTTCATCTTTAATAATTGATTCCAACATGTTCCCACGACTGATGTCAGGCTAACCGGTCTATAATAACCCGCTTTCTCTCTCCCTCCTTTCTTAAAAAGTGGTGTTACATTAGCTACCCTCCAGTCCATAGGAATCGATCCAGAGTCGATAGACTGTTGGAAAATGATCACGAATGCATCCACTATTTCTAGGGCTACTTCCTTAAGTACTCTGGGATGCAGACTATCAGGCCCCGGGGATTTATCAGCCTTCAATCCCATCAATTTCCCTAACACAATTTCCCGCCAATAAGGATTTCCTTCAGTTCCTCCTTCTCACTAGACCCTCGGTCCCCTAGTATTTTTGGAAGGTTATTTGTGTCTTCCTTCGTGAAAACAGAACCAAAGTATTTGTTTAACTGGTCTGCCATTTCTTTGTGCCCCTTTATAAATTCTCCCGAATCTGACTGCAAGGGACCTGCATTTGTTTTCACTAATCTTTTTCTCTTCACATCTCTATAGAAGCTTTTGCAGTCAGTTTTTATGTTCCCAGCAAGCTTCCTCTCATACTCTATTTTCCCCCTCCTAATTAAACCCTTTGTCCTCCTCTGCTGTATTACAGAATTCTCCCAGTCCTCAGGTTTGCTGCTTTTTCTGGCCAATTTATATGCTTCTTCCTTGGATTTAACACTATCCTTAATTTCCCTTGTTAGCCACGGTTGAGCCACTTTCCCCGTTTTATTTTTACTCCAGACAGGGATGTATAACTATTGAAGTTCATCTGTGTGATCTTTAAATGTTTGTCACTACCTATCCACAATCAACCCTTTAAATATCACTTGCCAGTCTATTCTCGCCAATTCACGTCTCATACCATCGAAGTTACCTTTCCTTAAGTTCAGGACCCTAGTCTCTGAATTAACTGTGTCACTGTCCATCTTAATAAAGAATTCTACCATATTATGGTCACTCTTCCCCAAGGGCCTTGCACAACAAGATTGTTAATTAGTCCGTTCTCATTACACATCACCCAGTCTAGGTTGGCCAGCCCTCTAGTTGGTTCCTCTACATATTGGTCTAAAAACCATCCCTAATACACTCCAGGAAATTCTCCTCCACCGCATTGCTGCCAGTTTGGTTAGCCAAGTCAATATGTAGATTAAAGTCGCCCATGATAGCTGCTGTACCTTTATTGCACGCATCCCTAATTTCTTGTTTGATGCTGTCCCCAACCTCACTAGCACTGTTTGTTGGTCTGTACACAACTCCCATTAGTGTTTTCTGCCCTTTGGCATTCCGTAGCTCCACCCATACAGAGTCCACATCATCCAAGCTAATGTTCTTCCTTACAATTACATTAATTTCCTCTTTAACCAGCAACGCCACCCCACCTTCTTTTCCTTTCTGTCTATCTTTCCTAAATGTTGAATACCCCTGGATGTTCAGTTCCCAGCCTTGGTCACCTTGGAGCCATGTCTCCGTGATGCCAATTACATCACATCCGTTAACTGTTATCTGCGCAGTTAATTCGTCCACCATATTTCAAATACTCCTCGCATTGAGGCATAGAGCCTTCAGGCTTGTCTTTTTAACACACTTTGCCCCTTTAGAATTTTGCTGTAATGTAGCCCTTTTTGATTTTTGCCTTGGGTTTCTCTGCCCTCCACTTTTACTATTCTCCTTTCTATCTTTTGCTTCTGCCCCCATTTTATTTCCCTCTGTCTCCCTGCATAGGTTCCCATCCCCCTGTCATATTAGTTTAACCCCTCCCCAAAAGCACTAGCAAACACTCCCCTTTGGACATTGATTCCGGTCCTGCCCAGGTACAGACCATCCGGTTTGTACTGGTCCCACCTCCCCCAGAACCGGTTCCAATGTCCCAGGAATTTGAAACCCTTCCTGCTGCACCACTCCTCAAGCCACGTATTCATCTGAGCTATCCTGCGATTCCTTCTCTGATTAGCACGTGGCACTGGTAGCAATCCTGAGATTACTACTTTTGAGGTCCTACTTTTTAATTTAGCTCCTAGCTCCCTAAATTCATCTTGTAGGACCTCATCCCGTTTATTACCTACATCGCAGGGATGAACTTCAACAATTGTACATCCCTGTCTGGAGTAAAAATAAAACGGGGAAGGTGGCTCAACCGTGGCTAACAAGGGAAATTAGGGATAGTGTTAAATCCAAGGAAGAGGCATATAAATTGGCCAGAAAAAGCAGCAAACCTGAGGTCTGGGAAAAATTTAGAATCCAGCAGAGGAGGGCAAAGTGTTTAATTAGGAGGGGGAACATAATGAGAGGAAGCTTGCTGGGAACATAAAGACTGACTGCAAAAGCTTCTATAGACAAGTGAAGAGAAAGAGAATAGTGAAGTGTAGGTCCCTTGCAGTCAGAATCAGCTGAATTTATAATAGGGAACAGAGAAATGGCAGACTAATTGAACAAGTACTTTGCTTCTGTCTTCACGAAGAAAGACATGAATAATCTTCCGGAAATACTAGGGGACAGAAGATGTAGCGAGAAGGAAGAACTGATGGAAATCCTTATTAGTCAGGAAATTGTGTTAGGGAAATTGATGGGATTGAAGGCCAATAAATCCCCGGGGCCTGATAGTCTGCATCCAAGAGTACTTAAGGAAGTGGCCCTAGAAATAGTGTATGTATTATCGATTATTTTCCAACAGTCTATCGACTCTGGATCAGTTCCTATGGACTGGAGGATAATTAATGTAACACCGCTTTTTAAAAAAGGAGGGAGAGCGAAAACAGGGAATTATAGACCGGTTCGCCTGACATCGGTAGTGGGGAAAATGTTGGAATCAATTATTAAAGATGAAATAGCAGCCCATTCGGAAAGCAGTGACAGGATCAGTCCAAGTCAGCATGGATTTCTGAAAAAGAAATCATGCTTGACAAATCTTCTAGAATTTTGAGAGGATGTAACTAGTAGAGTGGACAAGGGAGAACCAGTGGATGTGATGTATTTGGACTTTCAAAAAGCTTTTGACAAGGTCCCACACAAGAGATTGGTGTGCAAAATTAAAGCACATGGTATTGGGGGTAATGTATTGATGTGGATAGAGAACTGGTTGGCAGACATGAAGCAGAGAGTCGGGATAAACGGGTCCTTTTCAGAATGGCAGGCAGTGACTAGTGGGGTACCGCAGGGCTCAGTGCTGGGACCCCAGCTATTTACAATATACATCAATGATTTAGATGAAGGAATTGAGTGTAATATCTCCAAGTTTGCAGATGACACTAAGCTGGGTGGCGGTGTGAGCTGTGAGGAGGATGCTGTGAGGCTGCAGGATGACTTGGACAGGTTAGCTGAGTGGGCAAATGTGTGGCAGATGTAGTGTAATGTGGATAAATGTGAGGTCCAAAAACATGAAGGCAGAATATTATCTGAATGGCGGCAGATTAGGAAAAGGGGAGGTGCAATTGGACCTGGGTGTCATGGTACATCAGTCATTGAAAGTTGGCATGCAGGTACAGCATGCAATGAAGGCGGCAAATGGCATGTTGGCCTTCATATCTCAGGGATTTGAGTATAGGAGCAGGGAGTTCTTACTGCAGTTGTACAGGGCCTTGGTGAGGCCTTACCTGGAATATTGTGTTCAGTTTTGGTCTCCTAATCTGAGGAAGGACATTCTTGCTATTGAGGGAGTGCAGCGACGGTTCACCAGACTGATTCCCGGGATGGCAGGACTGACATATGAGGAGAGATTGGATTGACTGGGCCTGTATTCACTGGAGTTTAGAATGAGAGGGGATCTCATAGAAACATATAAAATTCTGACGTGACTGGACAGGTTAGATGGGGGAAGAATACTCCCGATGTTGGGGAAGTCCAGAACCAGGGTTCACAATCCGAAGTATAAGGGGTAAGCCATATAGGACCGAGATGAGGAGGACCTTCTTCACTCAGAGAGTTGTGAACCTGTGGAATTCTCTACCGCAGAGAGTTGTTGATGCCAGTTCAATTGATATATTCAAGAGGGAGTTAGATATGGCCCTTATGACTAAAGGAATCAAGGGGTATGGTGAGAAAGCAGGAAAGGGGTACTGAAGTGAATGATCAGCCATGATCTTATTGACTGGTGGTGCAGGCTCGAAGGGCTGAATGGCCTACTCCTGCACCTATTTTCCATGTTTCTATGCATTTAACTATAGATTTAGCGCCTGTACAGATGGCGGGGGCGGGGCGGGTGGGGGATGCTGGGGGGAATGGAGCAATATTCAGGACTTTGTTTTTTGGGTAGCTTCCTGTTGCTGCCGGGCACTTTTGGAGGCAGGGGCAGAACAGAGTCGGGAGCAGGGAGGAAGGCAGGCAGTGTTATTTAGCATTGCGCTGATGTGCTGATGCATCACAATTGCCCTCCCCTTCACTTAAAGGGGAGGGATGTCTAGACGCCTCCGTCGAGCCCAGTGGGCCACCAGGGAGGGGTTCCTTTGGGCCAGTGGCCCGGCACCCAAGAGTGGGTGCCAGGCTGCCTGTTGAGGACCTGGCCGAACCAGCGGTCGCCACTGTCAGACCAACTCAGGAGTCGGCCGGCAATTAAAACAAAATGGTAGCTTTGGCGGTACGCCTTCCCCTTTAAGGGCAGCCACAGTGCCCAGCCACCGACTGGCGCCGACTGCACTCCCGTGGGACAATTCTCCTTGCGGGGCACTAAAGGCGTGCGAAAGGTGGCAGGCGGGGCGAGAAAGGCAGGGTGAGGCGGAAACCTGTTTCTGCCACCCCTGCCCTGGGGGCAATTGCAGAAGGGTCACACCCGCCCCATTATCTTTTCTCAGAGGCGGTAACGGACTTATAAAAAAGGGGCAATTTCGGCCCCCAGATACTTTATACAGATAGCTCTTCGAGGTTTTGTGTTAATTCAGCAATGAGAAAGACAAAAAAAAACAGGAAACGAGATTACATTTAAAGAGCATACGCTGGAAATTGTGACTGTTTTTTGTTAGATTTTGTCAGATACCCTGAAAAGCTTTAGCCGTGGCTCAGTGGGAGCACTCTCACCTCCAAGCAAGGAGGTTGTGGGTTCAAGTCCCACTCCAGAGATGAGCACAAAATCTAGGCAGTGCTGCACTGTTGGAAGTGTCTTCTTTCAAATGAGATGTTAAATTGAGGCCTCATCAGGTGGACATAATTGATCCAATAGCACTATTCAACGAAGAGCAGGGGCGTTCTCCCAGTGACTTGCCAACACCTGAAGCAGATTATCTGCTCATTTATCTGATTACTGTTTGTAGGTGCTTGCAGTGTGCAAATTGGCTGCTGCATTTCCTACAATACAAGAGTAACTACACTTGAAAAATACTACATTGACTGTAAAAGCACTTTGGGGCATCCAGAGGTCATGAAAGGTGCTACCTAAATGCAAGTCTTTATTTCTTTAATTGTGCGAGACTAAATGTAATTAGAGAGACAAAGCAACCACTGAGTGATGAGTTAGAGAGCCTGACCAGAAGATGTAAAATGATTTTATAATAAATATCTTTGCTCGATTAATCTGCAGAGATCTCTTCTTTTAGGCATCAATAAACGAGTAGAATGTTCAACTAAATGTTCAAGACTGTTCATTACAAGTCAGAGGAAGGAATTAGATCAAACACCATAGTTTTCTCATCAGATCACACCATGAATACTGTCTGCAGTTCTGGTCACCAACAAGCAAGAGAGAAAGTCAATCACTGGAGGAAGTGCAGAGAAAAGCCAGAAGCTGATCCTTAGTCTCAAGGGGCTGAGTTTATACAGCTCCTTTAACGAAATGAAATGTCCCAAGGCGCTTCATGGGAGTATTATGAGATTAAAAAAATGACTCCGATAAGGAGAAATAAGGGCAGGTGACCAAAAGCTTGGTTAAAGAGATGGGTTTTAAGTTATGTCTTGAAGGAGGAAAGAGAGGTAGAGAGGTGGCTAGGTTTAGGCAGGGAATTCCAGAGCTTAGGGCCGAGGCAACAGAATGCACTGCCACCGATGGTTGAGCGATTAAATTTGGGGATGCTCAAGAAGGCAGAATTAGAGGAGCGCAGATATATCGGGGGGTTGTGGGACTGGAGGAGATTACAGAGATAGGGAGGAGCGAGGTCATGGAGGGATTTGAAAACAAGAATGAGAATTTTGAAATCGAGGCGTTAAGCCAAAAACTGGAGAAACTGGGACTTTTGAGCCTAAAATGCACAAGACTGAAAGGTGATCTTAGAGATAATAAATCTGGAATATTACTTTAAATTACAGTATTCAAACAAAGGGACACATTAAAAGTCAATTTTATGATAATTTTTCACAGGAGCACTCAACATGTGAAATAGAATACTTGATTGAGGAGTGGAGGGGAAAACCATGCGATCATTGAAGAAACATTTGGATGCTGCCATAGCGAGACATTAGAGGCTGGATTTTCGGATTTTCTACGCTCCGTTTCGTGCCCCGGAGTGGAGGTAATACCGGCGGTGAGGTCTTCTGGGCGGGTGCTCAGCTATCAACGTCCCACAGCGATGCTCAGGTCCAGTTTTGCAGTAGCGTGGAGTGGCACCGCTTGGAAGAGCTGCGTCGGTGCACAACACCCCTGGTTATGAAACCGGCACAAGTTTTGAATCTTGCCCGATCCATCTACCGGAAAGCGTGACCGCCTGAGAAATCAGGACAGTCCAACCATCCCGTCGGCGAAGAGGTGAGTAATGGACTCCTAAGGTAAGTGTGATTGCTTTTTATTTTATTTTTTTTGCGATTTGTCTTGCGGTGGCATGGGCAATATTTTGAGAATGTTTTTGTGTGTTTTTTTTTAGTTTTCCCCCACCCCAGGCATCACTCGGAACGCTCCCGGGCTGGCTCTTTAGCTTGGGAGTTTCCCATCCTAGAGGCAAGGGAGGTGTTCAACGCCTCGCTTAGCACTGTGCCCCTTGATGCAGGGCCCAGTTGCCCAAACTTACCTACTGAGGTGCAAACTATTTGCCGGCGCTAACTTTCCCGCCCCGCCGCCAGTATCGCCCCAAGGGCATAAAAGCCAAAAATTCGGCATCAAGGTTCTTTCTGGATGATGAATTATGATGGGCCAAATGGTCTTCCTCATCTTAATTTCCTTGTAATGTTGTGATAAGTAGTCATGCAACTGAAAACTGAGTGCTCGAAAAGAAAATCATTTTTTTGAAGGTTTTTGACAATAATCTCAATACATGCATCAGAACAAAACAATTATTTTATTTCATTGCTACATGCTCAGCATCATCAGGAGAGAAATATCCAGTTTAAGGAAAAACAATGTCACAACAACAATTTGTATTTAAATAGCGCCTTTAAAGTAGTAAAATGTCCGAAGGCGCTTCACAAGAGCGTTAACAAGATTTGACACCGAGCCACAGGAGATGTTAGGGCAGATGACCAAAAGCTTGGTCAAAGAGATAGGTTTTAAGGAACATCCTAAAAGGAGGAGAGAAAGGTAGAGAGGCGGAGAGTTTAAGGAGGGAATTGCAGAACTTAGGGCCCTGGCAACAAAAGACATGGCCACTAAAGATGGAGTCATGAATATTGGGGATGCACAAGAGTCAACATAAGAACATAAGAAATAGGAACAGGAGTAGGCCATTTAGCCCCTCACACCTGCTCTGTCATTCAATAAGATCTGTCTATCTCCACCTTAAATATATTCAATGACCCAGTTTCCACAGCTCTCCGGGGCAGAGAATTCCACAGATTTACAACTCTCAGAGAAGAAATTCCTCCTCATCTCAGTTTTAAATGGGCGACCCCTTATTCTGAGACAATGCCCCCTCGTTTTAGTTTCTCCTACGAGTGGAAATATCCTCTCTGCATCCACCTTGTTGAACCCCCTCATTATCTTATATGTTTCGATGATCACCTCTCAGTCTTCTGGAATCCAATGACTTTCGGCCCAACCTACACAACCTATCTTCATAAGTCAATCACCTCATCTCAGGCTTAGTGACCAGATGTCACTAAGCTAGGTGGCAATGCAAGATGCGAGGAGGATGCTAGGAGGCTACAGGGGGACTTGGACAGGTTAGGTGAATGGACAAATGCATGACAGATGCAGTATAATGGAGATAAGTGTGAGGTTATCCACTTTGGTGGCAAAAACAGGAAGGCAGATTATTATCTGAATGGTGACAGATTAGGAAAAGGGGAGATGCAACGAGACCTAGGTGTCATGGTACATCAGTCGTTGAAGGTAGGCATGCAGGTACAGCAGGCAGTAAAGAAAGCAAATAACATGCTGGCCTTCATAGCTAGGGGATTTGAGTATTGCAGCAGAGAGGTCTTACTGCAGTTGTACAGGGCCTTGGTGAGGCCACACCTTGAGTACTCTGTGCAGTTTTGGTCTCCTAATCTGAGGAAGGACATTTTTGCTATTGAGGGAGGGAGTGCAGCGAAGGTTCACCAGACTGATTCCCGGGATGGCAGGACTGACATATGAAGAAAGACTGGATCGACTAGGCTTATATTCACTGGAATTTAGAAGAATGAGAGAGGATCTCATTGAAACATATACAATTCTGACGGGACTGGATAGGTTAGATGCAGGAAGAATGTTCCCGATGTTGGGGAAGTCCTCAACCAGGGCTCACAGTCTAAGGATAAGGGGTAAGCCATTTAGGACCGAGATGTGGAGAAACTTCTTCACTCAGGGAATTGTGAACCTGTGGAATTCTCTACCACAGAAAGTTGTTGAGGCCAGTTCGTTAGATATATTCAAAAGGGAGTTAGATATGGCCCTTATGGCTAAAGGGATCAAGGGGTATGGAGAAAAAGCAGGAATGGGGTACTGAAGTTGCATGATCAGCCATGATCATATTGAATGGTGGTGCAGGCTCGAAGGGCCTATTCCTGCACCTATTTTCAATGTTTCTATATTTAACCTCTTGAACCATCTCTGAACAGCATCCAAGTATATCCTTCTTTAAATATGACTAAAAGTGTACGCAGTACGCAAAGTGTCACCTCACCAATACCCTGTACAGTTGTAGCCAGACTTCTCTGCTTTAATACTCCATCCCCCTTGCAATAAAAGCTAACATTCCATTTGCCTTCCTGATTACTTGCTGTACCTGCATACTAACATTTTGTGTTTCATGCACAAAGATTCCCCAGGTACCTCTGTACTGCAGCACTTGGCAATTTTTCTCCATTTAAATTATAATTTGCTTTTCTATTTTTTCTGCCAAAGTGGATAACCTCACATTTTCCCACATTATACTCCATCTGTCAATTTTTTGGCCACTCAGTTAGCCTGTCTATATCCCTTTGCAGATTTTTTGTGTCTTCCGCACAATTTGCTCTCCCACCCATCAGCAAACTTGATACATTACACTCGGTCCCTTCATCCAAGTCATTAATATAGATTGTAAATAGTTGAGGCCCCAGCACCGATCCCTGCAGAACCTCACTAGTTACTGTTTGCCAACTGGATAATGACCCATTTACCCCCACCCCAACACTGTGAACTTTTATCTTGTGCATTAGCCTTTTATGTGGCACCTTATGAAATGCTTTCTGGAAGTCCAATTATACCACACCCACTGGTTCCCCCTTATCCACCCTGCTCGTTACATCCTCAAAAAACTCCAAATTTGTCAAACATGATTTCCCGTTCATAAAACCATGCTGACACTGCTTGACTGAATCATGCTTTTCTAAATGTCCCGCTACTGCTTCCTTAATAATGGACTCCAACATTTTCCCAAAGACAGATGTTAGGCAAATGGTCTATAGTTTCTGTCTGCCTCCTTTTTTAAATAGGAGCATTAGGTTTCCGGTTTTCCAATCTGCTGGGACCTCCCCAGAATCCAGGAACTTTTGGTAGATTACAACCAATGCATCCACTATCTCTGAAGCCACTTCTTTTAAAACCTAGGATGCAAGCCATCAGGTCCAGGGGACTTGTGCACCTTTAGTTCCATTATTTTACCGAGTAGTACTTCTTTAGTGATAGTGATTGTATTAAGTTCCTCCCTCCCTATACCTCTTTATCATTTTTATAGTCGTTTTTTGCTGGCTTTTAAAAGTTTCCCAATCCTCTGGCCTCCCATTAGACTTGGCCACATTGTATGCCCTTGTTTTCAATTTGATACCATCCCTTATTTCCTCAGTTAGCCACGGATGGTTATTCCTTCTCTTACAGTACCCCTTGATTATCCACTATTGGGATGTTTTTAGTGTCTTCTAATGTGAAGATCAATTCAAAATATTTGTTCAAAGTCTCTGCCATTTCCCTGTTCCCCATTATTAATTCCCCAGTCTCATCCTCTAAGGGACCAACATTTACTTTAGCCACTCTTTTCCTTTTTATATACCTGTAGAACCTCTTACTATCTGTTTTTATATTTCATGCTAGTTTACTTTCATAATCTATCTTCCCTCTCTATCATTTTTATAGTCGTTTTTTGCTGGCTTTTAAAAGTTTCCCAATCCTCTGGCTTCCCACTAGGCTTGGCCACATTGTATGCCCTTGTTTTCAATTTGATACCATCCCTTATTTCCTCAGTTAGCCACGGATGGTTATTCCTTCTCTTACAGTCTTTCCTTCTCATTGGAATATATTTTTGTTGAGGGTTATGAAATCTTTCCTTAAATGTCTGCTACTGCTCATCAACCGTCCACACTTTAATCTATTTTCCCAGTCCACTTTAGCCAACGCTGCCTTCATACCTTTCTAATCTCCTTTATTTAAGCTTAGGACACTGATTTGAGATCCAACTTTCTCACCCTCCAACTGAATTTGAAATTCAACCATGTTATGGTCACTCATTCCTAGAGGATCCTTTACTAGGAGGTCATTTATTAATCCTGTCTCATTACACAGGACCAGATCTAAGATAGCCTGCTTCCTGGTTGGTTCCATAACATACTGTTCAAGGAAACTATCCCCTTCATGAACTCTTCCTCAAGGCTATCCTGGCCAATTTGCTTTGTCCAATCAATGTAAAGGTTAAAATCGCCCATGCCATTCCTTTTTTACAAACCTCCATTATTTCTTGAGTTATGCTCCATCCTACAGTGTAGCTACTGTTAGGGGGCCTATAGACGATACCCACCAATGACTTTTTCCCCTTATTATTACTTATCTCCACCCAAACTGATTCAACATCTTGATCTTCTGAGCCAATATCGTTTCGCATGAACGCACTGATCTCATCCTTTATTAACAGTGCTACTCCACCTCCTTTTCCTTTCTGTCTGTCCTTCTGAATTGTCAAATACCCCTGAATATTTAGTTCCCAGCCTTGGTCACCTTACAACCACTATAATGACTATCAGCATATACCCATTTGTATCTATTTGTGGCGTCAACTCATCTATTTTGCTATGAATGCTGCGTGCATTCAGATAAAGAGCTTTTAAATTTGTTTTGTTACCATTTTTTCCTGCTTTGACCCCACTTTCTGACACACTCTTATGTTTATAGACTCTGTCCCTTCCTGTCACACTCTGGTTTACATTTCCTCCAGTGCTACCCTGCTCTATTGCCTTCACGTTATCCGTTGACTTTTTAAATTTCTGAACCCTTGCCCCCACTAATTAGTCAAGAATTGGAAGAGCGCAGAGACCTTAGAGGGTTGTAGGAGATTACAGAGATAGGGAGGGGCAAGGTCTTGGAAGAATTTGAAAATGAAGATGAGAGATTTAAAATTGAGCTGTTGCTGAACCGGGAGCCAATGTAGCTCAATGAGCACAGGGGTAATGGGTGAATGGGACTTTGGGCATGGGGTAAAGGGTGAATGGGACTTTGGGCATGGGGTAAAGGGTGAATGGGACTTTGGGCATGGGGTAAAGGGTGAATGGGACTTCGGATGTGTGAGTTTGGATACAAGCATAGAAACATAGAAATTAGGTGCAGGAGCAGGTCATTCGGCCCTTCGAGCCTGCACCGCCATTCAATAAGATCATGGCTGATCATTCAACCTCAGTACCCCATTAATGCTTTCTCTCCAAATCCCTTGATCCCATTGGCTGGAAGGCCCATATCTAACTCCCTTTTGAATATATCTAACGAACTGGCTCAACAACTTTCTGCGGTAGAGAATTCCACAGGTTAACCACTCTCTGAGTGAAGAAGTTTCTCCTCATCCCGGTACTAAATGGCTTACCCCTTATTCTTAGACTGTGACCCCTGGTTTTGGAACTCCCCAGCAACGGGAACACTCTTCCTGCCTCTAACCTGTCCAACCCCGTCAGAATTTTATATGTTTCTATGAGATTCCCTTTCATTCTTCTAAACTCCAGTGGATACAAGCCCAGTTGATGCAGTCTCTCCTCAAATGTCAGTCCTGCCATTGAAGGAATCAATCTGGTGAACCTTCGCTGTACTCCCTCAATAGCAAGAACGTCCTTCCTCAGATTAGGAGACCAAAACTGAACACAATATTACAGGTGTGGCCTCACCAAGGCTCTGTACAACTGCAGTAAGACCTCCTTGCTCCTATACTCAAATCCTCTAGCTATGAAGGCCAACATGCCATTTGCCTTCTTCCCCACCTGTTGTACCTGCATGCCAAACTTCAATGACTGATGGACCATGACACCCAGGTCTCGTTGCACCTCCCCTTTTCCTAGTCTGTCACCATTCAGATAATATTCTGTCTTCCTGTTTTTGCCACCAAAGTGGATAACCTCACATTTATCCACATTACATTGCATTTGCCATGCATTTGCCCACTCACCTAACCTGTCCAAGTCACCCTGCAGCCTCTTAGCATCCTCCTCACAGCTCACACTGCCACGCAGCTTAGTGCCATCTGCAATCTAAATCATTGATGTATATTATAAATAGCTGGGGTCCCAGCACTGAATCCTGCGGCACCCCATTGGTCACTGCCTGCCATTCTGAAAAGGACCCGTTTATTCCGATTCTCTGCTTCCTGTCTGCCAACCAGTTCTCTATCCATATCCATATCAATACCATGTGCTTGAATTTTGCACACCAATCTCTTGTGTGGTACCTTGTCAAAAGCCTTTTGAAAGTCCAAATACACTACATCCATTGGTTCTCCCTTGTCCACTCTACTGGTTACATCCTCAAAAAATTCTAGAAGATTTGTCAAGCATGATTTCCCTTTCATGAATCCATGCTAACTTGGACCGATCCTGTCATTGCTTTGCAAATGCACTGCTATTTCATCTTTAATAATTGATTCCAACATTTTCCCCACCACCGATGTCAGGCTAACTGGTCTATAATTCTGTTTTCTCTCTCCCTCCTTTTTTAAAAAGTGGTATTACATTAGCTACCCTCCAGTCCATAGGAACTGATCCAGAGTCAATAGAATGTTGGAAAATGATCATCAATGCATCCATTATTTCCTGGGCCTCTTCCTTAAGTACTCTGGGATGCAGCTTATCAGACCCTGGGGATTTATCGGCCTTCAATCCCATCAATTTCCCTAACGCAATTTCCTGACTAATAAGGATTTCCTTCAGTTCCTCCTTTTTGCTAGACTTTCGAACCCCTAGTATTCCAGAAGGTTATTTGTGTCTTCCTTAGTGAAGACAGATCCAAAGTATTTGTTCAATTGGTCTGCCATTTCTTTGTTCCCCATTATAAATTCACCTGATTCTGACTGCAAAGGACCTGCGTTGGTCTACCTAGCCTGACATCAGTAGTGGGGAAAATGTTGGATTAATCATTAAGGATAAAATAGCAGCGCATTTGGAAAGCTGTGACAGGATCGGACCAATTCAGCATGGTTATGAAAGGGAAATCATGCTTGACGAATCTTCTGGAATTTTTTGAGGATGAAACTAGCAGAGTGGACAAGGGAGAACCAGTGGATGTGGTGTATTTGGACTTTCAAAAGGCTTTTGACAAGGTCCCGCACAAGAGATTGGTGTGCAAAATCAAAGTGCATGGTATTGGGGGTAATGTACTGACGTGGTTAGAGAACTGGTTGGCAGACAGGAAGCAGAGAGTCGGGATAAATGGGTCCTTTTCAGAATCGCAGGCACTGACTAGTGGAGTGCCGCAGGGCTCAGTTTTATGACCCCAGCTCTATACAATATACATTAACTATTTAAATGAAGGAATTGAGTTAATATCTCCATTGCGGATGTCACTAAACTGGGTGGCGGTGTGAGCTGTGAGGAGGACGCTAAGAGGCTGCAGGGTGACTTGGACAGGTTAGGTGAGTGGGCAAATGCATGGCAGATGCAGTATAATGTGGATAATTGTGAGGTTATTCATTTTGGGTGCAAAAACACGAAGGCAGAATATAATCTGAATGGCGGCAGATTAGGAAAAGGGGAGGTGCAATGAGACCTGGGTGTCATGGTTCATCAGTCACTGAAAGTGGGCATGCAGGTACAGCAGGCGGTGAAGAAGGCAAATGGCCTTCATAGCTAGGGGATTTGAGTATAGGAGCAGGGAGGTCTTACTGCAGTTGTACAGGGCCTTAGTGAGGCCTCACCTGGAATATTGTGTATAGTTTTGGTCTCCTAATCTGAGGAAGGACGTTCTTGCTATTGAGGGAGTGCAGCGAAGGTTCACCAAACTGATTCCAGGGATGGCTGGACTGTCATATGAGAAGAGACTGGATCAACTGGGCCTTTATTCACTGGACTTTAGAAGGATGAGAGGGGATCTCATAGAAACGTATAAGATTCTGATGGGACTGGACAGGTTAGATGCGGGAAGAATGTTCCCAATGTTGGGGAAGTCCCAAACCAGGGAACATAGTCTTTGGATAAGGGGTAGGTCATTTAGGACTGAGATGAGGAGAAACTTCTTCACTCAGAGAGTTGTTAACCTGTGGAATTCCCTGCCGCAGAGAGTTGTTGATGCCAGTTCATTGGATATATTCAAGAGGGAGTTAGATATGGCCCTTATGGCTAAGGGGATCAAGGGATATGGAGAAAAAGCAGGAAAGGGGTACTGAGGGAATGATCAGCCACGATCTTATTGAATGGCAGTGCAGGCTCGACAGGCCGAATGGCCTACTCCTACACCTATTTTCTATGTTTCACTAATCTTTTTCTCTTCACATATGTATAGAAGCTTTTGCAGTCAGTTTTTATGTTCCCTGCAAGCTTCCTCTCATACTTTATTTTCCCCCTCCTAGTTATTCCCTTTGTCTTCCTCTGCTGAATTCTAAATTTCTCCCAGTCCTCAGGTTTGCTGCTAGTTCTGGCCAATTTATATGCCTCTTCCATGGATTTAACACTGTCCCTAATTTCCTTTGTTAGCCACGGTTGAGCTACCTTCCCCTTTTTATTTTTACTCCAGACAGCGATGTACAATTGTTGAAGTTCATCCATGTAATCGATAAATGTCTGCCATTGCCTATCAACTGACAACCCTTTAAATATCATTTGCCTGTCTATTCTAGCCAATTCACGTCTCCTACCATCGAAGTTACCTTTCCTTAAATTCAGGACCCTAGTCTCTGAATTAACATGAGCATGGGGTAAAGAATGAATGGGACTTTGAGGACAGGGGTAAAGGGTGAATGGGACTTCGAGCATGGGGTAATGGATGAATGGGACTTCGGATGTGTGAGGTTGGATACGAGTACAGGGATAACGGGTGAATGGGACTTCGGATCTGTGAGTTCGGATACGAGCAGCAGAGTTTTGGATAACCTCAAGTTTATGGAGAGTGGAAGTTGGGAGGCCGGCAAGGAGTGCAATCATGCAACTTGCCAATAATGGCAAATGCTTTAAATATGTACAATTTAGTAAAAGTGAACATATTCCAATTTAAATAGCCCCTGTTTTTAGTTATTCGATATTTAAACTCCTTTGCATAATCACCTATGTATATTTAGAGTCACAGGATGCATCAGTCTGAAAGCATTTGTAGACAGGCCCAATGATAGAAAACAGAGGATATCATCAGGGACAAGTTCAGTACTGAATATTCAAATCGAAGACCTTGGAACTAATTCACAAATAAACAAGTCTTGACCTGATTTGAACCCTTTGGGCTTGAAGATACCTGTCATTTTTCAGAAACCACACAGTGTAGTTAGTGGCACAATTTTAACAGTGATGAAATCATCCTATGAAACTATTAATAGTATTTTTTTAAATAAAAAGTAAAAATATAATAATTTGCAGTGACTGAAAGCAATTGTTGTCTTTTGTACATATTTCTTCCCTTCCCTTCCATGTTTTCTTCTTTTTTCCTCTGCTCACTCAAGCTCGGTACAATTAAACTGACCTTGAAAGCTCTCAATTAATGCGGCCAAATTGACGCTACACGTGTACGCTGAGACAGTGACCATGGAGGATGTCACAACCTATCACGCTCAGGTCTTGGAGAGATCTGTGGTGGGAAACCTGCCTTCTTGTTTCCCCATCCAGCTATTTGTAGCACCCAATTACATAAGCCCAGCTGAAATCAGCTAATTCAGAACAGACTGGCGACGGAGTTTGAGAACTTCCTGGTATGTATTGCTCACTACCTCACCAACCAGTGCTTTAACCATCAAGATATTAAGGAAGCTGTATTTCATTTTTCATTCTATTATTTTAAAAGCAGAAGTGTTTTACACACTGAATACTTTGGGCTGGATTTTCGCTTTATTTGCACATCTGTTTGCACCCTGGAGGGGCGGTAAATGGTGTTTCTAGGCGTAACGCCGGGTGTCCAGCTTTTAGCGCCCAGCCGGCAAATTCAGTTCATGGTTTGCAGCAGTGCAGAAATTTAGCGCCCCGGCCTCGAGTTTCACTGAGATCATGACGTCAATCATTGCGCAAGCTCTGCTAGCACCCTGGATGCAAAATTCGTCTCTAATGTCTCATTTAGTGCCTGTCCCAGGAAACGTCTGAAAAACCAGGCATTTCCATGGTCTAGCAGGCGGTATTGGCAGCATTTTTAAATGGAGGGATGAGGATCGTACATCGCAGGTCATATTGACTTCAACGGTTGTGCACATCAAGCTGTGTGAAGCTCCGACTTGCAAATGGCATTTTAATTTGCCATTACAGAGCCCTTACAAGGTGAGTGAGAAAATTTTATGGGGGCATTATTAGTTCTCCAGCATATCATGCTCCATGCTATTGCCAGGCAGCGTCAAGCTGGAAAAAGGGCTCTTGGCCATGTCAGCCCACGGAAGAAGAGAGGCTGCAGACGTCTGGGGAAGAGGGCTTACTCCCGGTGGGTTTACAGGCACCAACACTCATACCTCCAGCTCTCTGAGGAACAGTGTGAGAGAAGAGTGGACTTCTGAAAGGAAGTGTGGATAGAGGTATGCCATCTCCTGCAGGCAGATCGATGCCTGGACTGCTCTGGAGGCAGCCTTCAATACTGCCCTCAACTCATTGGAATTCAGAAGAATGAGAGGTGATCTTATCGAAACATATCAAATTATGAGGGGGCTTGACAAGGTGGATGCAGAGAGGATGTTTCCACTGATGGGGGAGACTAGAACTAGAGGGCACAATCTTAGAATAAGGGGTTGCCCAGTTAAAACAGAGATAAAGAGAAATTTCTTCTCTCAGGGGGTTGTAAATCTGTGGAATTCACTGCCTCAGAGAGCTGCGGAATCTGGGACATTGAATAAATTTAAGACAGAAATAGACAGTTTCTTAAATGATAAGGGGATAACGGGTTATGGGGAGCGGGCGGGGAAGTGGACTTGAGTCCATGATCAGATCAGCCATGATCTTATTGAATGGCGGAGCAGGCTCGAGGGGCCGTATGGCCTACTCCTTGTTATGTATATAAACTTTACTAGTGTGTAAGACTTGCCACCAGGGGGCGCACCTGTTGGAGACCCAAGGGTCACCTGCACACCCTGGGCAAGCAGGTATAAAAGGCTGTCTACCATGCTGTTTCCCCACTCTGGAGATACATTAAAGAGACCAAGGTCACAATAGTTTGAGCTTACAGTGTATAGTCTTGTGGAGTAATTCTGAACATAACAATTGGCAACGAGTAATAGACCATGAACTTTCATGAGCTTATGGCTGCCATTGGTATTCTTGAGAGATATGTTGAGGGTGATGATTGGGAAGACTTCATTGAGTGTCATGACCAGTACTTCGTGGCCAACGAGCTGGATACGGAAGATACGGCAGTCAAGCGCAGAGCGATTCTCCTCACCTTCTGTGGGTCCACGATATATGGCTTCGTCAAAAATCTGCTTGAACCGACAAAACCAACGGACAAGACAAATGCAGAGTTGTGCACGCTGGTTCGAGAACACTTCAAGCCGAAGGAGAGCATCTTAATGGCCAGGTATCACTTTTACACGCACCATCGCCCCGAGGGCCAGAACGTGGCGAGCTATGTCGCCGACCTAAGACGCCTTGCGTGACCGTGCAAATTTACTGGATTTTTGGGGGAAATGTTGCGGGACTTTCTCGTGCTTGGAATCAGCCACGATGTCATTCTTCGCAAACTGCTGTCTGCCGAATTCCTAGATCTGAGCAAGGCGAGCACGACAGCCCAGGCTTTCATGTCCACGAACGATAAAACTAAACAGATATCTTTGCCACATCGAAGCTCACCGGCAAGTAATATGCATAAAATAACGTCTTCAGCAGGCAGAACTGTACATGGCAGGGCCTACATGCCTGCAGAGGCCAGACCTAGCATGACTCAGGGTGTGCTGTGGGGTGTGAATGCTAATCCATTAACACTATGTTGGTGCTGTGGGGGTAATCATCGGGCCCATCTATGTCGATTCAAGCACTACGTGTACAAGGGCTGTAGAACAATGGGGCACCTCCAGCGAATGTGCAAACATACTGCGACTCACCACATGGCAGAGTTGGCAAGAGAGGCAACTCAACCCGAGGCTGAAGAGAAAGTGTATGGGGTACACACCTTCACCACCAAAGGTCCTCCAATAATGTTGAAAGTCAAATTAAACGGCATTCCAGTTTCCATGGAATTGGACACGGGGGCGAATCAGTCAATTATGAGCCAGAAGGCTTTTGAGAAACTGTGGGGCAACAAGGCACAAAGGCCAAAACTAAGCCCGATTTACACAAAGCTGAGCTCATACCAATCATTGGCAGTGCAGCAGTGAAGGTATCGTACGATGGAACCATGCATGATTTATCACTATGGATTTGTTGTGTATGGAGAAAGAGTCAGACTGAACCCTGTGAGCTCAAAGTAAAGTGTGACCTTAGTCTTTTATTGCAGGTCTCCAGAGTGCCTCTCCAACCTGTGCTCCCAAGGGATTATGGGATCCATTGGGACTCCAGCGGATGAGCCCTCTGGTGGCTGTACAGAGTAATTACAAGTTCACATATATAACAACATTCCCCCGCAAAGTCAATAGTGTAACTATTTACAATGTGAGTCGATCTGGGGCCATTCTTGCCCTGGTTGATCGTCTCGGTGTGAAAGCTGGTGTTGTTGAATCATTTGTTGGGCCCTCGCTGGGCTGCTGTGCAGCTGGCCTTGCTGGGCTGCCTGGTGTGTTGGGCCCTGCAGGGCTGCTGTGGATGATGGCTTCTGCTTCGTGGTCAACCGTGGTGCCGGTTGCCACTGGTGTGTATGGTGGGGAATCAAAAAAGGTAGGGTCCAAGGTGGGTTGCTCAAGATAGTCCGTGAATCTGAGTTTGATTTGGTCCAAGTGTTTCTGGTGAATGAGTCCATTTGAAAGTTTGACCCGAAACACTCTGCTCCCCACTTTGGCCACGACAGTGTCGGGAAGGCACTTGGGACCTTGTCCATAATTTAATACAAATACAGGATCATTGATTTCAATCTCATGTGACACATTTGCGCTATCATGGTATGCACTTTGTTGAAGCTGCCTGCTCTCTACTTGTTCATGTAGATCAGGGTGAACTAATGAGAGCCTTGTCTTAAGTGCTCTTTTCATGAACAGTTCAGCAGGTGGGATCCCAGTGAGTGAATGGGGTCTCGTGCGGTAGCTAAGCAGGACTCGGGATAGGCGAGTCTGCAGTGAGCCTTCAGTTACCCTTTTCAAGCCTTGCTTGATGGTTTGCACTGCTCTCTCTGCCTGACCATTGGATGCTGGTTTAAACAAGTCAGATGTGACATGTTTGATCCCATTACGGGTCATGAATTCTTTGAACTCAGCACTGGTAAAACATGGCCCGTTGTTGCTCACCAGGACATCGGGTAAGCCGTGAGTGGCAAAATGGCCCACGGGCTTTCAGTAGTGGCAGCGGACATGCTAGCCGACATTATCTCACATTCAATCCACTTGGACTACAATCACAAGGAACATTTTACGCAAGAACGGGCCTGCATAGTCGACGTGTTCCCTAGACCACGATTTGGAGGGCCAAGACCATAAACTTTGCGGCGACCCCCTGGGTACATTGCTTAACTGCGAGCATGTATTACATCTGTGAACGCAGGACTCTAAGTCCGCATCGATACTGGGCCACCACACGTGGGACCTGGCTATCGCTTTCATCATTACGATGCCTGGGTGGGTACTGTGGAGGTCATTGATGAAGGTGTCTCTGCCCTTCTTGGGGACCACTACTCAATTGCCCCACAGAAGGCAGTCTGCCTGTATAGACATTTCATCTTTGTGCCGCTGGAACAGCTTTATCTCTTCCTGCATTTCCATTGGGACACTGGACCAGCTCCCGTGAAGCACACAGCTTTTGACTAGAGATAATAAGGGGTCCTGGCTCGTCCAGGTTTTGATCTACCGGGCAGTGACGGGTGATTGCTCACTCTCAAATGCTTCCATAACCATGGCTAGATCTGCGGGCTGTGCCATTTCCACCCTCACGGTGGGCAATGGCAGCCTACTGAGAGCATCAGCGCAGTTTTCTGTGCCTGGCCTGTGGCGGATGGCGTAGTTGTATGCGGACAACGTGAGCGCCCATCTCTGGATGCGGACTGATGCGTTGGTATTTATGCCTTTACTCTGGGAAAACAGGGATATATGTGGTTTATGGTAAATTTCCAATTCGAATTTTAGCCCAAACGGGTATTGATGCATTTTCTTTACCCCATAGACACACGCTAACGCTTCTTTTTCAATCATGCTGTAGGCTCTCTCAGCCTTAGACAGACTCCTGGATGCATAAACAACCGGTTGCAGTTTCCCGAAATCATTAGCCTGTTGCAATACACACCCAACGCCAAATGATGACGCATCACATGCTAGTACCAAACGCTTACATGGATCATACAACACAAGCAATTTATTTGAGCATAACAATTTTCTCACTTTTACAAAGGCATTTTCTTGGCTTTTGCCCCAAACCCATTCACCCCCTTTTCGTAGTAAGACATGTAGTGGTTCTCACAGTGTACTGAGACCCGGTAAGAAGCTACCAAAGTAGTTTAAGAGTCCTAGAAACGACCGCAACTCCGTCATGTTTTGTGGCCTCCGTGCTTTCTCAATTGCCTCTGTCTTTGTGTTCGTGGGCCTGATGCCATCTGCCGCAATCCTCCTTCCCAAGAACTCCACTTCAGGCACCAAGAAAATGCACTTAGAGCGTCTTAACCAGAGCCCCACGCGATTGAGTCGACTAAGAACCTTCACCAGGTTCTGCAGGTGCTCGACTGTGTTCCGACCTATGACCAAGATGTCGTCCTGGAAGACCATGGTGTGCGGGACCGACTTCAGTAAACTTTCCATGTTTCTCTGGAATATCGCCACCACTGTTCGGATTCCAAAAGGGCATCTGTTATAAACAAAAAGACCTTTGTGCGTGTTGATGCAGGTGAGGGCCTTCGGTGATTCCTCCAGTTCCTGCGTCATGTAGGCTGAAGTCAGATCCAGCTTCGTGAACGTCTTTCCTCCCGCCAGCGTTGCAAAGAGGTCATCGGCCTTAGGTAGTGGGCATTGGTCCTGCAGGGAGAAACGATTGATAGTTACTTTGTAATCGCCACAGATTCTGACGGTGCCGTCTCTCTTGAGGACTGGGACAATAGGACTGGCCCACTCGCTGAACTCGATCGGTGAAATGATGCCCTCTCTTTGCAGCCGGTCTAGCTCGATCTCTACCCTTTCTCTCATCATGTACGGTACTACTCTCGCCTTGTGATGGATGGGTCGCGCCCCCGGAATTAGGTGGATCTGCACTTTTGCTCCTTGGAATTTCCCGATGCTTGGTTCAAACAGCGAAGGAAATTTGTTTAAGACCTGGGCACACAAAATGTCGTCAGTGGGCAATAGCGCTCCGACGTCATCCCAGTTCCAGCGTATCTTTCCCAGCCAGCTCCTGCCGAGCAGTGTAGGACCATCGCCCGGTAGCACCCAGAGTGGTAGCTTGTGCACCGCTCCATCGTAGGAGGCCTTTACGGTAGCACTGCCGATTACAGGAATCAGTTCTTTCATGTAAGTTCTTAGTTTTGTGCGAACTGGAGTTAAGACTGGCCTTGAGGCCTTGTTTCACCACAACCTTTCGAAAGTCTTTTTGCCCATGATGGACTGGCTCGCGCCCGTGTCCAGCTCCAGTGACACCAGGAGTCCATTTAGTTCAACATTATCGGGGGACAATTCATGGTGAATGTGTGCACCCCATGTATCTTTGCCTCCTCGGTCTGAGGCTCTGGTTCATCCTGATCCTCCATGGATTTGTCCTCCTCTGCAACGTGGTGGTTTGCAGGTTTAACAGGCTGAGCAGCTTGCCTGCACATTCGTTGGAGGTGTCGCATTGTTCCACAGCCCTTGCAAACGTACTCTTTGAATCAGCATGAATGAAAGCGATGATCACTCCCACAGCGCCAACAAGGTGTTAATGGCCTTGCATTCATCACCCTTGATGGTGGACTCTGAGTCATCTGCAGATGTGCAGCTGCAGGTATGTGTGACCTGTCCTGTACGCTACAATTTGAAAACAACATCACTTTGTTCACAGTACTTGTAGCATTACTTGTGTGCTGAGAGATTTGCTTCATATTGTCACTGGTGACAATGAATGCCAGGACTATCGCTGTGGCCTTACTCAAGTTTGGGATCTCTACAGTCAAAAGTTTGCAAAGTATGGTTTCGTGGCCAATGCCAAGTACGAAAAAGTCTCTGAGCATGTGCTCCAAATGTCCTTCAAATTTGCAATGTCCTGTAAGGCGCCTTAGCTCGGCGACATAACTTGCCACTTCCTGACCTTCAGACCTTTTGTAGGTGTAGAACCAGTACCTCGCCATCTGAACGCTTTCCTTCGGGTTCAAATGCTCTCGGACCAGTGTGTACAAATCATCGTACAATTTCTCCGTGGGTTTCGCTGGAGTGAGCAGATTTTTCATCCCATCCTCGTCGCCAGTTGTTGTGTATGGAGAAAGAGTCAGACTGAACACTGTGAGCTCAAAATAAAGTGTGACCTTAGTCTTTTATTGCACGTCTCCAGATTGCCTCTCCAACCTTTGAAGCCTCCTTAAATACCTGTGCTCCCAAGGGATTTTGGGATGCCTTGGGACTCCAGGGGATGAGCCCTCTGGTGGTTGTACAGAGTAAATACAAGTCCACATATATAACAGGATTGTACCAGGCGATGGCCCAACGCTGTTCGGCAGAAGCTGGCTAGGAAAGATCCGATGGAACTGGGAAGACATCAAAGGACTGTCTTCAGTGGATGATACCTCGTGCGCCCAAGTGCTAAACAAATTTCTGTCGTTATTTGAGCCAGGCATCGGCAACTTCACAGGCGCCAAAGTGCAGATCCATCTAGTCCCTGATGTACGGCCCGTTCATCACAAGGCCCAAGCAGTTCCATATATGATGCGAGACAAAGTCGAAATCGAGCTGGACAGACTTCAACGAGGGGGATTCATATTGCCAATCGAGTTCAATGAGTGGGCCAATCCAATTGTTACAGTGTTGAAAAGCGATGGGACGATCAGAATCTGCGGGGACTACAAGGTAATGATCAACCGAGTCTCGTTACAGGACCAGTACCCACTACCCAAAGTGGATGACCTGTTCACAATGCTAGCAGGGGGGAAGTCGTTCACCAAGCTGGATCTAACCTCTGCTTACATGACACAGGAGCTGGCTGAACCTTCGCAAAAATTGACGTGCATCAACACGCACAAAGGACTGTTCATATACCACAGATGCCCTTTTGGGATTCGCTCGGCTGCAGCCATCTTCCAGAGGAACATGGAGACTCTGCTGAAATTGGTTCCGCACACCATGGTGTTTCAAGACGACATCCTGATCACTGGTCCCAACACCACCGAACACTTGCACAACCTGGAAGAGGTTCTAAAGCGACTGGACAGAGTGGGACTCAGGCTGAAAAGCTCCAAGTGTGTTTTCCTGGCGCTAGAGGTCGAATTTTTGGGGAGAAAGATTGCGGTGGACGGCATCAGACCCACGGACTCCGAGACGGAGGCCATCAAGAATCCACCCAGATCACAGAATGTGATGGAGCTGCATTCGTTCCTGGGACTCCTCAACTATTTTGGTAACTTTCTACCAGGGTTGAGCACTTTGCTGGAACCTTTGCATTTATTGCTACGCAAGGGTGATGACTGGGTTTGGGGTAAATCTCAAGAGACAGCCTTCAATAAGGCCAGAAACCTGCTATGTTCTAACAAGTTACTTGTTAGAACAAATTATGACCCGTGTAAACATTTAGTACTAGCTTGTGATGCATCTTCGTACGGGGTCGGTTGTGTGTTACAGCAAGCCAATGTGTCTGGCAAACTGCAACCGGTTGCATATGCATCCAGAAGTTTATCTAAGGCTGAAAGAGCCTACAGTATGGTTGAGAAAGAAGCATTAGCATGCATATACGGGGTTAAAAAAATGCACTAATACCTATTTGGACTCTGGTTCAAGCTTGAAACCGACCACAAGCCGCTCATTTCGCTGTTCTCAGAAAGCAAAGGTATTAACACCAATGCTTCGTCCCGCATCCCAAGATGGGCACTAACATTATCTGCGTGTGACTGTGTAATCCGCCAAGACCAGGCACTGAGAACTGTGCTGATGCCCTCAGTCAGCTACCATTGCTCACCACCGAGTGGAAATGGCGCAACCTGCAGACTTGCTTCTTGTAATGGACGTCTTTGAGAGCGAGGGGTCACCCATCACGGCTCGCCAGATCAGGACCTGGACTAGTCAGGATCCTGCGCTATCACTAGTAAAAAGCTGCGTCCTTAATGGGAGCTGGTCGGCTGTTCCCAGGGAAATGCAAGACGAAATTAAGCCGTTTTACCGACGCAAGGATGAAATGTCCATCCATTCGGATTGTCACCAATGGGGGAATCGCGTGGTTTTGCCAAAAACAGGCAGTGATTTGTTTATACGCGACCTACACAGTACCCACCCAGGCATAGTCACGATGAAGGCTATCGCCAGGTCGCACGTTTGGTGGCCCAGCATTGACTTGGAATTGGAGTCATGCGTACACCAATGTAACACTTGCTCACAGTTGAGCAATGCACCCACTGAGTCTGTGGTCATGGCCCTCCAAACCGTGGTCCAGGGTCCACGTAGATTTCGCTGGCCCCTTTCTAGGAAAAATGTTCCTTGTAGCAGTGGGCGCTTACTCTAAATGGATTGAATAGAAACATAGAAACATAGAAAATAGGTGCAGGAGTAGGCCATTCGGCCCTTCGAGCCTGCACCACTATTCAATGAGATCATGGCTGATCATTCCTTCAGTATCCCTTTCCTGCTTTCTCTCCATACCCCTTGATCCCCTTAGCCGTAAGGGCCATATCTAACTCCCTCTTGAATATATCCAATGAACTGGCATCAACAACTTCCTGCGGCAGAGAATTCCACAGGTTAACAACTCTCTGAGTGAAGAAGTTTCTCCTAATTTCAGTCCTAAATGACCTGCCCCTTATCCTAAGACTGTGTCCCCTGGTTCTGGACTTCCCCAACATCGGGAACATTCTTCCCGCATCTAACCTGTCCAGTCCCGTCAGAATCTTTTGTATTTCTATGAGATCCCCTCTCATCCTTCTAAACTCCAGTGTATAAAGGCCCAGTTGATCCAGTCTCTCCTCATATGTCAATCCAGATATCCTGGGAATCAGTCTGGTGAACCTTCGCTGCACTCCTGCAATAGCAAGAACATCCTTCCTCAGATTAGGAGACCAAAACTGAACACAATATTCCAGCTGAGGCCTCACCAAGGCCCTGTACAACTGCAGTAAGACCTCCCTGCTCCTATACTCAAATCCCTTAGCTATGAAGGCCAACATACCATTTGCCTTCTTCACCGCCTGCTGTACCTGCATACCAACTTTCAATGACTGATGAACCATGACACCCAGGTCTCGCTGCACCTCCCCTTTTCCTAATCTGCCGCCATTCAGATAATATTCTGCCTTCGTATTTTTGCCCCCAAAGTGGATAACCTCAAATTTATCCACATTATACTGCATCTGCCGTGTATTTGCCCACTTGCCTAACCTGTCCAAATCACCCTGCAGCCTCTTAGCATCCTCCTCACCGCTCAAACCGCCACCCAGTTTATAGTCATCTGCAAACTTGGAGATATTACACTCAATTCCATCATCTAAATCATTCATATATATTCTAAAGAACTGGGGTCCCAGCACTGAGCCCTGCGGCACTCCACTAGTTACTGCCTGCCATTCTGAAAAGGACCCGTTTATCCCGACTTTCTGCTTCCTGTCTGCCAACCAGTTCTCTATCCATGTCAGTACATTACCCCCAATATCATGTGATTTGATTTTGCACACCAATCTCTTGTGTGGGACCTTGTCAAAAGCCTTTTGAAAGTACAAATACACCACACCCACTGGTTCTCCCTTGTCCACTTTACATCCTCAAAAAATTCCAGAAGATTTGTCAAGCATGATTTCCCTTTCATAATTCCATGCTGACTTGGACCAATCCTGTCACTGCTTTCCAATGTATAATAATGTATCATAATGTCATCACGTGCGTCCACTGCCACCATTGATATCCTCCGGGCCATGTTCGCCACTCATGGTTTGCCCGACATCCTTGTTAGTGACAATGGACCATGTTTCACCAGCTCGGAATTCAACGAGTTCATGACCTGCAATGTCATCAAGCATGTCAAGTCTGCGCCGTTTGAGCCCGCATCCAATGGTTAAGCGGAACGGGCAGTCCAAACTATCAAGCAGAGCTTGGAACAGGTGACGGATGTTTCCCTGCAGACCCGGTTATCTCGGGTTCTGTTCAGCTACTGGATGAGACCCCACTCGCTTATTGGTGTTCCCCCTGCAGAAGTGTTAATGAAGAGAGCACTCAAAACCAGGCTCTCCTTAGTCCACTCAGATCTCGATGATCATGTGGAAACCCGGCGTCACCGGCATAACGTGTACCATGATCGCGCGGCTGTATCGCCTGACATTGAGCTTAATGACCCTGTGTTTATTCTTAACTACGGTCATGGTCCCAAATGGGTTGCTGGCACTGTTTTAGCTAAGGAGGGGAATAGAGTGTTTGTTGTCAAACTTTTGAATGGACAAATGTGCAGAAAGTATTTGGATCAGACCAAACTGCGATTCAATGACAACCAAGAACAGTTTGAAGAGGACATTACCATCACTGATCCACCCACACACACCCAAGCAGCAATCGACCTCGCGGTCAACCACAAGGATGAACCCACCATGCCCGACAGTCTGATCAGACCAGCCGCGCTGCAGTGCAGCAATGATCCGACCGACTCACCCATGCTAGGACTTCAACTCAGGTGATCAACCCGGGAACGCAGAGCCCCGGATCGCCTCAACTTGTAAATAACTTGTATCCAAGACTTTGGGGGAGGGCGGGAGAGTGATGTTATGTATGTAAACTTTACTAGTGTATAAGACTTGCCACCAGGGGGCGCACCTGTTGGAGACCCAAGGGTCACCTGCACACCCTGGGCATGCAGGGAAAAAAGGTAGTCTACCATGCTGCTTGTCCCCCTCTGGAGTTACATTAAAGAGACCAAGGTCACAACAGTTTGAGCTTACAGTATACAGTCTTGTGGAGTTATTCTGAACATAACACTCCTGTTCCTATTTCTTATGTTCTTATGTAACAGGTATCCAAATTCATTGTGATGTGCTGCATGTTGCACAATTTGGCCATCATGAAGGGCCAAGCATTGCCAGTGGGGATTGCATGCCCATCTCAGGAGGAGGAGGACGACAAAGAGGAGCCTGGCGAGGACCCCAATGGATAGCCACACCATCCATGGGGGAGGCAGCGTGGAGATGCTGCTGACCCAACACTCGCACGTTGCCAGCTCGTAATGAACCGGTTCTCCTAAATGGAGGAAACTGAGGGATGGAGCTAATACTGGACATGCGATGTGCTCCCATAAAGGCACATCTCTGGTGAACATTGGAATGATGCACAAGACACCAATGACAAATGATGAATCAGAAATTTTACTGCAACAAAGTCACAAAAACTCCCGCCACCAAAATAAAACCATAGAATATACAATGTTATGTTGCAGGGCACTAAACAACAACAACACATTTTTAATGTCGCTATTTTCAGCTCAGGCGCACAAAGTCCATTGTGTTATGCCAGATTTAATGGCCCTGATCCGGGATCCTCATTTTTTGCCGAAATTTCCAGTTGAAGGCGCAAACGTTTTTCAGGTGGTATTGGGATCGCCCCAACGTGATTAGCACCCCAAAATCGAGAAATCCGAAAATCCAGCCCATAAACTTTGCAATCAAGGTAGTAAGATCATCCTTTGAAGAGCTGGACAATGAGGATTAGTGAGGAGATGAGGATCAGGGCATTTGAAATGTAGTGCTAATGATATGTCTTTAAGATACCCTGGCAGTTGGATCTATTAAAGATTTTTTGTGCTAATTGGCTGCCTGACTTGCACAGAAACCCATCATCAGGCTTAAGAGTCCCCAGATCAAGCTACTGAGAACCCTGTACACATTCTCTTTCTGCAGGGGCGCATTCTCTTTCTGTTTATCTAAATCCAGAGAGCTGAGGTGCAGCTTGGAAAGGGTCACGGCTTAGGGGCACCATCACAGGCACAGGTATACTGCTGGAGTTTAATCAGCTGTAATCATGCAGATTACTAGTACAGAGCACTGACAGGACCAACTATTTATTAGGAAATTGGCTTGTCGGGTTATCTCGAGCAGTGTTGCCCAATACTTTAGCCACATGTGGCTAATTGGATGACTGAAAATGAGGAAAGACACAGTCGTTGGGTATGTGATCTCAATAATATTCACACAGTGTATGCATGTGTACCTTATCCTTTTTGCGTGTTTATTGGTAAAATTGTAAGATGAAAAGCAAAGTGAGTGTTTTTTGATCATTGTGAGTACTTTACTTCCTTAGTTACTGAATGCGAGTTTGTTGAGTAAATATACACGTGATGTATGTAAGATGTTTTCTACTGAGATTTGTGCATGTGGCTAAAATGTGGTACCATAGCCATAGGTATAATTAATTAGCCAGGTTGGCTGATCAGTAATTGACAGTGCCTGAAGTACTGTGGACCTACCGATTTCAGATATTAGATGATCAAATCTGGTATGTTGCGATCCATCTCAATGCCAAAGAGACCCCAGTCATTTTTGCCCCAAAAGAAGGATAGTCACTAGGTGGCCAACTGATAAGCAGGAGATTGAGTCCTCACCAGGTGGATAGCAGGTACCTTGAGCTCCAAAGTCAAAAATGTGCAAGTATATTGCCACTGTCCTGACCACAGCAGACACACCTACTATACCACACTAAGTGGTGATTCCACCAGTTTGGGGTACAGTGATCAGCAGTAATTCCTTGTGTCTCTGCAACTCAAACATGTAAAGTACAGAAACTTGGATATAGGTGTGCAGGTTTACAAACTCCCAGGGGTCATTTTCAGCAATATGCAAATCGAGTGGGCAGTGGCTGAAGCGTCCGATATACCCACCCGACAGCACCAGCGGGAGGCTCAAACTATTTCCTTCACTGTGTCCATCTACATAATGTTGGTGAGCTGCCAGCACTCAGGACAGGCAGTCCGCCAATCGATGGGAGGTTGGAAATCCAGAGGCTTTTCTGGAGAATTGAGCTGGAAATATGCACTAAAGGGGGAGGAGGCAATCCAGAGCTGGGCCAGAAGATTTTTTTAAGGCTAGGAGAAGCATTCATGCTCCTTTCTCCACAAAAATAATTTCTGGAGTGGCCTTAAAGGGACTACCGGTTAGGCCATTCCACGTCATTAGTAGCTGAAAATTCCACAGGTATTCTACAACCAGCATAGGACCCTGATTTAAATATTGAAGTAAGGCTCCCATCATCTGACTGCCCATTGAGACCCACTCAAAAATCGAATCAGTTTGTTTCAGGCGACCAGTGGGTGGGAGACTATTTTTTTTCTACAGTTTTCTTCTGTCTTCTCTTTCAGGCTACTTAGTTTACAAGATATTGTGGGCCAGAGTCCTTCCTCCATGAAGCCAGTTTCCTTTACACTACAAATCCCTTTCACAACTTGGTTCTGAATCTCACACATGCACCAAAGGAAGTCAGCTTGTCGAGGGCTTCTGAATCATGGAAAATTATTTGGAAGTGAATGCTATGACACTGATATAAATCAACAGTTAGGATAGATGTCCCTGGTGTCTTTGCTGTAGTACCTTTGAAATCCCCGACTTATGCAATCATAATACTACACTTGGGGATATCAACACCATATCCCACTGGTTAACCCATTCTTCAAAAAGGTGAACAGAGCTCATTGGATTCCTAGGTGAGCATAAAAGCAACACATCATCTGCAAAAAGGAACATACAGTTTTAACAGAAGTGCCCAAGGATTCAAAAGTAAGGTATGAAATTGGAGTTGATAGGGACAATCATCAAGGCAAAAATGTCCTACTTCAATTATACTGTTGATGGCAATGGTGGGAAGCTTACATACACTATTTTTGTCAAACAGCCCAACGGAAAGAGACAAAGATGATGTCCATGGCAGTTGTGGGTTGGCAACATATGCAGTGGTCTGACAAGACAAGATTTTAACCTCAACAAATGAGACTAGTTCAACCTGACACACCTATAGCTTCCAAACTTCACTGATCAAGGGTGGGTTAATGGAAGGCAGGGTGAAATTACAAATGTCCAACAGACCTAATACGGCAGTAGTTTAACAAAGAATAAAAATTCAGATGGTACATGTTCCTACTCTTTACTCTACCAAAATCTTTCTAAATAGTACCCCCTCCCACCTATTGATTATATAGCATTAGTAGATTAGTCAGTCAATAATCCAAAATATTACAAAGTAGTACAAAGTATTTACAGCACAGACCTTTTGGCTCAACAGGTCAATGCTGGTATTTATGCTTCACATGAGTCTCCTCCTACCCTTCTTCATCTAAACCCATCAACATATTCTTCTAAGGGAAAGGTAAGGCAACCAAAGTCAGAGCTCCATGGATAACGAAATACACAGACAGTAAGATGAAGCAGAAAAAGGGGGCGTATGACAGATGTCAGGTTGAAAATACAAGTGAGAACCAGGCTGAATATAGAAAGTTCAGAGGGGAAATGAAAAAGGAAGTAAGAGGGCCAAAGAGATAGTATGAGAATAGATTGTCAGCTAAAATAAAAGGGAATCCAGAAGTCTTTTATTGGCATATAAATAGTAGATAGGGAGTAAGAGGAGAGGTGGGGCTGGTTAGGGACCAAAATTGAGACCTATGCATGGAGGCAGAGGGCAATGCTGAGATACTAAATGAGTATTTTGCATCTCTCTTTATCCAGGAAGAAGATGCTGTCAAAGTCATAGTACATAGTACAATATACATAGATGACCTGGAAGAGGGGACAGAGTGTAGTGTAACAAAATTTGCAGATGACACAAAGATTAGTGGGAAAGCGAGTTGTGTAGAGGACACAGAGAGGCTGCAAAGAGATTTAGATAGGTTAAGCGAATGGGCTAAGGTTTGGCAGATGGAATACAATGTCGGAAAATATGAGGTCATCCACCTTGGGAAAAAAAACAGTAAAAGGGAATATTATTTGAATGGGGAGAAATTACAACATGCTGCGGTGCAGAGAGACCTGGGGTTCTTGTGCATGAAACTCTTTTAGAGTCTACCTGCAAAACATAAACATTAAACTGTGCCACCCAACCTGGGTGACACACCAGACATTTACAAGGCCCTTTTTTTCCTTTTTTTGTTTTTTTTTTGGTTTTTTTTGTGTTTTTTTTTGGCACTAAAATCACAATTTCTCAATCCCAAAAAGTTAGTTTGCAGGTGCAGCAGGTAATCAGAAAGGCGAATGGAATGTTGGCCTTCATTGTGAGAGGGTTGGAGTACAAAAGCAGGGAGGTCCTGCTGCAACTGTATAGGGTATTAGTGAGGCCAGTCAGTTTAACCTCAGTACTGCATGCAGTTTTGGTCACCTTACTTAAGGAAGGATATACTAACCTTGGAGTATACTAGGTTGATTCCGGAGATGAGGGGGTTACCTTATGATGATAGATTGAGTAGACTGGGTCTTTACTCGTTGGAGTTCAGAAGGATGAGGGGCGATCTTATAGAAACATTTAAAATAATGAAAGGGATAGACAAGATAGAGGCAGAGTTTCCACTGGTCGGGGAGACTAGAACATAGCCTCAAAATACGGGGGAGCCAATTTAAAACCGAGTTGAGGAGGAATTTCTTCTCCCAGAGGGTTGTGAATCTGTGGAATTCTCTGCCCAAGGAAGCAGTTGAGGCTAGCTCATTGAATGTATTCAAATCACAGATAGATAGATTTTTAACCAATAAGGCAATTAAGGGTTATGGGGAGCGGGCGGGTAAGTGGAGCTGAGTCCACGGCCAGATCAGCCATGATCTTTTTAAATGGCGGAGCAGGCTCGAGGGGCTAGATGGCCTACTCCTGTTCCTAATTCTAATGTTCTTATGTTCTTATGAAAGAGGAGATAGTTGAGATTCTGAATGGGATAAAAATTGTAAAGAGGAAGTACTAGAAAGACTGGCTGTACTTAAAGTAGATAAGTTCCCACGACCAGATGGGATACATCCTAGGATGCTAAGGGAAGTAAAGGTGGAAATTGCAAAGGTACTCGCCATAATCTTCCAATCCTCCTTAGATATGGAGGTGGTACCAGAGGACTGGGGTGTAAGGATAAACCCAACAACTTCAGGCCAGTCAGTTTAACCTCGGTTGTGGGGAAGCTTTTAGAAACGATAATCCGAAACAAAATTACCAGTCACTTGGACAAGTGTGGAAAGCCAGCACTGATTTGTTAAAGGCAAATAGTGTTTCACTGACGTTATTGAATTTGTGATGAAATAACAGAGAGGGTTGATGAGGGCAACGCAGTTGATGTGGTGTGCATTGACTTCCAAAATATGTTTGATAATGTGTCACATAATAGGTTTGCCAGCAAAGTTGAAATCCATGGTATAAAAGAGACAGATATGAAATTGGCTAAGTGACAGGAAACAGAGTAGTGGTGAACAGTTGTTTATCGGACTGGAGGAAGGTATATAGTGGTGTTCCCCAGGGGTTGGTTCTAGGACCATTGCTTGTCTTGATATATATTAATGATTTGGACTTGGATGCACAGGGCACAATTTTAAAATTTGCAGATGACACAAAACTTCAAAGTATAGTGAACAGTGAGGAGTCATAGACAGTAAGAAGACATAGACAGGCTGGTGAAATGGGCGGACTCGTGGCAGATGAAAATTAACGCAGAAAAGTGTGAAGTGATACAGTTTGGTAGGAAGAATGAGGAGAAGCAATATAAACTAAAGGGTGCAATTGTAATGTGGATGCATGAACAGAGATACTTGGGGATATGTGTGCACAAATCATTGATGGTGGCAGGGCAGGTTGAGAAAGCAGTTAAAAAAGCATAGGGGATCCTGGGCTTTTTTAATAGAGGCATAGAGTACAAAAGCAATGATGAACCTTTATAAAATCTGGTTCGGCCTCAATTGAAGTATTGTGTCCAATTCTGGGCACCGTACTTTTAGGAAGGATGTGAAGGCCTCAGTGAGGGTGCAGAAAAGATTTACAAGAATGGTACCAGGGATGTGGGACTTCAGTTATGTAGATAGACTTGAGAAGCTGGGGTTGTTCTCCTCAGAGCAGAGAAGGTTGAGAGGAGATTTGATAGAGGTGTTCAAAATCATGAGGGGTCTAGACAGAGAGAAACTGTTCCCATTGGCGGAAGAGTCAAGAACCAGAGGACACAGATTTAAGGTGATTGGCAGAAGAACCAAAGGCGACATGAAGAAAAACTTTTTCATGCAGTGAATGTTTAGGATCTGGAATGCCCTCCCTGAAAGGGTGGTGGGGGCAAATTCAATCATGGATTTCAAAAGTGAATAAGTAACTGAAGGAAAAGATTTGCAGGCGCGGGATTGGATCTAGCTGAAGGGCTCTTGTAGAGAGTCGGCACAGGCTCGATGGGCCAAACGGTCTCCTTTTGTGCCCTAACCATTATATGATTCTATTTTCTCCCTCAAGTGCTCATCTAGCTTCCCCTTAAATCATCTTTGCTATTCGCTTCAACTTTAGCTTCCCTTCCGTCCTCAATCCATCCTTTTTTGGGGGTTAAAATTCTCCTCTTAGAATTTTGAAAGGAATTGATAGGGTATATGGTAAACCAATATTGAAAGCCTCAAATTCCTTTTTCGGAATCAGGACCAAAAAGTGCAATATGGCATCCTTTACATAAATAAAATACAGTCCAAGATAAATGCATTAGATAGATTTTTCCCTGCCTTCCCCTCCACCACAATGAAGAGACAGATTAAAGCATCGAAAGGTCATTCTTCAACCCGTAATTACATCCTTTCCTCAATCTACTCTAATTCACGTGTCCAAAGTAATGTTGGACGCTATTCTGTTTCAGCAGCAGGATTATAATAGAGATCTTGAAAAGAATGAAAATAGCTGGCCTAAAAGATAGAGACCAGTTTTAAAGGGCAGCTGCACAGGACACCATTCAGCACTGTTCGTTGAGGAGCATCTCTGGAGAGCAGCAACATTCTTAAAATTGGGGTGTAAACAACAGAAATGTAAAAAAAATATTCAATTGAGATTTTGGCACAGCTACAGTCAGTATAAGAGAGCCCCGCAAATGGCTCTGAATTCTGCCGGTACAAAAACAGCTAAATTAAAAATAACCTTTCGAATATGAAGCTACTCATTTTAGTTTTGTAAATGTTAAGAGTCGGTTAAATGAAAACTAAACAATTTCTACAAATATTAATCAGAAAATATTAACATTAGATGCTAATTAGACTTTGCTTCTCTCTGAAATTCTCTTTTGTTGTTGTTCCAATTCTGGTTTTCTATGGGAGGAACTCATTAATATAATAAACAGTCAGAGTTTCTTTCTGATTTGGGTGACTTAACGCATGTACCGTACAACCACATTTGCTCATTATCACTGTAGAGGGGAACTTCTATACATCTCCGTGAAAGACACAACTATCATTCTGTGCTAGCTAACCTCCCACTGAAAAGAGCATAATTAACCCATTCTGTAAATCTCATTAAGCCTTCAGATCAATATGCTCACTCAAACAATTGTGTAATTGGTTTCAAATTATCTTGGGAGTGTGGGAATCATATGCTGTGTTAATGAATGCAATTGTAGATTCAAATACAAGAAATTAGCCTGTTTTGTCAATAATAGAGAGGGTGAGTGCTTATAATGAGTTGTACCATTCCACAATTTCAGCAACAAGCAAAGCACATGGACAAACCATTTTATGTCAAATGGGCGCAGGACTGGTGTGGTACAACTCATCAAGTACCCACTAACAGCTTATGATAAACCTGATCAGCAAAATCATTTCTGTATGGTTCTGCTAACATAAACTCTTCTTAATTTACCTAAAATTTCCTCCAAAATTTCCCCTACATTGGCAGCTTTCCACATTGCATAAATCTGGTGCCATGCATTATCCTCCGTGGCCAACGCCAATAACCTGGACTATAAACACAGAGGGCTAATACCTGCTACTAAAGAAGATCACCTTTTCTATTTAATGATAGTTTTCAAAATATATTCACATTTACAGTGTCTGCTTTTAAAAAAAATATACAGAGATATTCCTATAAGCTAGAGATATGGGGCTAGAACCTCCACTTTTTTGCATGCTTAACACCCACTTAATGCCCATTTTACCATTGAAATGATGTATAACACCCATATATCGCCCATTTTGGCACAAAATGGAAACTGACGGGCATTTTTAGGAAACTTATCGCCGAGCGTTACTTTCCCCATGGGCTTAACGCCGGGAAAAAATATTACCACCCGCCCAGTTTTTTGGGGTGGAATCATCAGAATGGCCGAAATCAACACCCATAATATCGTCCAGCATTACTTCCCACACTGATTTAACGCCGAGATTCAATATTAACGCCCGACCACTTTTTTTTGTCGTAAAGGGCATATTTACTGAAACTAGCGGCCATGGAGATCGCCCAATGTCAATTTCACCACCTTGCACACATATCGCTCACAATATCGCTCACCCAAAAAAACACCCAGAAAAAGTGGAACTAACCGGAACTAATCACAGCATTATGGACGCCATGTTCTAGATCACATGTCGCGTCCTTTAAAAGGCTGCTGTGCTTCAACCTTGGCAGAATTCGGATGTACTCTGCAGGTTGTTGGAGTTGATGTGAACATATGTAAAAACATCTTGACCATAATGTGACTGATTGGAATTGAAGAGGTGTCTTCATCGGTACATTCCTTGTTTGTGACCAATCGGTGGAAAACAGAGAGCTACTGCAATGGGGCCTGTCCTTTCTCACCCTCTCTTGGTGACCAATTACATGCAGCAGACTCGAGATTGCCAAAGAAATGCTCCATTGCATTATGTGCCCAATGTAAGACGTGACAAACCGATGAGGAGGACCAGACGTTACACCCCCCGCAAATACGAGGAGAAACACTTTCCCGACACCACCTGCCTTCAGAGACTGCGTTTCCACAAAGAGGTTATCACTGAGGAATGCCAGCTGATAAGGGCAGATTTGCAGCCTGCCAGCACCATCAGTACTGCACGGTCCGTCGAGGTCAACGTCACCGCGGCACTGTCGTTCTATGCCTCGGGTTCTTTTCAGGCCACAGCTGGAGACATTTGCAGACTTTCTCAGCATGCCACACATTGCTGCATTAGACAGGTCACTGAAGCCCTGAATGCATGCAGGAGGGACTTGATCAGCTTCCCTATGACCAGCAAGGCACAGAGTGAAAGCGCTCCAGGATTCTCCAGTATTGCAAACTTCCCCAAGGTGCAGGGAGCAATAGACTGTACGCACACTGTGATGAAGGTACTGTTTCAGGATGCAGAGGTTTTCAGGAACTGCAAGGGATTCCACTCCCTGAATGTCCAACTGGTTGTTGACCAGCAGCAAATTTTACTGGCAGTGAATGCTCAATTTCCGGGCAGCATCCATGATGCTCACATCCTGCGTTAGAGCACTGTATCTGACTTGTTTAACAATCAGCCACAAGGTCAATGCTGGATGCTAGGTGACAAAGGATATGGCCTCGTCACCTGGCTGATGATCCCGCTGCGTGACACCCACACCGAAGCCGAGAGGCGATACGAGAGCCACAGAGCAACTCGCAATATCGTGGAGGAAACCATTGGAGTGCTGAAGCAGCGCTTTAAATGCCTGGACCACTCAGGAGGCGAGCTCCAATACCACCCTGAGCAGGTAGCTCAATTCGTGGTGGTGTGCTCCATGCTGCACAACTTGGCTATCAGGAGGGGACAAGAATTGCCTGATGAGTCTGACAGTCCACCTCACCAGAGAGAGGAATAGGAGGATGAGGAGGCGGACGCTGACATCGGCCCAGATAATCAGGCTGATGCTGAAGCTATGCGCCCGCACCATTGTAGACCGCATGAAAAGGCCTGTGGTGGCATGATATCGCTTTGCATGAAAGAACGTTGGTGTTATTTACAAGGCTGACACACTGCTGGGTGTGCAGGTTATACATCAATGGTGGGCATCGCCTTGGTGACAGTTAAAGTTTAAGTTGATTGAAGTTAAATGTAATTATACCCTTTGATCAATGAATCACCAGCGTGTAATGGTGCAGATTTCTGAGCCAATGCACTGCAAGGTTTTGTGAAATAAAAAACATTTAAACCAAACATTAGTCTTAAATTATCAGTATTTCTGTACAAACCAACTCTTCCTCCAGCCCCCCTGCTTCTCCTTCCCACCTCTACCCCTTCCCTTTCCCCTCCTGATTCCAAGCCGCCTGGCCAAGGAGCTCCTCAGGCAATGCTTCATTGGGGGGGTGGGATGGGGGTGGCGGCCGAAATGCTGCTTGGACGGATCCGAGGTGGGAACGTGCTCTGAGCCAGAAGCAAGATGTTGCTGCTGGCTGTCACGTGTGGTTGGCAGTGGGGGTGCAGCACCTTGGGGTGCAGTGCCACGCTCTGGGACCACTGGGAGCCCTCTGCCACCAGTGTTCCTGGCTACCAGCTCGAGGGCCTCCTCCATCCCTTCCATGTTATATCTTATTTGGTGGACAAAAACTCGGTGCCAACTATGTTCTTGGTGCTTAGTAGGCTTTATGCTGCTGGTGGATCTCCCTCGTGCCTCTCACAACAGCCAGACAAGCACACACCACAGTCACACATCCTTTCAGTGCCTCTGAGCTCCCTCTCTCTCTGTCTCCTCTTCTGCGCATGTCATGATGACCCTTGACCTCCTGAATCACGGGAATCGAGTGTTGCCATGCCGTTGCTAAGGACGCCGACACTTTACGGCAGAAGGTCAAAAAAATGTAACGCTACCGCCCATTTCATATCGCTCGCAGTAACGCCCATTTTTAAAAATGGAGACTAGGTGCTTTGAGAATGGGCGAGAAGCCGGCGATCTGAAAATCCTTTTTTACCGCCCACGCCGGAAATATCACCCAAAAGTGGAGTTTCTGGCCCATAGACCCTCCCTCCATCATAAGGGCCTGTTTGTTGATGTCAGTGCTCAGCTCTATTCACAATTCATCAGATAATGAAATCGCCCATATAATGAAGGCGCTCATTTCCACATGCAGCTTGACCTGGACAACATCCAGGCTTGGGTTGATGTGTGACGCAAATGTTACTTGCCACTCAAGTGCCAGGCAATGACCATCTCCAATGAGAGAGCCTAACCAACTCCGCATGGTATTCAACGGCATGATTACTGCCAAGTTCCCTCACCAACATCTTAGGGATCATCATCGACCAGAAACTCAACTAGAACAGCCATATAAATGCCATGGCTACTAGAGCAGGTCAGAGGCTGGGTATTCTGTGGTGAGTGGCTCACCTCCTGATTCCCCAAAGCCTTTCCACCACCTACAAAGCACAAGTCAGGACTGTGATGGAATACTCTCCACTTGCCTAGATGAATGCAACTCCAACAACACTCAGGAAGCTCCACACAATTCAGAACAAAGCAGTCCACGTGATTGAAACCTCATCCACCAGATACCCACGGAATGATAGTGCTAATTCGCCAACTGGAGCAGCACTCACAGGGAGTATCGGTTGGAAAATTGTGGGCCCATAACCCCCAATTTTCCATCCATTAATTTGAAAAGATGGAAAATTAGGTAGTGCAGGCCCTGGATTTCCTATAACTGCTGTTCTGTGCCAGAAGCAACGAATTGGGAAAATCAATGTTTCGATCACACTGCTGATTGTCTTCATTGTCTTCAGATGAGTGGAGAAAACTAGAAGAAGAAGAAGAACGAGCTTGGGTCAAAGTAATATAATGAATCTTTTAATAGAAGGAGTAAGCATCTGTTTTCAGATGCAAAGGCTGCAATGCTGCCACAATGCGCAACTGAAATGGGCGGTCCAAAGCCAGCTTGGATTTGGGCCTTGAGCCTGATTATTATTAATTGGGTGAGCTGCTGTCATTTGACATGCCTCCATAGGCAGCTCACCCATTTGAAGAAAATCTGTTACATCTCTAATCTTTTTCAGTTCTGACAAAAGGTCATTGACCTGAAATGTTAACTCTGTTTCTCTCTCCATTGATGCTACCTGACCTGCTGAGTGTTCCAAGAATTTTTTGAAGAAAATTATTATCAGCCCACTTACCTTGCTGGTGGTGGCTCGAAGGTAAGTTCAATATCCAACTTCTACAAAGGGGCCTAAAACAAGTGTTAGCCCCCCAATTTACATATATCTAAAACAGTAGAATACGTCAGAGGAGGTAGTGACCAAACTGTACAGTGGACTGGCCAGATTACACCTTCAATACTGCATTCAGTTCAAGTGCTGAGTGCAGGGCAGAGAAAAAGCAGGAGGCTCCTCGAGTTAGAAGTCTGAGTTCTGAGGAAGGAGTGGAGAAAATTGTGCTTTTCAACCGAGAAAGGAGCTCCTGAGAAGAGATTTTGTAGCAGTTTACAAGATTGTTAAGGTAGGGCGAGCGTATTTTCTAAACCAAATCCGGCGACACACAGGGTGGGGGCACAGCAAAATAGCCAGGATATATTTCAAGAAAACCAGCATGGCGACATTGTTGCTCCTGCTAGTGGAATACGTGTGGAGACAGTCCCATTTTCACTTTACATCGAATCTCAAATCTTGCGTGTGTTCTGGCAATCGTGCTCTATCATCTATAATTGTCCCCAAATACCACCTTTTAATTTGTCAATTTTAAAACTGTTCCAAACAGACTGAGATTTTCCACACAAGGTGTGAATCACCATCTCAGAAAGTTTCAGGAACGTTTTCCTGGTGAGAGCATTTAGAGCTTGCCTTATTAAGTAAAAAAAACACGATGTGCCATATTAATCTGAAGTAAAGTAAATCCACTCGCCCACCAGCTCTCACTGCGCCCTCAGCTTCTCCCATGCATTTTAAAGGTTCTACCCTCCAGCCAGTCACTATTGGCTGAAAAACAGGATCAGCTGACTCAATTCCCCAGAATACAGTGCGGCCCAAGCTATCAATGGGGTCCTTTATCTGCCGCACTGCACTGTGGGAAGGCAAGGCTGCCATCATCGCCTTCGTTCAGCCAACTCCTGGAATCTGTTCCTGAGCCCAAACCGGATGGGAACAGGCCAAAAATCTCCCCCGGGGTTTCTGTATATCGTGTTTAAAAGAAACAAAGGGGCCGAAATTGCCCCTTTCTATATGAGCCATGACCACCTCAAAGAGGCAGCCATGGGTCGATAAAGACTCACTGTTCGGTCGGCGCGGAGGGGCTGCCATTTTGTAAGTTGCCCTCCTTTATTTTTGGAGTGGTATACGGGACTGTCCCACCCATTTTCCCGCCACGTCGGGCACGCGCTGATCCATTACCGACCCACCCGCACTTCCGCCTCTCTCCTGACACCAACACCGCTCTGACTGGAAACAACAAACAACGTGCTGAAAATTGCCGGATTGTCTGCACTGAAAAATCGGTAGGTATGCCCCGTTTCGGGCAGGGGGCAATTTCAGCCCCAAAGACTTTAACGGGGACAGTTTTTCTGAGCCGGGGACTCTTCGGGAGAAACTGTTTGCCCGGTAACACAGTACCTAAACCGAGGACTATCCCTGGAAAATGGGTTGCTATGGTCAACCTATGTTAAGGGAATAGAAAAAGTAAATCCAGAATAGTATTTTAAATTAAACTGTGATAATATAACAAAGAGACCTAGGTGCACACTATTATAATGGTTATTTTAGACTGATACTCGGAAATCTTTCACAAATCAGGGAGCAGAGGCGAAATCCCTGAAACCAGTAAATAAACAAATAGATGCTCTAATGAGGGAGAGGGGAGTCCTTCTGCATGAATGAAGTAAGATGAGCCGAAGGACCTTTTCTCATCCATAATTATCTTGTTAACTCCTTGGCTTCAGGCCTAAATTCAGGCCTGTTTTTGAGCTGTCCTTTTTTTAAAGCTGGTCAGCGTTTGCTAGTTTTCTAAATTGGCATGGACCAGGATGTGAAAATGACAATTAGGCCAATCTCCTTGGGCTGGATTTTCATCATTTAGCCCGACCACTGGTTTTCCGGTGGTATTTCAGTGCTATTTAAAATTTGTGTTTTTTTTTAACCACTGAAATACCACTTTCACTCAAGGACGCTATTTTCATCAAATATGACTGGTGGTAAGACTAACTCTATTTCATTCTTATTTTTGATCATGCAACACTCAAAGTAAAATGTGTGGTAATTTTGCAGATAGTAAAAATGGTGGCATTGATGAATTTACCTCTGGTGGTCATTTTCGGTGGTATTTCGGTGTTGGAGTCGTGGCCGCAGGTAAAAGAAATGCAGGGTGGGGGCTGATGTTTTATTGCTGTTTTTGTTCTTGCTGTTGATATTGTAGTTGTTCTTGTTGTGTTATTGTTAGTTTCTCGCTTGTAGGTTGATGTTTTTTTAGATGGATGAGCAAAACAATCCAGTAATGGATTGCTGGGGCTGTAATTATGAAAAAGAAAGCCGATGACTTACCTGCCAGCACTTCTAAGTGGTAGATACACCTCATACAAATTCCCTGTTTACATTTGTTGAGTCTTGCTGTATCTTAATTGGCAAATCCGAGCATTGGGGGAAGAATCCCAGCATTCATCCACTCTTTCTTCTATTATATGATGGTCTTGTGGGCTGGGACCGCGCCGACTTCCGGGCCGGGCTACCGCACGCTGCTCCCTCAGCCATCAGCAGGCCGGGGCCATTAGAGGGAGTGGCATGCGGCTGCCCGGCCCGGAGGTAGGCGTGGTCCCGGCCTGTAAGACCATCAGCAGGCCGGGGCTATCAGAGAGAGCAGCGTGCGGCAGCATGCCAATGCACGAAGCAGTACGTGCTACTGCAGGAGGGCGATGGCTGACTGCAGTGCGGGCAGGTACAGCAAGAGTGGCGAGGTCGGGGCGAAGGAGCTTGTAGAGGAATATGATCGGGGCTCAGGAGAGACGAGAGTTGGGGCCCAGAAGAGCTGAGGACCCAGAAGAGAGCACGGGCCAGCCCACACTGCGATATGTGTGTGCACTAGGTCTGTGCAGCAGAGCTGGTCTCCAGTTGTCTTGGTTAATCCTTGCCACTGGACCAAGACCATGTGGTGGCTGGGTTGCAACGGCCACCACACGTTAAAAAAAATCCAAGCACAGGCATCTTCCACCCTTCAAGATGTAGTTTGGGATCTGGAATAGTAGGTCCTTCATTGAAACACCTGTGAACTCATCCTTTCTCGGCGTGGAAGCAAGTCATTCTCGATTCGAGGGACTGCCTATAATGATGATGATGATTGTTGTTGTTGCAAAAAATTTAAAATCGTTCAAGTTAAAAAAATTATTTATTTATTGACTTTTACATTTTTCAAAGTTTACAACATTTTATAAAATTTGGTTCAACCTAACCATTCTTGTACTGTGTCTAACTTTTAGAAAATGAAGGGTAAAACTCAACATTAGAATGGGCGGTAAAGGTGAAACCTAACTCTCACTGTTCAAGCAAAGCATTGATTTATGAGCTGCTGATGTCCTCAAATTTTCTTAAATATCCTTACAATGTCCTCCAATAGCCTCAAATAACCTTAAAATCGAACTCTGAACTCACAAAGATGTCTGTGTAAAACTCAGCCTTCTCTCATGTGGAATGGACTGCAACTCCGTTTTTAAAAATGGCGTCCATAGCACTGGATTCGATCAGATAAGATCAGATAAGACTGCACTTTTCTCAGTGGTAATTTAGGCCAGTGGTAAAAATGATAGTACTGATGAATTTACCTCTGGTGGTAATTTTCGGTGGCATTTCAGTGTTGCACACTGAATGACGTCATAAAAACGGCAAAAAAGTAAGATCAGTGGTATTTTTTACCACTGGTGGTAAATCACTGATGAATTTCGGTGCTAAATTGTGAAATCGGCGATAATTCGGTGGTAATCTGCGATGAATTTATTACTGGTGTATTTTCGGTGACAAATGATCGAAAAAATGACGAAAATCCAGCCCCTTGTATTTCAATGAATTCATGCGGCTGAGAAGAAGAAACATGTTTAATTGTATTGCAAACATTGCAATCCTCCTTACTGACCTATTGTTACATCTGATTTTCCCTAAATAAACACTATTGGTTTGTCCTAAACTTTTACATGAACTGGTTTATTTTTAATAATCCTAATTTCAGCAATGTGGCCTCGTGGTATTTAGATTTTTTTTTAATTCCCTCCTCATGCAGACATTGACCAATGCTGGGCACAGTTCCATTGGCCCCCAACACCTTGCTGAAGTGACAATTCTTCCATCCATGAGCCCAGTGAGCAACAACCAGCTATTGAACCACACGGAGAATTACAACAGACCTGATCCTGTCTTAATTCAAAGCCCACACAGGTTCATTTTCTAGCAAGTGTCATTGTCAGAACAGGTTGTTAACTTGATCTCAGACAAGTGCTGCAAACTGTTTCGGCATCAAGTTTGTATTATTACAAGGACATGATGCAATGGAAGGGTAAAGAAGGAGGAAGCAGTACTTGTGTGTCAGCCAGACACTGAATAAGAGTAATGTCAGTGTCTAAAATTTATTATAAAGTATGAACAAGATACCTGTACATGTGTTCTCAAACGCACATTCACGGTGTGTTGCCACGAAGGAGAGACAGATCCTATCAAAACACAGTGTATTTTGATACTTTTGCCCCTGAACATGAGCTAAGTAGACAGTCTGCTCCAGTGCAGCTGCCCAATTGTCTACATATCGGAGATAAGTTGAGACAATGAATGGTCATAGCAGGTTTATATAAACAGCATTACTTTATTAACTCATTAAGAAATCTATGCCTTAAAAAGCTTTCAAGCTTAATCACCCTCAAAAAGCACCAGAATAGCATTTGAGTCTCGTTATTTCTGCTTTGTTGCCTCAGAACTCTCAGGTCCACTATAGCAGTATCATGCATGGGCAGTACTAAACATTTTATAGAATGGTTACAGCACGGAAGAAGGCCATTCGGCCCATCGAGCCCGTGCTGGCTCCTTGGAAGAGCACTTCAGCTAGTCCCATTCCTCCGCCCTTTCTCTGTAGCCCTGCAAAAAATGTTCTTTCAGGTAGTATTTAGTATTAAACGTAGCAGAAAATATTTACTTTACTAATATGAATAAAGCTAAATCTGGTATGTTAGCCAACAGACCAAAGCCAACTCAACCAGATGAGTGAGTGGTGCAAAGGCCTGGCAAAAGCTTACACTCCTACAATGTCACAACTGAGTCATAACGTCACACAATACTTTAATTCCATCTACTAATAGTACAATGAATGTTCTTACACTTTTACGCTGGGCTGACGGAACCTCGAACAGAGTAAAACATTAGGCGTAGTTCTGAGCAGTGATCACTGCTCAGTTCCTATTTCCTAAATACAATTAGTAAAAGGTTAGGGTTTTGCAGAACTCTGCCCAACAGACGAGTGTTTAGATACTTGGGACTTGGAACTCATGGGGGCCGAAATTGACCCTCTTCTTAAGTCTTGTTACCACCGCAAATCGACAGCCAAGCTGCGGAGTGGCGTGGCTGCCAACTTTTGGTGGAATGGCCGCTGGTAGCCCAATTGCCCTCCCAAGCTTTCCCGGCGATGCCCCGATCCTCCTCCTACAACTTCGCTGCTGCCGATCCGTCTTAAGCACGTTATTACTGTGCACACCACCGATCTAACCCCCCCGATGGCGACATTCCCCTCGGAAAATCTTCAGCCCGCCCGGCAGTGCCAAAACCAGCTTTTCCCCAGAGGTCCAGTGAGGCTGTGGCCTGCTGCAGCGTTGGTGCGGCTTCCCTTAAAGGGAGGGCGCACTGCTGTGGCCGGCAGTTTTTTTTGTTGGCTGACTGCCATGTCAGCCCAACAAATATGCCCTCGGGTTCGGCCGGGCCACCATGGACAGCCTGGCACCCCCTATTGGGTGCCAGGCCGCTGGCCCGGCCGAAACCCTCCCTGGTGGCCCAGTGGGCCAAAGTTTTATAATCGCGGAGGCTCTCCCCTTTAAGTGAAGGGGAGAGCCGTGGTGACGCGGTGCCGTGATGACGTCATCGCGGCGGTCATTCTACAATGCCCGAACTTCTGCCCCTCAGTTGCTGTCACTGCCACATATCTGCCCCTCAGGTGCAGTCATTGTCCCCATTATGATCGAGTTCCGTATCGGAGAAAAAAAGAAGCAAAGAGTTGAATGTTGCTCAAGAGGCGACCTGAACCACAGCTGCGCTAAAAACCATCGAAACGGGGCGGGTACGCAATTTCTACCCCATGGACTTGAGCACAAAATCTAGGAGTGCTGTACTGTTAGAGGTGCCATCTTTCGGACAAGATGTTAAACCGAGGCTCTGTCTGCCTTCTCAGGTGGCTGTAAAAGTTTCCATGCCACTATTCAAAGTAAAGCAGGTGCATTGTCTCCAGTGTCCTGGCCAGTATTTATCCCTCATACAACATCACTAAAAAAGGTTATCTCGTCATTATCTCACTGCTGTTGTGGGACCTTACTGTTTGAAAATTGCTGCATTTCCTGTGTTACAACAGTGACTACACTTCAAAAGTCCTTCATTGTCTGTAAAGCACTTTGGGATGTCCCGAGATGATGAAAGGTGCTATATAGCTAGTCGTTTTAGCTAGTCATTTTATCTGTTGCACAATCTCTGGAGCAAAATATCAAAGGTTATTGAAATTGTATTTGTCATGTATTTCACCATCTTGCAATGACAATAGTTATGTAACTGTAATCAAGCACAATGTACCTGTACCCTTGAAATGCACACTCCTCACCTGGGTTTCCAGGTATAAAAGGGGAGGTCCCACCCAGGTTCAGCACTCTTTGGTCTTGGGAACAGAGTGACTGTGTCTGACATATACATGCCTCGTGTGAGTTTGCAACAAGGTGCAGAGACACTACAGTATTGGAGCTCTTTGAAATGTATAGTATAGATATTCCACAGTGTGATGATATTTTAGGACTACCAGACTATAAGATACATCTCAACTTGTGCCTTTGTAATTTGTCAAATTACTTTCAACATTTGAGCATGTCTCATTCTCTGAATTCATTTGCATCTAAATATCTGATCTTCGCAGAATGGAGCATACTTTACATTGCAAGCGATGATATCATGCTTTAGATATTTTATTTAACGGAGCTGACATCACATTTAAAACCACAGTGATATCAGGAAATCCACAGAGCTTTATGAATGGATAAACACTGGGGCACCACTCACCTTCATCTCTTCATTGTCAGAAGGCAATGCCAGAACTGTGCTGAGTTTCACAATATGCAAGGCTACTGCTCTCTCTTGAGTCTGTCTAATTTGTATGGGTCGACTTCAGGACACCAGCAGACAACATTGAAACAATTGCACAGCACAAGATCTTGCATGTATAATTGTTCAAATTCACAATCACAACTTTATATTCAAGAACATAAGAAAAGGCAATTTAGTCCACTGAACCATGTGCCTTTAGTATTCTACTTATTTTGCCCCAGCTTCTTACAATGTTCAGAACCAGAGATGGACACCTGCGGCCTCAATGCCCTGGCAATCCAGCCCCTGAAGCTCAGGCAACTCAATCCTATTTGCTGGTTTGTCCTGCAAGGATTTCATGCGCCTAAAAGTTTGAAAAAGGCTATAATTAGCACTGTTGCCCTATTGTTTCTTAAATCCTAAATCAGAACATCAAGATTGGTGAGCATTGGCAATTTGAAAGATGTGGAGATAAACAGGAGCATGGAGCACAGAAGATCTGAAGGGTTGTTCCAATCCCTTGCTGGAATTTCAGGCGTTTACACCATTTCTCTGGGGATTCTGTCGATCTCCCACCAGAGAACCCTTGCAGAACCTCCAGACATATGTAGCTCCTGAGGCTTTGTAGTGCAACTAAGTGGCCCACAAAGAAGAAAAGCTTTGGCATCTCCGTTTTAGATGCCCCCAGCAACTGTCTGTGGTCCTGTGCTTCGAGAATCTAAGCACAGGCCAGCAACGCAGAGAACCAATTCCACAGCTCAAACAAAATGGTGGGCATTTATGCTTTGCTTCCAACTGAGTGAGAAGAAACCTTTGTTCGAGCTGCCAGAACTACAGCTGATGATGGGACTCCAGCATAATGTAGAATATTAAATGATTTTTGGATTTATGAATCTGTTCTGAGTTTTAAAAAGTGAAAAGAAAAGCAAGAGGGTTCTGAAATTGTTTGGCGTTCAATCCAACTCTGGCCATAACTCCAGGTGGAGAGGGGCAGAATTCTTCAGTAGAGGGTGGAGACCTGGCCTTCCCACTTTTTGCCTTATAAAGGGATGGAACCTCTATCCACCTCAGTCAAAAAAAATGATAGCAAGTTGGTGGATCCATGAATAGGGATTCCCTATGCTGCATGTTCCTGTCAGGAGCCAGCACATCAGTGGAAGTTGATCTGCTTAGTGAGGTGAGGCATCACAGCCTCCGCTAGGGCGAATGTGAGTCCCCCCGGTGGGGTCCTGGCCTGGGGAGTGGCCTTGGACCCTGAAGCAAACTGCAACTTTTCTTTTCATAAATGTGGAATATGCTCCCTTGCTCAGGTGGCCAAAGGGGGTGTAGTTGGGATGTTGGGAGATTGGGCGGGGGGGGTGAGCAGAAGCAGGCATATATTGGCAAAGCTCCGCCACCTCCACCCACCTTCCCAAGACTGACAGGTGCCAGATTTTCTGCCAGCTGTGGGAAGGTGGGCACAAGAAATGGACCCAAAGTGGTGTTTGTACCTACCTGTCCCATGCAAATGGAATGTCATCACCAGTGTGCCCTCCCACTGACCCTGGAAACTCTGGCAAGGTTAACCTCGATTGGACATGATCCTGGCATGGTTGCATCCTGAGGGAATTTAGGGTCTAATGAGCAAATAGTACTGAGCATTGAAACCTGCAAGTTTCAATGACAGCTTTACGAAAAGAAAAAAGGCAATTACCTTGTATTCCACGTTACGTGCAACATTTCTATGGCTTTCGAGGACAAGTATTAACTTATCATAGAAACAAAATCCAGTTGTAACTGTATAATGCTACTGTTGGTTAGAAATAATTTCCTGAACAATTTGGTTTTTACAGAAACAAGTCTTCTCACAAGGTGATAAAGGATTGACTTCAGTGCACAAGTGTCCTTCTCACTGCTCGTTCAAGCCGTGGCATTGACGTCAATCACCCAAACAATTGCTAATGACACGTTTGGTCAATAGCACAGGTGATTATTTGACAGTGTTTACCTTTTACCTGAATGTGGTGTTAGTGATGTCACCTGATTTTTGAAATCACGAGCATCACCAATTGCTATTAATCCAAATCCAGACCAACATGTCCTGTAAACTGGGAATAACACTTGTCTGCAGGGAGAGGGGTTCAAACCACTCCAAAACCCTCTTCCTCCAGTTTGTTTTATGTCACTTAGAAACAAGAGATATTTTCCAGTAAATTTCCACTCTCTGGAGCCAAACTTGGTGGACTTACTTGGTGGGAGTCCGCTGCAACAAGGGGAAGGACCGCTGCGTGAAGGCAGGCCTAACCTCAACGGTAAGTATGAAGACCGACAAAAAAAGGGTAGTAAACTTATTTTCTTTATTTTATTCCCAGTGATTCAGGTAGATGGGGACCCCTGAAGGTTTTCCAGTGTTTTAAAAAAATGTTTGGACATTTTTAATTTTAATAAGCTGGGTGGCAGTGTGAGCTGTGAGGAGGATGCTAAGAGGCTGCAGGGTGACTTGGACAGGTTAGGTGAGAGGGCAAATGCATGGCAGATGCAGTATAATGTGGATAAATGTGAGGTTATCCACTTTGTTGGCAAAAACATGAAGGCAGAATATTATCTGAATGGCGGCAGATTAGGAAAAGGGAAGGTGCAATGAGACCTGGGTGTCATGGTACATCAGTCATTGAAAGTTGGCATGCAGGTACAGCAGGCGGTGAAGAAGGCAAATGGCATGTTGGCCTTCATAGCTAGGGGATTTGAGTATAGGAGAGGGAGGTCTTAATGCAGTTGTCCAGGGCCTTAGTGAGGCCTCACCTAGAATATTGTGTTCAGTTTTGGTCTCCTAATCTGAGGAAGGACATTCTTGCTATTGAGGGAGTGCAGCGAAGGTTCACCAGACTGATTCCCGGGATGGCAGGACTGACATATGAGGAGAGACTGGATCGACTGGGCCTGTATTCACTGGAGTTTAGAAGGATGAGAGGGGATCTCATAGAAACATATAAAATTCTGATGAGACTGGAGAGGTTAGATGCAGGAAGAATGTTCCCGATGTTGGGGAAGTCCAGAATCAGGGGACATAGTCTAAGGATAAGGGGTAAGCCATTTAGGACGGAGATGAGGAGAAACTTCTTCACTCAGAGAGTTGTTAACCTGTGGAATTCTCTACCGCAGAGAGTTGTTGATGCCAGTTCGTTGGATATATTCAAGAGGGAGTTATATATGGCCCTTACGGCTAACGGGATCAAGGGGTATGGAGAGAAAACAGGAAAGGGGTACGGAGGTGAATGATCAGCCAAAATGACCTCCAAACAGTAGTAGTGATGTTGGGGAGGGCATCAAACAGGAAATTAGGGGTGCATGCAATAAAGATGCAGCAGTTATAATGGGTGACTTTAATATGCACATAGATTGGGCTAACCAAACTGGAAGCAATACGGTGGAGGAGGATTTCCTGGAGTGCATAAGGGATGGTTTTCTAGACCAATATATCGAGGAACCAACTAGGTGGGAGGCCATCTTAGACTGGGTGTTGTGTAATGAGAGAGGATTAATTAGCAATCTCGTTGTGTGAGGCCCCTTGGGGAAGAGTGACCATAATATGGTGGAATTCTGCATTATGATGGAGAATGAAACAGTTAATTCAGAGACCATGGTCCAGAACTTAAAGAAGGCTAACTTTGAAGGTATGAGGTGTGAATTGGCTAGGATAGATTGGCGAATGATACTTAAGGGGTTGACTGTGGATGGGCAATGGCAGACATTTAGAGACGACATGGATGAACTACAACAATTGTACATTCCTGGCGTAAAAATAAAAAAGGGAAGGTGGCTCAACCGTGGCTATCAAGGGAAATCAGGGATAGTATTAAAGCCAAGGAAGTGGCATACAAATTGGCCAGAAATAGCAGCGAACCCGGGGACTGGGAGAAATTTAGAACTCAGCAGAGGAGGACAAAGGGTTTGATTAGGGCAGGGAAAATGGAGTACGAGAAGAAGCTTGCAGGGAACATTAAGACGGATTGCAAAAGTTTCTATAGATATGTAAAGAGAAAAAGGTTAGTAAAGCCAAACGTAGGTCCCCTGCAGTCAGAATCAGGGGAAGTCATAACGGGGAACAAAGAAATGGCGAACCAATTGAACAAGTACTTTGGTTCGGTACTCACTAAGGAGGACAAAAACAACCTTCCGGATATAAAAGGGGTCAGAGGGTCTAGTAAAGAGGAGGAACTGAGGGAAATCCTTATTAGTCGGGAAGTTGTGTTGGGGAAATTGATGGGATTGAAGGCCGATAAATCCCCAGGGCCTGATGGACTGCATCCCAGAGTACTTAAGGAGGTGGCCTTGGAAATAGCGGATGCATTGACAGTCATTTTCCAACATTCCATTGACTCTGGATCAGTTCCTATGGAGTGGAGAGTAGCCAATGTAACCCCACTTTTTAAAAAAGGAGGGAGAGAGAAAACGGAATTATAGACTGACATCGGTAGTGGGTAAAATGATGGAATCAATTATTAAGGATGTCATAGCAGTGCATTTGGAAAGAAGTGACATGATAGGTCCAAGTCAGCATGGATTTGTGAAAGGGAAATCATGCTTGACAAATCTTCTGGAATTTTTTGAGGATGTTTCCAGCAGAGTGGACAAGGGAGAACCAGTTGATGTGGTATAATTGGACTTTCAGAAGGCTTTCGACAAGGTCCCACACAAGAGATTAATGTGCAAAGTTAAAGCACCATGGGATTGGGTGTAGTGTGCTAACATGGATTGAGAACTGGTTGTCAGACAGGAAGCAAAGAGTAGGGGTAAATGGGGACTTATCAGAATGGCAGGCAGTGACTAGTGGGGTACCACAAGGTTCTGTGCTGGGGCCCCAGCTGTTTACACTGTACATTAATGATTTAGACGAGGGGATTAAATGTAGTATCTCCAAATTTGCGGATGACACTAAGTTGGGCGGCAGTGTGAGCTGCGAGGAGGATGCTATGAGGCTGCAGAGCGACTTGGATAGGTTAGGTGAGTGGGCAAATGCATGGCAGATGAAGTATAATGTGGATAAATGTGAGGTTATCCACTTTGGTGGTAAAAAGAGAGAGACAGACTATTATCTGAATGTTGACAGATTAGGAAAAGGGGAGGTGCAACGAGACCTGGGTGTCATGGTACATCAGTCATTGAAGGTTGGCATGCAGGTACAGCAGGCGGTTAAGAAAGCAAATGGCATGTTGGCCTTCATAGCGAGGGGATTTGAGTACAGGGGCAGGGAGGTGTTGCTACAGTTGTACAGGGCCTTGGTGAGGCCACACCTGGAGTATTGTGTACAGTTTTGGTCTCCTAACCTGAGGAAGGACATTTTTGCAATTGAGGGAGTGCAGCGAAGGTTCACCAGACTGATTCCCGGGATGGCGGGACTGACCTATCAAGAAAGACTGGATCAACTGGGCTTGTATTCACTGGAGTTCAGAAGAATGAGAGGGGACCTCATAGAAACGTTTAAAATTCTGACAGGGTTAGACAGGTTAGATGCAGGAAGAATGTTCCCAATGTTGGGGAAGTCCAGAACCAGGGGACACAGTCTGAGGATAAGGGGTAAGCCATTTAGGACCGAGATGAGGAGAAACTTCTTCACCCAGAGAGTGGTGAACCTGTGGAATTCTCTACCACAGAAAGTTGTTGAGGCCAATTCACTAAATATATTCAAAAAGGAGTTCGATGAAGTCCTTACTACTAGGGGAATCAAGGGGTATTGCAAGAAAGCAGGAATGGGGTACTGAAGTTGCATGTTCAGCCATGAACTCATTGAATGGCGGTGCAGGCTAGAAGGGCCGAATGGCCTACTCCTGCACCTATTTTCTATGTTTCTATGTTTCTATGAATGGTGGTGCAGGCTCGAAGGGCCGAATGGCCTACTCTTGCACCTATTTTCTATGTTTCTATGTATCTGTTCCCCCCTCCCTGGGTACTTTGTCAAGGATTGCATTCGCCGCCGAGATTGGGAGCTCCCGCCTGCTGCCTCCAAGATTCTGGGCGTAAGTTGCTTTTTTGCCGCCAGGCGGTCTTTCCAGGACTTTTTCATGAAAGTTCCGCCCAAAGTATCGTCACGTATCTCAGCGGTCCTTTGGGTGGCACTTGGGCAGAACTTAGCTTCCACCAAGTTTGGGGCCATAATCAATATTCTATACAGAGTTCAATAAATCAGCTACATGTAGGAAATCCATGAATATCCAGTCAAGATCCTGGATCCAGACAAGATGAGGACATCCATTTCTAACCAGGTAATGTAACATTCTGACAACTGAATGTAGAGTTTCAAATTAGTTTAAAAATACAATAGCATTAAAGACTGGTTTGTTAGAAACACTGACAGCATTATGAAAAGTGAAGGATTATTGAACAGCAAATGTTCTACATCATAAGGCTTCACTTGTCTTTATGTTAATCTTAAACCCATGCCTTTGCTATCTCAAGACTTGACTATTCCAATGCACGCCTGGCTGGCCTTCCACATTCTACCCTACGTAAACCAGAGGTTATCCAAAACTCGGTTGCCTGTGTCCGAACTCACACCAAGTCCCGTTCACCCATCACCCCTGTGCTCGCTGACCTACATTGGCTCCCAGTTAACCAACGCCTTGATTTCAAAATTCTCATCCTTGTTTACAAATCCCTCCATGGCCTCGCCCCTCCCTATCTCTGTAATCTCCTTCAGCCCCACCCCCGAGATGTCTGCGCTCCTCAAATTCTGCCCTCTTGAGCATCCCTGATTATAATCGCTCAACCATTAGTGGCCGTGCATTCTGTTACCTCGGCCCCAAGCTCTGGAACTCTGTGCCTGAATCTCTCTGCCTCTCTACCTCGTTTTCCTCCTTCAAGATGCTCCTTAAAACCTACCTCTTTAACCAAGCCTTTGTCACTTGTTCTAATTTCTCCTTATGCGGCTCAGTGTCAATTTTTTAAATCTCATAATGCTCCTGTGAAGCGCCTTGGGGTGTTTCACTATGTTAAAGGTGCTATATAAATACAAGTTGTTATTGTTGTTAAATTACAGCATAGGATTTTTTGGGGGAGGTGGGAACAAACCTACTAATATTTTTGAGCAAAGCATTTGAAATAAATCAGAAAAACTCAACAATTCAATCTTTTTCAAACATGTTACGACTTTACACCCAAACTATTGACACTTCAGTTTGTGGGGTGTTTGAATTCAGATTGATCAAGATCAATTTCCAGAGAGGACACTACAGACATATACAAGATACTAAGTGGAATAGAAAAACAAAGTGCTCTTTCAAGTTAAACCACAACTGCAGGATAGGAAGACAAGGGAAATGTTGTGATGTGCGTGGAGTGCAAAATATGGGCTATCATGAATCGTCAATACATCAGAGCCGCTCCTGGGTACACCAAGTGTTGGAAAATTGAGCAGGAACTAGCCACATCCCGTGGCATCAGAGAGGATGAGGGGTTTCTACATTGTACTATTGAGAATGTGGTCAGTGCGAAGCACTTCAACACACAGGGATAATGTCACAAGGGAGAAGCGAGTGATCATCTGCATGGGCAGCAGAGAAAGACAGGATTCACAGATGCAGGGAACAATAGATACGCAAGAGGTTATGTTAACTTAATCCACCCAGCGGGAAACTGACAAAATTGGATCGGGTGCTCCTTTAGAAGCCAATGGAAAGTAAAATCATGCAGGATGTAAACCGAGCATGCAATCTGATCCTGGCAGTTTCCAGTTGGCTGGGTTAGGTTCAATTATCTCCATCAGTGTCGGGCAAGTCTGAGGTGGACAGTGACAGCGACTCACAGGAGGCTGGTGCTGGGTAACAATACGGCACCACAGAACAAGAGATTATTCAACAGGGTGAGAGGCAGGTAGATTACAAAAATAGGAAAGTGGTTCCCACTGTACAATTCGCAGAAGAGTAGGAGTGTTCTCCCGTTGTCCTGGCCAACATTTATACTTCAACCCCACATCAACATCACTAAAACAGATTAACTGGTCATCATCACATTACTGTTTGGGGGAACTTGCTGTGCATAAATTGGCTGTTGTGTTTCTTACATTACAACAGTTGCCATACTTCAAATGCATGTAATTTGTGACTTTGACGAGAGCTGTTTCAGTACTGTGGCAGGGGCGGAAACCTGATTGGAGGTATTCAAACATGGAAAGATGGGCACGGCTTTGGGAGGTGACAAGACGTTCAAGGACTTTGGAGTGGAAAGGGAGGTTGGAGATGGGGCAGTAGTTTGCCAGGACGGAGGGGTCAAGGGTAGTATTTTTGAGGAGAGGGGTGATGACAGCAGATTTGAGGCAGAGGGGTACAGTACCCGAGGAGAGAGAACCATTAACAATATCAGCTAGCATGGGAGCAAGAAAAGGAATTTGGGAGGGAATAGGGTCAAGGGAGCAGGAAGTGGGTCTCGTGGACAAGGTGAACTCGGAGAGGTCATGAGGGGAGATCAGAGAGAAACTGGAGAAATATGTGAGGTCAGGGCTAGGACAGGGGGGATCGTTAGAAGAAGATTGGCCCAGTGGGCTAGCGGAAGGAAGGGAAGTTGCAGAGGCAGCCGAATGGATGGTCTCAATCTTAGAGACAAAGAAGTTCATGAGCTCCTCACATTTATTGTTGGAGGTGAGGGTGAAGACAGGAGAGAGGTGTTAGCAGTGAAGAATAGAAGCTGCGGTTTATCTTTGCATTCCAATAGTGAGCAATTTTAGCAGACAAGAGTAGGACCCAATAATGCTTTATGTGGTCCAGCCAGCTCTAGTGGTGAATGGCTAAACTAATTGTCCACTATATCAGTCCTATTCTCCTTCTTTAGTCTCATTTCAAAACTTTCTCCACCCCCTCCCCGGCATATTAATTTAAATCCACCCACACAACATTGGGAAACGCGACAGCCAATTTGCACACAGCAAGATCCCTAAAACAGCAATGATGTTGGTTGAGGGAAAAATGTTGGCCAGGATACCAGGGAGAAATTCTCTGCTCTTCTTCGAATAGTGCTATGGGATCTTTTACGTTTACCTGCGAGAACAGACATGGCCTTTGTTTAACATCTCATCCGAAAGACAGCACCTGACAGTTCTGCACTAATCAAACTAAACGATATGCTCAAGTCTCTGGAGTGAAGAAGGTGGCGTGGTTGAAAGGTAATGATTTGGAATCGAGTATTGGGAACAGAATCTCGAAATTTGCTGATGAATACATTGAAAAGGACTGTAAAAAACAAGACAAGTTAGTGGAATGGGCAATTTAATGTAGAAAAGTGCAAGGCAATACATTTTGGAAGGAAAAATAAGGAATGAGAATATACAATGAATAGAAAGTCACTGAAGAGTATGGGATTCAAATGCATTATTTCTTCAAGTTCAAGTGCAGATCGATAAAGTCATTAAAAATGGCCAGTAAAATTCTAGGTTTTATAAAATAGAGGCATAAAGTGGAATAATAAAGTAAAGTTGAATTCATACAAAATATTGGTTAGGTCAGAATGAGAGTACTGCATCTGGTTTATAGAAAAGATTTTAAAGCCTTAGAGGGTGAGCAGTGGAGATTCACCAGGATGATACCAGAGATGGGAAACAATAGTTATGAGGAGAGAATTGAGATACTGGGAATGTTTCCACTGGAGCAAGGGAGATTTAAGAGGTTTTTAAAATTACAAAAAGCTTTGCTGGGCTTAATAGGAAGAGACTTATTTCCTCTGGTTGGGGAGTCAATGACAAATAGTCATCAATTTTAAATTATCACTAAGAGACTGAGGAAAGGAGTTAAGAAAAATGTCTTTGCGAGAGGGCTGTTGGAGCACGGAAGACTTTGCCACACGTTGAATCAGAGACTATTGCTTCTTTTAAGGGAAAATTGGACAAATATTTGAAACAGAGTAAGATTCAGAGCCATGAGGAAAGGGCAGTGCATTGGGATTATTTTTAGTTTGCTCTTGCTGAGAGCCGGCACAGGCATGATGGGCTAAATTATTTCCTTAGATGCTATAAGTTTCTATGGTTTATGGTAAATGGCAAGTTCAGGATTGATGTGAAGAAGCACTTCTTCAAGCAGAGTGTGATCAATACTTGGAATGACCTTCTGTACAGAAGCAGTTAGGTCCTGTGAATTGAGACATAGGTTTCTTTTGAAAGGATTACCTAAATGGGGCTGAATGGCTTCCCTAATCTGTTCCTGTTTGTGATATTTTTATTGCTGGTGGACATTGAATCGATGTGCTTATCCTTTACTGACCATTTTGTCTCCTCTTCGCTCCTGAGTATGTCAGTAAATTAAGTACAAATTGGATTTATAGAGCACCTTTAACATAGAAAATCATCCCAAGGCACTTCACAGAATTGTAATAGGGCAGAAATTGATACCGAGGCAAAGGAGAATATTTTAGATGGGGTGACTAAAAGCTTGGTCAAAAGCGTAGGTTCTAAGGAGGAATGAGAGATGAAGAGGCAGAAAAGATTAAGGAGGGGATCCCCGAGCTTAGGTTCTAGACAGTTGAAGACACGTTGCCAACGGTGCGGTAAAGGGAGTGGGGCATACACAAGAGGCCAGAGTTGCGGGTACATAGAGTTCTGGGACAGTTGTAGGGCTAGAGAAGGTTGCAGAAATAGGGAAGAGAACGACCATGAAAGAATTTGAACATGAGAATGGTCAGTTTAAATTTCAGGGAACCAATGTAGGTCACTCAGGACAGTGGTATTGATGAATGGGACTTGGTGCAGGCAGCAGAGTTTTGGATGAGCTGAAGTTTATCGTGAGTGGAGGATGGGAAGCCGGCTGGGAGAGCACTGTAATAATCAAAATTGGAGGTGACAGAGGGATGGATAAGTGTTTCAACAGCATATGAGCTCAGGTGGGGTGGAGACATTCAAAATTAGAGGAGGAAGTAGGTGAACTTTGCAATAGAGAGAATATGGGTCGGAAGCTTAGCTTAGGGTCATATAGAGCAGTAAGATTGCAAACAGTCTGGTTCAACCCAAGACTGATCATAGAGGAGATGGAATCGGTGGTGAGTGTACGGACTTTGTGGCCAGGGCTGAAGACGATGGCTTCGGTCTTTCCAATCTTGAACTGAATTGAAGATTGAGAATTAAAAACTGTGGGCTCAATTTTCCTCAAGCCCGTTTTCTGGCGTGTTTGCCAGAGTTACGCCGGGTTTTCTAGGCCAGAAATATTTTGCCAAACTTTCCCCGATGTATAATTCGAATTTGGCGCCGTGCAGCGTGTCCAGTCTCCTCGGGGGGGTGGGCCTGCTGTCTGTGCCAAAAAACCTTCTGTACATGCCCAGAAAAAAAAATTACGTTTTTGATGTCGTTCCAATGGATGCGCATGGTCAGTACAGCTTGGATTTGGCAATCGGCCATTTTTAAAGAACCAATTGTGTGTGTGAGAAGGAGTGCAGTGTGAGAGCATTGGAAAAATCATAGCTGCAGCAATACAAGATGCAACGCGGATCAAGGACCAAGAATTTCTTACAGGAAGAAGTGGAGTCACTAGTTATTGTGATTGAGAACAGATGGCAGGAGCTGGACATCAGCAAAGGTCACATAAAAGTTCCACCAAATGAAATGAAGAAATGCTGGAACCAAGTTGCAGAAGATTACTGCACATTGGTGAACACCACGAGATCTGGATGCCAGTGTAAAAAGAAATGGCAGGACCTTGGTCAAGTAGTTAGTGTAAGTAATATTTTCATTTATTCAATGCAATTGTAAATGTGACCATCTGTATATATCCCACCCAGCAAAAAGACACCCTCTCTTAAAAAGTTGCATTTTCATCTTTGCAGAGGAAGGTGGCACACTACAAAAGGGAAAGAACTCGAACAGGAGGAGGCCCAGCAAATCTGCATCCACTGACACCCTTGGAAGAGAGGGTCGCTGCTTTGATGGGTCCTGCCTGGAGAAAAACAGTCAATACTGCACAAGCTGGGCCCACACACGAGGGAGAGGGTAAGTCTTGCAAATTTATCGTGGCCCTTCAATCAACCTGCTGCCTGGCCTGCGATGTGTGAGCCTACTCATGCCACCTATCCTGCCCCCTCCTCTGTCCTGTTATATTTTGCAAGAACTGCAGGCCAACACTGACGATGCAGAAGAAGATTGAGACGAGGATGAGCCTGAAGAGGAGAACATCTTACAATCCAATCCTCCAGACCAAGAACATGGGGGGGAGGGGGAGTGGACTGAGCTGGATGAAGCTCTCACTGTTGTACTGAATATGGAGGACGTGCTGCTCATGGAGTTGCCAGCCCCTTCCGTGACTAGTGGTTTGAGGGTTGATGGGACATTCCATGGTTTCGCATCTTCCGAGATTACAGGTCCCAGTGGTGTGGTGCAACGAGGCACACCCATGGCCCCACTGTCCCAGGCTGCGGGTTCCATTGTTGGGGTGCAGCGAGGCCCACCCAGGGCCCCACTGTCCCAGGCTGCGGGTTCCATTGTTGGGGTGCAGCGAGGCACACGTAAGGCCCCACTGTCCCAGGCTGCGGGTTTCATTGGGGTGCAGTGAGGCACACCCAGAACCCCACTGTCCCAGGCTGCGGGTTCCATTGTTGGGTTGCGAGCCACAACCATGGGGAGGAGGTATAGGAGAGCTCGACCACACTCTCCTGAGATGCAGGATGTAACAGATGTGGTTCAGATGATGTCATTGAGTGCGGAGAGCATTGACCTTACCCGATCACTCCTGGACACCATCAGTGGGGTGAGTGATGAGGTAGCGTGACTGTCGGAAGAAGTAACAACACTCGCTGGGACTATCAGTGAGGGAATAGTGTCCATGAGGGAGGGAATGTCAGAGATAGTGCAAACCACATCACTGACCATTAGGGAGGGAATGTCAGAGGTAGTACAAACCACGGCACTGGCATTGAGTGAGCGAATGTCAGAGGTAGTGCAAACCACGGCACTGGCAATAAGTGAGGGAATGTCAGGGGTAGTATTGGCCATTAGGGAGGGAATGTTGCAGTCCGCTGAGACACTGTCAGGGTGCATGAGGGACGACATGTGTGAGTTAGCTGCTGCAATAAGGGAACACGCCTAGACCCTGCATCCATTGACAGAATCAACTGCCACTCCCACTGCAATCCCCACACCAGCCTCTGAAGAGCCTAAAGCCGGCCGGACCCTCCAACCTGCCGTCTGATGCTGATGCCCCCCACCCTCAAGAGGTGCGCAGTACCAGAGCTGTTAGAAGGAATAAGCTTGGTATCAAGTCCAAAAACTCTGTGCCACTGCCTGCGGGCAGGGATGGTGGAGAGTCCAACACCAAGTGCAGCGGGTGGTCTTAGACTAAGGGGGATGAGAGATAGGTGCAGCTTTTCTTTGCTGCTGTTGTTGTTGTTGTTATTATTGTTACTGTAGTAACTGTTCTCAAATTAAAAGTTGTTTGTAAGTTATGTAAATTTACAAGTTTATAAATGATATTTAAGTGATCTTAAAGAGTGATAAAGTAAAGTTTGATACAAGAATAATTTTATTAAAATTAAATATATTGTAAACTTTTAAATAAAATATATTTTACATTAAAACTGAATCATGTTCCATTAACACAACACAACATTACGGAACAGCTCCAAACAATAAATATGTCCATGTGGCATAGTTGTCGCTGAGCCCTCAGGCATCAGTAAAGTGTTCATGGATGAGCTGCTGGCGCAAGGCTCGAGCAATCCTTAAAAGGACACGATGGTCCGCCTTCCTCCACCGTCGTGCTCCGGCCTCAGGCACTTGCATGGCTTCCTAATCCTCATCATCCCCCTCCTCCACCTCCTCCTGCTCATCACCTGCCTCTTCCAAATCATTATCAGCCACTCTCACCGCAGGTGGGTCTTCCACTACCAGGTGCTGCTGCCTCATGATGGCTAAGTTATGCAGCATGCAGCACACACAGTGAACTGACCGACAGTCTCAGGGGAGTACAGCAAGTAGCCTCCAGAATGGTCCAGGCATCGGAAACGCTGTTTCAAGATGCCAATGGTCCTCTCAATGATGCTGCGCGTCACAATGTGCGACATGTTGTATTGACGGTCAGCTTCCGTCCGGGTTACGCGTGAGGCGTCATGAGCCAGGTGGCGAGGCTGCATCCTTCGTCTCCCAGTAGCCAGCTCTGCCCTTCTGGCTGCTGCTCAAACATGCCAGATATAACGCTGTGGCATAGGATGAACACATCATGGGTGCTGTCAGGATATCTTGCATTGACTGACATGATGCGATGCATGTCGTCACGCACGAGCTGCACATTAATGGAGTGGAAGCCTTTTCTATTCCTGTACATCTCGGAATCCTGAAAAAGTGCTCGCAAGGCGATGTGGGTACAATCAATGCAGCCCTGTACCAAGCCAACAATCCTTGAGAACCCCACAGCCCTGTCATGGATTGCTTGGGCGGTCGTGGGGAATCTGATGAAGTCATTCCTCCGCGCATACAGTGCAGCCGTGACCTGGCGAATGGAGACATGTGTTGCATATTGAGAGATGGTGCACACATCCCTAGTTGTAGCTTGAAACGATCTGGAGGCATAGAATGAAAGTGCAGCTGTAATCTTCAGTTCAACTGACAAAGCAGTCCTCCTTATGCTTCTCAGCTGCAGGTCGTTTCACCAACTCACAGATCTCATGGACAACTTCTTTGCAGAAACGCAGCCTTCTGACACAGTCTGCAGCACTCAGGTGCAGGTACCAATGACAGTCTCGATATACCTGAGGTGGGTAAGGCCTCCTGCTCAGCACCCTATGGGCTCTGATGTTCCTGATGTGATGAGCTCTAATCCATTGTCTCCTACATAACACCATGATGCAGAAGGCTCGCACAAGGTATGGCATTATCAGTATTGCCCCCATACTTAAAGTTAAACTTTCAAAGATGCTCAAAACGGCAGGAAAGCAGGCAGCACAGGTTCGCAGTTTTCTCTCTCCCCAAAATCTGTATGGATGGACCACACACAAAGGTCTTGTGACCTCTCTCCCCTCTCCCTCCACCCCTTGAGTCTTGTGACCTCTCTCTCCCTCCCCCTCCCCAGGCTATAAGCCGTAAGATTGGCTATCTCGCTCCCTCCCCGGGCTACAAGCTGTAAGATCCTCTCTCTCTCTCTCTCTCTCTCTCTCCTCCTCCCTGGGCTACAAGCCGTAAGACTGTCTATCTCTCCCTTCTCTCCTCTCTTTCCCCCACCTCTCCCCCACCCCCACAGCTTGTTTTGTAGCCGAACCCCGAGCCACTGTGTCCAGACGCGAGGCTGATTCTGCCGGCCAAACCTCCAGGCCTTCTTCAAGATGTTCGGTGGTGGCATGTGAATGGTTTAAAAAAAAAAGAGAAAACTTGTGAAATCCAACAAATTTACACTTCTACGTTGACAGGTAAAAAAAGTTGAACTTTATTATTGATTTTGACAATGTTCTTGACTCCCTCCAAAATCTTTGATTTAAAAAACAATGGCGTCTTTCAGCGCAGATTTGTGAATGTGCATTGGTTTTCTTAATTCACCAGGTTTTTTGGGAGTGGCCAGATAAGCCAACGTAATGGAGAAAAATGTTGGCCAAACTGCAAATAATTGAAAAACTGGTGCAGACATGAGGTAAAAAAAAAAAACTGGCCTACAAAAATCATAACAAGTCCGTTACGCCGGTGCAGATCGCAGGGGGAAAGTTTGAAAAAAAAATACGCCAAAAATTTAACTCAATACGCCAAAATAAACAGCCTACTCCAAAAAAAAGCGCAAATCACTGGGGAAAATTGAGCCTAAATCAATTTGGTCTTTAATTAGACATTAACATGTTGATCCATCACTCCATATGATAGTATGAAACAACACACTAAGATAATTCAGAGTTGATTCAGTCACTCCAATATATCTGTGGTGCTCATTCCACAGGGAGCCAGTTTAAAACAAGGCAGACAAAGGAAGTTATCTGGAATTTATATGGATAAGTACACACCATTCTCATATTCATCTGCATTCATTTAGTGTTCGGTTAAAGGAAAATTATCAAAATTTATTTCAATGAATGCATCCATTAACTGCCATGTACTATATCCCACTCTGTGGTATTCAGCTAAGACAAAAATAGGGTTTGTTTATATCTCTGGATTGATAGGGCATTAAATATTTAAGGGAAACCAATATTAAACAAAGCATCAGCTCCAGAGTGTCTGAAACTTCCTTTGCTCTAAGTAAAGCTGGTTAGCATAGGAGTACTACACATGGCTGGCTACAATGCAATTAGCCTTCATCAACTAATTCAATATGGATGACTGACCTAAATGTGTTTTTGTTGGTTGGTATTCAACTCTGGCTAACCAAAACGCATTCATTGTTTGTTTCCTCTGCAGGGATACTTTCTAAATGTTGGAGGCTGTTCAAACAGGCTAGTTGAAAAGATATAAAATCATCTGAGAAGAGACAGTAGTCCATGGGTGTGTTCGTATATTGGGAGTGGAAGAGGCGATGAGTGGGAACCCTCTCGAAACACCTTTGTAACAGGGGAGACTGCACCCAGGGTGTTGGCCTGCTTTATTTCCTCAGACTGCTGGATCTCGTACCGCTTTGGCAGCTTCTCCTGTTTTGATCCTAGACCTGACTTTGAGCCCCGCTGCCTTGGCGATTGTACACTTCTATTTTTCTCTCTTTTGGGTAGAGTTTCCACCTTTGGGCGCAAATTTCGCCCGTTTTTCTTCAAAATTCTGCTCAAATCTATTTCAATATTACTTCAAAAAATATTCCTTGATATATTTAAGAGTGGTAATTTGGTGCAGTGTGATTAATAGCTGAAAATAGGTTTACTACAATCCAGTACCTGTGAGTAACCCGATTTTAAATGACTGAAAATGACTTAAAAATATATATGCAGAACCATTTACTAGTTATATTGGAGTACAGTAGTCAGTTTGAGAAACTTTAAAAAAATTACATTCAAAAGCTTTTAAAACATTATGGGCTAGAAATTCAGAAAATAGCGCTATGACCGGTTTTTGGGCGGTAATCGATAATTTAGATTTTTTTTTACCACCGGAATACCGCTATGGCTGGAGGACGCAAAATTGGCTAAAAACGGTGACTGGCGATAGCGGTAAAATCTGGCCTTGCATGATAAAATTTGTGCGCTGCAGCCCAATTCAGCGATCTGAAAAAAAAAACGGACCTTCTGCCCACGCGCAATTTTTTTTCCGTCTTTTTTTCCCCGTGATTCTGGTGAGGTGTTAGGTTGCGCCCGCGCATGTGCAGTACACCCAGCTCTCAATCTGCCATTTTTCAGAGACAGGAGAAGATGCAGCAGGGCGATCATAGCAAGCAGAGGGCCAGGAAATTTAGTTCTGATGTGAATGAGGCACTAATAACAGCAATTGAGAGTAAATGGGGGAAGTTTAATAGGAGGGTTTGAAGTAACCCCCCCCCAGCACACCCCCCCCCCGTTTGTAAGGAGATTTTGGACCTGTGTTGCTGAGGAAGTCTCCTCAGTTGATGATATTCGCAGGGACCACCACCAATGCAGGAAAAGGTGGAATGACCATTGTGGGGTCGTGAGAGTAAGTAATATTTTTGTTCATGCACTCCTTGATTACTTAAATTTTAAATCTGACACACGTTGCTGTAGGTAGGCTTAGTGTTGCACCTTATTTGCCATGAATGACTGTTACACATTATTAAGACTGCTTTTTGACATCTTAAAAGATGTTTCTGGACGTTGATGTCTTCCTCATGAACCACATGAACTACCAGGGCCATTAAACAGACGGCTGTATTAAATGCACACAGTATGGTATAAGTGCTTTGATGGCTATTTGTGTGTGCCACAAGAGCAGAAGGGCCCTCTGGTAGCCATTCCTATTGTCATTTTTCCAGGAAAAGTTGTCGCACAATCGCCGAGAGCAGCGACGGACAGGCAGTGGTCCACCCCAAACGCATCCCTTAATAGACCTGGAGGAGCGCGTGGCTGGTTTATTGGTGCCACCGGGAGGTCAGCTGCTCATGCGGGTGCTGAGCACATGGTCGAAATTGAGGGCAAGTCCTGCAAAATCCCAGGGCTGGGTTGGGGTCATGTGATGCAGTGTCTATGGACTCGGGTTCGGGTAATGTGATGCAGTGTCTCTCGACAGCATATAATGTAGTAGTGGTGGTCCTTCAAATAAGCCTGCGCAATGTGACCTTCCTCATGTCACCCTGTCCCCGCCCCTGCTGCTAACATTTGTCTGTTGTTTTCTATTTTGCAGATGAGGATTCTGAGGCAAGCCTCTACCTCAGCCCATCATGTGTGGATCAAGGAAGAAGATGAGGGCCACGCTGAGGACCCTCCATGGGAGGAACAACATCCTCAAGCTGTTGTGGGGGGGGGGGGGTGGGAGTGGAGAGGTTGGTGAGGGTGGAGAGGGTAGTGTGGGTGGTGTAGGTGGAGGGGGTGGTAGGGATGGTGGATGTAGAGGGGGTGGAGGGATTGGTGGGGGTGGAGGGATTGGTGGATGTGGAGGGGGTGGAGGAGTGGAGGGGTTCAGGGATTGGTGGATGTGGAGGGTCGGTGGGGGTGGAGAGGGTGGAGGAGGTGGAGGGGGTGGAGGAGTGGAGGGGTTCAGGGATTGGTGGATGTGGAGGGTCGGTGGGGGTGGAGGAGGTGGAGGGGGTGGTAGGGATGGTGGAGATGGTGGGATTGGTGGAGGTGGAGGGATTGGTGGGGGTGGAGAGGGTGGAGGAGGTGGAGAGGGCGATGCAGTCAGCACATTTTTTAGCTGCGGCCACAAGTTCCTCAGAGGAAGCCACATTCACAGGCTTTGTTCCATCTGAGGCAGCGGGTTCAAGTTGTGTGCAGCAACGCACCCCCAGGGTTGAACCCCGTATGCTGTCTCTTCGGAGGTTGAGTCGGCAAAGCCGGTCTGCAGACAGACAGGTAGACACACACCTGGATATGGTGGGACTGTCAAGGGAGTGTCAAACTCGATCGAGAACTCCTCCAGGCCCTGGGTGGCATTTCTGCCAACATCGTGGCACAATCTGCGATACAATGTGGACATATCGCAGATTGCAGCTGCTATCCAGGACAACACGGAGGCCGTCAATGTCCTGCGGCAATTGATGGTCTTGGCCTTTGGGCCTGCAGTCCCCAGTGTCATGCCACCCAGACTGACAGCACCTGTGAGTGGGGAGGCCGACTCAGAAGCCAGGCCTTCCATACCCCGAGCTTCTCCAGGGGGTCCAATGGCATCTCCATTGTCTCTCCCCCAACAACAGCAGCATTCTGCGCACTTTACTGCACACCGTCTTGGTCCTAACGTGGGCAGGGCTAGGGGCAAGAAGCGGGGGGGGGAGGGGGGGCTGTTAAGATCTGGGTGGGGGGGGAAAAGGTGGCTGCAGTTAAAAGACGTTCAGTGCAGGGGTGGTTGTTGCTGTTTTGCTGTAGTTTTCCTGTTTTCATTATTTTCTAAAAGTTTTTAAAGTTTTATCACTTGTGTTTAAGTTAAAAATTTATTGAAGTTACAAAATTAAAGTTTAAAAAGTTTCAAGAATGCACAAATGTTTCATAAATCTACAAATGTTTTAGAAATTCTTTTGTTCACCTTAACCATTTTTGTGCAGTGTCTCTTTTGCAGAATAAGAGGGGGAATAGTCAACATGGTGGGATAGAGTGGGCAGGCAATGGTGAAACATGCCTTTCATTGTTCAAGCAAACCAGTGATTTATGAGCTGCTGACCTTAGACTTTTGCAGTGGTGAAAGCTCCATGAGGCCTCCCCTGTGGTGGTGGTGCCTGGGGGGGTGGGGGGGTAGGGGGGGAGGGTGGTGGCATGGGTTCATCGCCAAGCTCCTCATCCTCCTCCTCCCCTCTCTCCTGAGGTGGTCCTGCAGTCCCCAGTGGCAATTCCTGAACTCTCCTGATGGCTAAGTTGTGTAGCATGCAGCACAGCACAATGAACACAGCGACCTGCTGAGGGGAATATTGCAGGCAGCCTCCAGAGTTGTCCAGGCATCGGAAGCGCGGCTTGAACACTCCAATTGTTTTTTCGACAATTGTTGTTGCGTGTGGTTATATGGCAGTCATTACAGCGATCCTCGACTTGTGTCTGAGGGTTCAGGAGGGGGGACATGAGCCAGGTGGCCATGTTGTGTATCTGTAAAGCATGCACTCCCATGTTCCACCACCAGACAGCTCATCCCTTGAAGTCCCAAGGGATCCCAGCATCCCTTGGGAGCACTGTATATAAGCCGGCCCATAAGGCCTGTTCCTCACTCTGGAGTGTCTTATTAAAGACTGAGGTCACTGTTACTTTAACCTCCCTGTGTGCAGCCTCAGCTGTGTTAGGAACACAATAACTGGCGACGAGAATACGAATCCAACGCAAAGATGCAGCAAATTGTGGGCATCTTGGAGAAGTTCTTGGAGGGTGATGACTGAGAAGCCTATGTCAAATGGCGAGACCAGTACTTTGTAGCCAACGAGCTGGACGGAGAAGGAAGCGCTGCAAAAAGGAGAGCGGTACTCCTCACGGTCTGCGGGGCACCAACCTACAGCCTCAATCTTCTGGCTCCAGTGAAACCCACAGATAAGTCGTATGAGGAGCTGTGTACACTGGTTCAGGAGCATCTTAACCCGAGGGAGAGCGTGCTGATGGCGAGGTATCGGTTCTACACGTGCCAGTGGTCTGAAGGTCAGGAAGTGGCGAGTTGTGTCGCCGAGCTAAGGTGACATGCAGGACAATGTGAGTTTGATGGCTACCTGGAGCAAATGTTCAGAGACTTTTTTGTCCTGGGCATTGGCCACGAGACCATCTTACGAAAACTTTTGACTGTAAAGACACCGATCCTCAGTAAGGCCATTGCGATAGCACAGGCGTTTATGTCCACCAATAATAACACCAAACAAATCTCTCAGCACACAAGTGCTAGCAATGTTCATGAATTAACTGGAACTGAGTTTGCGAGCAGAAATGTACAGGGCAGAAACCACGAGTCTGCAACTGCCAGCAGGCCACAGGTGACCCAGATGACTCAGAATCCTCAACAAAGGATGAATGCAAGGCAATTCACACCTTGTTGGCATTGTGGAGGCTTCCATTCAGCCTATTCATGCCACTTCAAAGGGTATGTTTGCAAGAGCTGTGGAACAATGGGGCACCTCCAACATGCTTGAAAACGAGCTGCAAGCTCTGTAAAACCTGCTAACCACCATGTGTTCGAGGAAGATCGGTCCATGGTGAATCAAAGCAATTTCAAGCCTCAGAGAGAGGAGGCAGATGCTGAAGTACACGGAGTGCACACATTTTCGACGAAATGTCCACCTATAATGCTAAACGTAAAATTGAATGGCTTACCCCTAGCCATGGAACTGGACACTGGTGCTAGCCAATCCATCATGAGTAACAAGATGTTTGAGAGACTGTGGTGCAACAAGGCATTCAGACCAGCCACATGAAACTGAGAACGTACAGCAAAGAGCTCATCACTGTCCTGGGCAGCGCCATGGTCAAGGTCACCTACAAGGGCACGGTGCACGAAATGCCACTCTGGATTGTCCCGGGCGATGGCCCCACACTGCTTGGAAGGAGCTGGCTGGGCAAAATCCGCTGGAACTGGGATGACATCCGAGCGCCATCACATGTCGATAAGGCCTCATGTACCCAGGTTCTCAACAAATTTCCTTCCCTTTTTGAGCCAGGCATTGGAAACTTTTCCGGGGTGAAGGTGCAGATCCACTTGATTCCAGAGGCACGACACATTCACCACAAGGCGCGAGCGGTACGTCACATGATGAGGGAGAGAGTGGAAATCGAGCTGGACAGGCTGCAACGTGAGGGCATCATCTCCCCAGTGGAATTCAGCGAGTGGGCCAGCCCGATTGTTCCAGTACTCAAAAGTGATGACACAGTCAGGATTTGCGGCGATTATAAAGTAACTATTAATCCTTTCTCGCTACAGGACCAATACCCGCTGCCTAAGGCAGACGACCTATTTGCGACGCTGCCAGGAGCCAAGACGTTCACCAAGCTCGACCTGACTTCGGCCTACATGACGCAGGAGCTGGAGGAGTCTTCGAAGGGCCTCACCTGCATCAACAAACACAAGGGACTGTTCATCTACAACAGATGTCCGTTTGGAATTTGGTCGGCTGCAGCGATCTTCCAGAGAAACATGGAGAGCCTACTCAAATTGGTACCATACATGCTGGTCTTTCAGGATGACGTACTGGTCACGGGTCGGGACACCGTTGAGCACCTACAAAACCTGGAGGAGGTCTTCCAGTGACTGGATCGTATAGGGCTGTGGCTGAAGAGGTCGAAATGCGTCTTCATGGCAACAGAAGTAGAGTTTTTGGGGAGAATCAGATGCCCACAGATGCCAAGACAGAGGCTATCAGGAACGCGCCCAGGCCACAGAATGTCACGGAGCTGTAGTCATTCCTGGGACTCCTCAACTATTTTGGTAACTTCCTACCGGGGTTAAGCACCCTCTTAGAGCACCGACATGTGTTATTGCGCAAAGGTGAGAACTGGATATGGGGAAAAAACCAAGTAATTGCTTTTGAGAAAGCCAGAAACATTTTATGCTCCAACAAGCTGCTTGTATTGTATAACCCGTATAAAAGACTTGTGCTAGCATGTGACGCGTCGTCGTACGGAGTCGGGTGTGTATTATAACAAGCTAACATTGCGTGGAAGTTGCAATCTGTCAGCTATGCTTCGAGGAGCTTGTCTAAGGCCGAGAGGGCCAACAGCATGATTGAGAAAGAGGCATTAGCGTGTGTGTTCGGGGTAAAGAAAATGCATCAGGACCTGTTTGGCCTCAAATTTGAGCTGGAAACCGATTACAAACCCCTCATATCCCTGTTCGCTGAAAACAAGGGGATAAATACTAATGCCTCAGCCCGCATACAAAGGTGGGCACTCGCGCTATCAGCGTATGACTATACCATCCGCCACAGGCCAGGCACCGAGAACTGTGCGGATGCACTCAGTCGGCTACCATTGCCCAACATGGGGGTGGAAATGGCGCAGCCTGCAAACTTGTTGATGGTGGCGCAGCCCGCAGACTTGTTGATGGTCATGGAAGCGTTTGAAAATGATAAATCACCTGTCACAGCCCACCAGATTAGGACTTGGACCAATCAAGATCCTCTGCTGCCCCTCGTAAAAAACTGTGTACTGCATGGGAGCTGGGCCACCATCCCCGTTGAAATGCAAGAGCTAATCAAGCCGTTCCAGCAGCGAAAGGACAAGCTGTCCATTCAGGCAGACTGCCTGTTGTGGGGTAACCGTGTAGTGCTACCAAAAAAGGGCAGGGAGACGTTCATCTCGGATCACCACAGCACACACCCGGGTAGAGTAATGATGAAAGCGATAGCCAGATCCCACGTGTGGTGGCCCGGTATCGATTCTGACTTCGAGTCCTGTGTACGACAATGTAGCATATTTGCTCAGTTGAGCAACGCGCCCAGAGAGACACCACTAAGTTTGTGGTCCTGGCCCTCCAGACCATGGTCGAGGATCCATGTAAACTATGCGGGCCCGTTTCTCGGTAAAATATTCCTGGTGGTTGTGGATGCTTTTTCAAAATGGATTGAATGTGAAATAATGTTGGGAAGCACTGCCACTGCCTTTATTGAAAGCCTGAGGGCCATGTTTGCCACCCACGGCCTGCCTGATACACTGGTCAGTGACAATGGGCCATGTTTCACCAGTGCTGAATTTAAAGAATTCATGACCTGCAATGGAATCAAACATGTCACCTCGACCCCGTTTAAACCAGCCTCCAATGGGCAGGCAGAGTGGGCAGTACAAACCATCAAACAGAGCCTTAAACGAGTCACAGAAGACTCACTCCACTACCGCACGAGACCCCACTCGCTCACAGGGGTGCCCCCGGCTGAGCTACTCATGAAAAGGACACTTAAAACCAGACTCTCGCTGGTTCACCCCAACCTGCATGATCAGGTAGAGAGCCGGCGGCAGCAACAAAATGTAAACGATGGTCGCGTCACTGTGTCACGGGAAATTGATCTGAATGACCCTGTGTATGTTTAAGGCTCTGTTTGATGGTTTGTACTGCCCACTCTGCCTGCCCATTGGAGGCTGGTTTAAACGGGGTCGAGGTGACATGTTTGATTCCATTGCAGGTCATGAATTCTTTAAATTCAGCACTGGTGAAACATGGCCCATTGTCACTGACCAGTGTATCAGGCAGGCCGTGGGTGGCAAACATGGCCCTCAGGCTTTCAATAAAGGCAGTGGCAGTGCTTCCCAACATTATTTCACATTCAATCCATTTTGAAAAAGCATCCACAACCACCAGGAATATTTTACCGAGAAACGGGCCCGCATAGTTTACATAGTAAACTATGGACATGGTCCCAAGTGGATTGCGGGCATGGTGATAGCTAAAGAAGGGAATAGGGTGTTTGTCGTCAAACTAGACAATGGACAAATTTTCAGAAAGCACCTGGACCAAACGAGGCTGCGGTTCACAGACTGCCCTGAACAACCCACAGCAGACACCACCTTTTTCGAGCCCACAACACACACCCAAAGGATCAACAACACCACGCCCGCCCAGGAAATCGAACCCGTCATGCCCAACAGCCCAGCAAGACCAGGCTCACCTAGCAGCCCTGCAGTGCCAACAACACGCCAGCCCAGCGAGGGCACAGCCAACATACCAGAACAGACATTTGTACCGAGGCAATTCACCAGGGAAAGAAGGCTCCCGAATGCCTCACCTTGTAAATAGTTTTCATTTTGACTTTTTGGGGGGGAGTGATGTTGTGTATCTGTAAAACATGCACTCCCATGTTCCACCACCAGGGAGCTCATCCCCTGAAGTCCCAAGGGATCCCGGCATCCCTTGGGAGCACTGTATATAAGCCGGCCCCTAAGGCCTGTTCCTCATTCAGGAGTGTCTTAATAAAGACTGAGGTCACTGTTACTTTAACCTCCCTGTGTGCAGCCTCGTCTGTGTTAGGAACACAATAACGAGGCCGTAATCTTTGTCCCCCAGCATCCAGTTCTGGCCCTGCGGCTGATGCTCAAACAGGTATAAGACATTGCTCTCATGCATGATGAAAGCATCATGGATGCTCCCTGGAAACTGGGCATTGACTGCCATGGTGCGCTGAGTATGGTCGCACACGATCTGTACGTTCAGGGAGTGGAATCCCTTTCGGTTTCGGTAAACCACTGGCTCTTCTAAAGGTGCTCGCAGGGTGATGTGCATACAGTCAATGGCACCCTAAACCTTGGAGAAGCCAGCAATTCATGCAAAACCTATAGCCCTCTCATTCCGTACCTCCCTGGTCATTGGGAACTTGATAAAGTCCATTCTGTGTGCGTACAGTACAGTAGTCACCTGGCGAATGCAGCTATGTGTAGCGAACTACGAGATGCAGCATATTTCCCCTGCTAATGCCTGAAAGGAGCCGGAGGCATAGAAGGAAAGTGCCGTAGTCACCTTTACCTTGACGGGCAGTGCAGTCTTTTTCCCGCTGGTAGGCTGTAGGTCTGCCTTTACCAGCTGGCATAGGTATGTGATCAGCTCTTTTCTGAAGCACAGCCTTCAAATGCACTGTACCTCAGACAGCTGCAGGTATGATAATGAGACTAAAGGCAGATAAATCCCCTGGACCTGATGGCTTGCATCCTAGGGTCTTAAGAGAAGTAGCAGCAGGGATTGTGGATGCATTGGTTGTAATTTACCAAAATTCCCTGGATTCTGGGGAGGTCCCAGCAGATTGGAAAACTGCAAATGTAACGCCCCATTTTAAAAAAGGAGGCAGATAAAAAGCAGGACACAATAGACCAGTTAGCCTAACATCTGTGATTGGGAAAATGTTGGAGTCCATTATAGAAACATAGAAAATAGGTGCAGGAATAGGCCATTTGGCCCTTCAAGCCTGCACCACCATTCAATAAGATCATGGCTGATCATTCACCTCAGTAGCCCTTTCCTGCTTTCTCTCCATACCCCTTGATCTCTTTAGCCGTAAGGGCCATATCTAACTCCCTCTTGAATATATCCAATGAACTGGCATCAACAACACTCTGCGGCAGGGAATTCCACAGGTTAACAACTCTCTGAATGAAGAAGTTTCTCCTCATCTCAGTCCTAAATGGCCTGCCCCTTATCCTAAGACTGTGTCCCCTGGTTCTGGACTTCCCCAACATCGGGAACATTCTTCCTGCATCTAACCTGTCCAGTCCCGTCAGAATCTTTTATGTTTCTATGAGATCCCCTCTCATCCTTCTAAACTCCAGTGTATAAAGGCCCAGTTGATCCAGTCTCCCCTCATATGTCAGTCCTGCCATCCCGGAAATCAGTCTGGAGAACCTTCGCTGCACTCCCTCAATAGCAAGAATGTCCTTCCTCAGATTAGGAGACCAAAACTGAACACAATATTCCAAGTGAGGCCTCACCAAGGCCCTGTGCAAATGTAGTTATACTCAAATCCCCTAGCTATGAAGGCCAACATACCATTTGTCTTCTTCATCGCCTGCTGTACCTGCATGCCAACTTTCAATGACTGATGTACCATGACACCCAGGTCTCGTTGCACCTCCCCTTTTCCTAATCTTCCGCCATTCAGATAATATTCTGCCTTCATGTTTTTGCCACCAAAGTAGATAACCTCACATTTATCCACATTAATACATCTGCCATGCATTTGCCCACTCACCGAACCTGTCCAAGACACCCTGCAGCCTCTTAGCATCCTCCTCACAGCTCACACCGCCACCCAGCTTAGTATCATCTGCAAACTTGGAGATATTACACTCAATTCCTTCATCTAAATCATTGATATATATTGTAAATAGCTGGGGGCCCAGCACTGAACCCTGCGGCACCTCACTAGTCACTGCCTGCCATTCTAAAAAGGACCCGTTTCTCCCTACTCTCTGCTTCCTGTCTGCCAACCAGTTCTCTATCCATGTCAATACATTACCTCCAATACCATGTGCTTTAATTTTGCACAACAATCTCCTGTGTGGGACCTTGTCAAAAGCTTTTTAAAATTCCAACTACACCACATCCACTGGTTCTCCTTGGTCCATTCTACTCGTCACATCCTCAAAAAATTCTAGAAGATTTGTTAAGCATGATTTCCATTTCATAAATCCATGCTGACTTGGACCGATCCTGTCACTGCTTTCCAAATGCGCTGCTATTTCATCTTTAAAAATTGATTCCAACATTTTCCCCACTACCGATGTCAGGCTAACCGGTCTATAATTTCTCCTTTTCTCTCTCCCTCCTTTTTTAAAGTGGTATTACATTAGCTACCCTCCAGTCCATAGGAACTGATCCAGAATCGATAGACTGTTGGAAAATAATCGCCAATGCAAGCACTATTTCTAGGGCCACTTCCTTAAGTACTCTGGGATGCAGACTAAAGAAGCAGTAGCAGGATATTTGGAAAAGCAAAATTCAGTCAGGCAGAGTCAGCATGGATTTATGAAGGGGAAGTCATGTTTGACAAATTTGCTGGAGTTCTTTGAGGATGTAACGAACAGGGTGGATAAAGGGGACCCAGTGGATGTGGTGTATTTGGACTTCCAGAACGCATTTGACAAGGTGCCACATAAAAGGTTACTGCACAAGATAAAAGTTCACGGGGTTGGGGATAATATATTAGCATGGATAGAGGATTGGCTAACTAACAGAAAACAGAGAGTCGGGATAAATGGTTCATTCTCTGGTTGGCAACCAGTAACTAGTGGGGTGCTGCAGGGATCAGTGCAGGGACCCCAACTATTTACAATCTATATTAATTACTTTGAAGAAGGGACTGAGTGTAACGTAGCCAAGTTTGCTGACGATACAAAGATGGGAGGGAAAGCAATAAGTGAGGAGGACACAAAAAATCTGCAATAGGACATAGACAGGCTAAGTGAGTGGGCAAAAATTTGGCAGATGGAGTATAATGTTGGAAAGTTTGAGGTCATGCACTTTGGCAGAAAAAAATCAAAGAGCAAGTTATTATTTAAATGGAGAAATATTGCAAAGTGCCGCAGTACAGTGGGACCTGGGGGTACTTGTGCATGAAGCACAAAAGGATAGTATGCAGGTACAGTAAGTGATCAGGAAGTCCAGTGGTATCTTGGCCTTTATTGCAAAGGGGATGGAGTATAAAAGCAGGGAAGTCTTACTACAGTTATTGGTGAGGTATTGTTGAGGCCACACCTGGAATATAGTGTTCAGTTTTGGTTTTCATATTTACGAAAGGATATACTTGCTTTGGAGGCAGTTCAGAGAAGGTTCACTCGGTTGATTCCGGGGATGAGGGGGTTGACTTATGAGGAAAGGTTGAGTAGATTGGGCCTCTACTCATTGGAATTCAGAAGAATGAGAGGTGATCTTATCGAAATGTATAAGATTATGAGGGGGCTTGACAGGGTGGATGCAGAGAGGATATTTCCACTGATGGGGGAGACTCGAACCATAGGGCACGATCTTGGAATAAGGGGACGCCCATTTAAAACTGAGATGAGGAGAAATTTCTTCTCTCAGAGGGTTGTGAATCTGTGGAATTCACTGCCTCAGAGATGTGGAAGCTGGGACATTGAATAAATTTAAGACAGAAATAGACGGTTTCTTAAATCGATAAGGGGATAAAGGGTTATGGGGTGCAGGCAGGGAAGTGGAGTTGAGTCCATGATCAGATCAGCCATGATCTTATTGAATGGCGGTGCAGGCTCGAGGGGTCGTATGGCCTACTCCTGTTCCTATTTATGTTCTTTTGTTCTTATGAGTGTTGTTCCCTGTAAACTCGTGGGGGGCGGGGGTTAAGGCCTCCTCCCCATATGTCTCCGAGCTCTTGAATAAGCTCGATGCTGCATAGAAAAAGCAGCCAGCAATAATGGCAGAGATATTATAGCCCCCAATCTTTTAAATGTCCTCAAATAGCCTTAAAAATGAACTATAAACTCATAAAAACCTCAATGTGTAAAATGTAGCCTTATTTCCAAATCCTTTTATGCACTGAACTTCTGCTCCGTATTTCAAGATGGTGTCATTAGTGGCGGGTGCGTCGTGGGTCCGTGCAAATAAGACTTGCGTTTTCCCGGCGAGTTTTTGGGCAGGCGGTAATAATGGCGGTATTGGCGAATTTCTCGCCCCCATCGATAGCGGGGTATTGCACGCCGAATGATGTCATGTAAACGGTGAAAAAAATGGGAGGCGATAATTTTTACCGCCGGCACAAAACCACTGTCGAATTTTCCGCCTGGGCACTAAATTTTGTGCGCTGCATTTACCACCCCTAAAAATCGCTTTTTCCATCCCACCACCGCAGTAAAATGCTGGTAAATGTGCGCAAACCTGCCGAATTTCTAGTCCTATTAGTGTTCTTTACTCAAAATAACCAGCTTAATTTTAAGAGCCATCTCGAAGGCCCGCAAATGAGCGCAATTAGCAGAACCACGCAATGGTAATTAACTCAGCCTGTTTCATAGGCGGGGCCGGATTCTAGCAGGATGTTTTTTTAAACTAGTGCAAAAGATCGCGGAAACTTGACTTGCGCTAAAAGCAATTTGTGCTTAAGACATCCCGATCTTTTGCAGGGTTTATGCCAATTTCAGGCAAGTTGAGCTGAGAAAACTAGCGCAACCGAATGGAAACTCTCCCTTTTATGTCTTTAATTTCTTTTATGCTTCTTCCCATCATACCAGGCCAACAGCACTTCAGTTATTTAACCATCTCCTGTTTTCTTTGATGCACTTTACAGGTCATTCAACCCACTTCTTCTTCTCTCGTGTCTTTTTCCCCCTCCTATTCCCTTTGTTCTGTTTCAACTTAAAGGTTGTTTATTTTTCCAGTTCTGATGAAGCGCTAAACCTGAAACAGTAACTTGTCTGTGCTCTCCGTAGATGCTGACTGGACTGCTGGATGTTTTCAGCATTTTCAGTTTTTGATTCATTAACCCATTTTTTGTCGTGATCCTTCTCTGCTCAGACCATGTTAAAGACAGTCTTCAAAAAAGAGACTGGTTCTATGCTAAAGGGATCCAAATGTATTACAAAGTGAGGGCATACCATCAGTCAGCCTTCAGCTTTCTAATCATCGTTCTTCCATTATGGGGAGAGTGTGGATAGAGTTCTGTTAGATATTATCTACATTTTAAAAATTTGCTCAGAGAAGCTGGAAGAATTTTAGGAGATTTTATAAGAATAGTGATGTTTATGCCAATTAGTATTACCGAAAGCAATGACATCAGCATTAGGGGCAGCCTAGGGAACACTGCAATGTTAAATATTGACTTAAAATGTGACTCAAAACTGTGACACAGGAAGTATGGTTTGTGGTCTGGAAATGTGTACCTTATGCATGATTTTTATTGCAATATAAAGAGTTCAAGTTTGATTATTGTACAGCCTAGTATCTTGCCTTCTGGTTCCAAATATTATTTTATCTTTAAATGAATCTGAACAGTAGTTTTAGATTGTTATGCAGTGGTCTAGTGGTGTGATATTTTACACTATTTGAGGAGACAGAAGAATGAGAAGGGCATCCTAGATCTCTTCCAATGAGCAGTTAACTGTGATTCGAGTTAATGCTCAGACCAATGCTATGCTAACCCAAAATAGATGGAGAATAAAGGCGCAGATTTCAGCTCATTGGAGACTCAGTCTGCCAATGGAACTGTTCGTTACACAAGTAAACATGTTGGGAAATAGCCCAAAATGTAACACTAATATTCAATTGAATTTACTATTTTATTTATTTACATATAATGTGTACATTTTTCTGCAATCATCCTTCATGTGAGGGTTTGATTCTCAAAATGCAAGACAATCTGTTTTAAAAACATTGCAATCTGATCTTCAAAAAGTTCAAGTGCAAAAGAAAAGAATAAATGGCCCACTAAATGATTCTGCCAAGACAACATTGCACTCTACCAAAAATTTGCCCATTTTACCATCTAGAATCTGGTCAAACATTCAGCAATGATGACTTGCCATCATAAATTAATCAGATTCCTGGTCGATAAAGTCTATGAATCGTTGAATGCACAAATTTTATTTTAGAATATACACTGAAGGAATACAGCTCAATTGGAAAGAACCAACCAAGAGAGTAATTGACGGGCATTGCAATATTCGTTTAAAATTGAATATGAGAAACTTCCATTTATTAATAATAATAACCTTTATTTATATAGCACCTTTAAGATAATAAAACATCCCAAGGCACTTCACAACAATTTTATAACACGTTAGATTGACCATTGAGGGAGAGAGAGAAAAAGCGGGAGAAGGAAGTATAAAAAGAGATAAAAGTCGTGAGTCCGAAGTGGCAGCCAAAATGCACACAGGCAAAAATACTTGTTTTTAAATTCATAATTATAAATTAAGTTAAAATAAGTAAATCAGCAATTGAAGCAAATTAAATCAGTTATTATTAGCTTTCTTTAATATTCATATGAATTTAATTAATTCATTTAATACTATCAAAACTCATTCAGACTTTGTGAAAGACTATTTCTTCTCATTATGATGAATTAATAAAATAATTGTAACTGCTATTAGTACTGCAGAGGGTACTTTAAGAGCACATCAATATAACTAGAACTATATTCCAACCCAGTTTAAAGATGGCAAAACAAGTTTGGACTGAGAGAGGATGATTTTTATAAGATCCTAAGATAGATACAGTTGAGCAAGGCCATTCGGCCCATCTCAGCTTGTTCATCCAAAAAGAACTTAAAGGGCCCAAAATTTCCAACCGTGATATGTTGCCACTGTGTTGTTTGAGCTCAGGCAGAGTGAGAGCTGTTCTATGCAATCAAAAGAGTGTATTTAGAACATGAATTATGATTTATCATCGTGTGTTACACTGTAAATCTAAAGTATCAGGAGGTGCAGGAGTGCTTGCACATTCAGGGAAGTATTGTGCTACGCATGCTCCACTCTGTTTTTACCCAATTTGGCATTGAGTCCCGAAACAGATGCTATGCCATGGATTAGCATAACCAAGTGGCATAACACCTGTTTCAGGTGGGTGCCTTGATGCTCTGAAATTGCTGGCTGCCAATTTGACAGTCGCTGCTCTTCCAGGAGTGATCAGACACGAGATACAAGCTGCCTGAAATTGGTCCTTCAAACCCCGATTTTGTGCCCAGAAATTATGGGCAATGCATACTAATTTCTACCTCAAAGTGTTCAGTTAATGAACTCAACCTCAATTTCCTCAAAAGGTTTTATTTCAAACATAATCCTTGGGAAATAATAGCTGACTTTAAAATGAACTTTCAACACATTGTAAATTCAAAGCTAAATTTCAGCAGACCCTGGGGCCGAAATTCAGGGTCCGTATAAGGCCCGTTTTTGCCGTTTTGTGGCAGCTATGCAGTGGAATCAAGTGGCCGCCACCACCCAAATTCAGGTTGGCGATTTTTCGGCCTGTCCCCACTTCCGCCCCACCAACTTTCTAGCTTGCTTGAATTTCGGCCCCACTATCTTTTTAGTTTGGCAGCAATTAATATTCAGGTTTCTGGACTGGGGAAAAAATCTTTAGTCTCCCTTAATCATGAATTTGTAGCACCTTGCATATATCATGCTAAATTATGCAAACCTGTTGTGGAAAATATTTCAGTGTGAAAGAATCACAATTTCCAAATTTTGAAATTGCCCCCAAAAGAGGCCAATAGCACAATTACATTTTAATGAATTAATCTGATAGGTTCACTTTGCTTCCCACTAAACAGAAGTAAATGTCGGAAGATGGACTGGGAGCGGGGCAGGTTGCTCAGAGGCGGTTGGGAAACCCGGGGGAATAGGTTGCCCGCAGGCCCTACCAAATTTAACAGCAGGGCATTTGAAATCTCTGTTTCCCACCTGCAGCCATCCTCTATGCCGCAGAGAGGAAGGGGGGAGGGAGTGAACGGGGCCGGCCTGGGGAACGAAAGGCGGGGGGGGGAGGAGGGGGAGTCCTGGAAGCCTGGGGCGGTGGGAGGGAAATCAAAGGCCTCGTGGGAGGGTCTGTGTTCGCAGGGGGTGGCTGAGGCAGGGATGCTAGATCCAGGAGGTGAATGGAAAGACACTTACCTCCTGGATCCAGCAGTTCTCGCCTTCCATTAGCGGTCGGTTTTCCCAAGGCCTGCGAAACCCGACCAACTACAGTTAAATTTAAAATGCAGGTTAAATCTGAGGCACGGCAGCCTCATTATAATATTTAAATGGGAGACCTGACTCCAGGGAATGGGTTGGTGCCTGCCTCCCATCCTGCCTCCGTTAAAACTGGAAGTGGGCACGTTGAAGGCTGGTTCTGGTCAAGATTCAGATTTTCAAAACTTTGGGGGAGAAATTGCCCCTTTTTTAGAGGCCTGGTGGAAGACACTTTTTGCCTGGAAGCGGCGTTACCAGCTCCCGGAAAATTGCCCGGGAATGTGCACCCCGCGGGTGGCGCACCAGGCCAGCGCACAATCAGCGATTAAGTCATTGGCGTGCACGGTGACCTCTTCAGCGACGCGCGCTGACTCCTTTCCACCGTGCAAGGGAAATTGCCCCGCGGCCTGCGAGGCAGGCGTGAGCAAATGTCACCACCAGCTTTGCAGGTTGTGAAGCTGGCTGACATCCACTCGTGAGGCGGAATTTAAAGGGGAAGTCCCTAGGGCTCCACGCCACCATCTTAATTGTGTTGCTGACTCTTGGGTGGGCTCAAGTATCTGGTCCCTAGCATGGTCCACTCCGCCATTATGCAGCCCGACACTCCGTTTTGGGTGCTGGACTGCAGGCCTGGTCCCACGCTGCCCTGGTGGCCTAGTGGAGGCCATCAGAGGCCTTGCAAAGTGCACAGCGACCCTTCCCTTTAAGCCACTCACCCCAGTAGCGCCTCAAGACCCACCCCTAAAGGAAGTGGAGCGTATGAGATTGCGCTCCACTTCCTTTGAGGGGCGGTAAGTCCAATTCAGTGGCGGGGGTGGAACCTCAGGTGGGACCTGGCGCAGGAAGTCTTGGCTCCAGCAGGTTACCGTCCCTAATCGGGGCTTGGGCAATTTCACCTCATTAACATTCCACCTGATCCCAACCCACCCATTTTTGTGGATTAAAATTCTCCACACTGCACCCCCCCACCCATGTCTGAAACTGGCACAATATTGACAGGCAGTTTGTAGGAAGTCAGCAGAATGGTCGTGGGCTGAATGCAATTTCTTTCTACTAAAATCATATCCTAAAGTCTACAGTTTTCTTTTACAGAATTAAAATATACATAATAGCTCAATCAGATTTTTTAAAAAACTGTAGAATATTAGCATTTCCATGCAGCAAAATAACGATCATGTGCTTATGTCATATTAAAACATAGGAAATGCTTGCAAACAAAAATGTACATTATTTATTAGGTCCCTACTGTGCATGAAAATCATAAAGAGGCCCAGGTTGCTTGATCCATTACATCCAGTAAATATCAGAGCAACTACAAACTGTATGACTGAGAGCCCTGAGAGCCCAGTTTTGGTCACCTTACTTAAGGAAGGATATACTAGCTTTGGAGGGGGTACAGAGACGATTCACTAAGCTGATTCCGGAGATGAGGGGGTTACCTTATGATGATAGATTGAGTAGACTGGGTCTTTACTCGTTGGAGTTCAGAAGGATGAGGGGTGATCTTATAGAAACATTTAAAATAATGAAAGGGATAGACAAGATAGAGGCAGAGAGGTTGTTTCCACTGGTCGGGGAGACTAGAACTAGGGGGCACAGCCTCAAAATACGGGGGAGCCAATTTAAAACCAAGTTGAGAAGGAATTTCTTCTCCCAGAGGGTTGTGATTCTGTGGAATTCTCTGCCCAAGGAAGCAGTTGAGGCTAGCTCATTGAATGTATTCAAGTCACAGATAGATAGATTTTTAACCAAAAAGGGAATTAAGGGTTACGGGGAGCGGGCGGGTAAGTGGAGCTGAGTTCACGGCCAGATCAGCCATGATCTTGTTGAATGGCGGAGCAGGCTCGAGGGGCTAGATGGCCTACTCCTGTTCCTAATTCTTATGTTCTTATGTAACTGGAGCAGAGAAATAAAACAGCCTGCATCATCTTAAGTAAATAATTGAAAAGGGATAATAATTTTATAGTAAACAAAATCCCACCAACAATTCCCTTTTAACTTCCAATAATACTGGTACACCAGGTGAAATTGTTGCCGTGGTGTTTTCTCGCCCCTTGGGTTTCGTAATGAAATCATTAAACAGTACAATTCCCGAAAGAGCAATGCTGCTAGAATGCACACACTACTGATGAACCAACTAGAGCACACCTAATTAAAGCTACTAGGCCACTCGTTAGGCACCAAACAAGCCACTTAAATAGTTTAAAATGGGAATATTTTGTGACTAACTGTCGAGTGCGCAATAATGTTGGCTAATGAAACAAATCAGGCATTTGGTGCTGGAGAACAGAAAGCAAAAGAAAGACGCGATTTACTGGCGAGGCCTTGCAGGCTCCAGTGGATGGCACTATGGAGCAGGTGAAATAATACCCTCAGGGTGGATGTGAATACTTAAAATGGCCAAAGCAAGAGTGTCACACGTCTCCTGACTGCTGCAGGAGTGACAAAATTCCTACTGGCCTGAAGAAACCACAAAGGTAGACAATGAAGATTAATGTGAATTACATCAACAAGTCATATGCTAGGAAGTTTCAGATTACTAAGATTCATGTCTAAACAACTTTACTCAGGAGAATTGTCAACAAATAATATGAAGCACAAAGGCAACTGATGAAAAGTTTCAGGAGAACCAATATAAAGAGCTGATCAGAGGTTCCAGGTGAAAAAGATATCTGCCTAAACATCTGAATTCACATCAAGAACTACCCATTAGAACGTTGGCAGCAATGACCTAGAAGTGTAGCTAGCAAGGTTTTGCAAATCGTATTGCATCAGTCGCTCTGTCACTGAAAATGTGCTACATGATATATGCTGGTTGTCTCCATGTACACAGCTGTACACTTCGAGGATAGAAAATGCGGGAAACACTCAGCAGGTCAGACAGCATCCGTGGAGAGAGAAACAGAGTTAATATTTCAGGTTAATGACCCTTCGTCAGAACTGGAAAAAGTTAGAGATATAACAGGTTTATAAGTAAGTGTAGGGGCAGGGAAAGGGGGCGGGGAGGGGGGTCGGGGAGAGGGGATCCGCTGTAAAAAAAAACATTTTCCGCTAACCCCCTGAAAAATTGTCCCCAGTTTCAAAATGACCAATTTAACACTTTGCTCTCATCAATGACTGTTAGCGGGCTTATTAACTCTTGCACCATTATTCAGCATTTTAATATTACCCCACTTAATTAGCATAGTGGAGGCATAACTAAATGGACCTGGGTATATTGGATATTGCATTTACTGCTTTTAATTTAAGCCCTTTTTCCCCCATGAACAATTTTAGTTTATTCTCATGACTGGAAGAGAGTTGTAGCGATTTATGTCATTGGCCAGTTCCAGTAATAAATAGTACTCGGGGAAGAAATGTGTACCAAAATTCCCTGGATTCTGGAGAGGACCCAGCGGATTGGAAAACTGCAAATGTAATGCCCCTATTTAACAAAGGAGGGAGACAGAAAGCAGGACACTATAGATCAGTTAGCCTAACATCTGTCATAGGGAAAATGTTGGAGTCCATCATTAAGGAAGTAGTAGCAGGACATTTAGAAAATCATAATGCAGTCAAGCAGAGTCAACATGGTTTTATGAAAGGGAAATCATGTTTGAAAAACTTGCTGGAATTCTTTGAGGATGTAACGAGTAGGCTGGATAAAGGGAAACCAGTAGATGTTGTGTATTTGGATTTCCAGAAAGCATTCGATAAGGTGCCACATAAAAGGTTACTGCACAAGATAAGAGCTCACGGGATAGGGGGTAATATATTCGCATGGATAGAGGATTGGCTAACTAATGGAAAGCAGAGAGTCGGGATAAATGGGTAATTTTCAGGTTGTCAAACTGTAACTAATGGGGTGTCACAGGGATCAGTGCTAGGGCCTCAACTATTTACAATTTATATTAATGACTTGGATGAAGGGACCGAGTGTAATGTAGCCAAATTTGCTGATGATACAAAGATAGGTGGGAAAGCAAGTTGTGAGGCGGACGCAAAGAATCTACAAAGGGATATAGATAGGCTAAGCAAGTGGGCACAAATTTGGCGGATGGAATATAATGTGGGAAAATGTGAGGTTATCTACTTTGGTAGGAAAAATAAAAAAGCAAATTATTATTTAAATGGGGAGAGATTACAAAATGCTGTGGTACAAAGGATGTCCTTGTACACGAAACACAAAAAGTTAGCATGCAGGTACAGCAATTAGGAAGGCAAATGGAAAGTCCTGCTACAACTGTACAAGGCATTGATATGACCACAAAAAGTACTGAAGTACTATGTACAGTTTTGGTCTCCTTATTCAAGGAAGGATATACTTGCATTGGAGGCAGTTCAGAGAAGGTTCACGAGGTTGCTTCCTTAGATGAAGGGGTTGTCATATTTAGAAAGGTTGAGCAGGTTGGGCCTATACTCATTGGAGTTTAGAAGATTGAGAGGTGATCATATTGAAACATAATAAGTTTCTGAGGGAGATTGACAGGTTAGATGCTGAGAGCTGGTTTCCCTTGAGATAAGGAGGAATTTTTTCACTCTTCTACCAAAAGGACTGTGGATGCTGAGTCATTGAGTATATTCAAGGCTGAGATAGATAAAATGCAAAGAGATGCAGAGAGGATGTTTCCCCTAGTGGGGGAATCTAGAACTCGGGGACATAGTTTCAGAATAAGAGGTCATCAATTTAAAACGGAAATGTGGAGGAATTTCTTCTCTCAGAGAGTTGTGAATCTTTGGAATTCGCTACCTCAGAGAGCAGTAGAGGCTGGGTCATTGAATGTATTTAAGGTGGAGATTGAATACAGGGCAAAATTATACAGATATAGGTTTACAAGTCACATAGAAAAGTGCATGGGTCTGTTTATTCCAAATGGTCTAAAATTCTTTCTTATAGTGGAAAATGAGAAATTGATTCTACTTCCACTGGCAATTATAAACAAGGTATAAGGCAGAATCAAGGATAACATTATTTTTGCAACCTTTATAAATTGCACATGAAAGTGCTACTTTGATGCTAAGGGAGTCAAGGGTTATGGGGAGCGGATGGGGAAGTGGAGTTGAGGCCAGGATCAGCCATGATCTTATTGAATGGCGGAGCAGGCTCGAGGGGCCAAATGACCTACTTCTGCTCCTATTTCTTATGCATGTATCATAATGATTCATTACTTGTGCCCGTTTTCAAGTGAAAGTCCGCAAACTCTATAGACATCTTGGCTTTTCTCAGGAGTGATAGTACGTTGACAACGAACAAACTCATTTTGAAGGCTGAGTCACGTAATTATTTCTTAGCGAGGTTTCAAAAGCATCAAAGCAGCACTTTCATGTGCAATTTATAAAGGTTGCAAAAATAATGTTATCCTTGATTCTGCCTTATACCTTGTTTATAATTGCCAGTGGAAGTAGAATCAATTTCTTATTTTCCACTATAAGAAAGAATTTTAGACCATTTGGAATAAACAGACCATGCACTTTTCTATGTAATTTGTAAACCTGTATCTGTATAATTTTGCCCTGTATTCAATCTGTATTGTTCCATCAAAAAAAACAATTTTTCTAAGGGCTAGAATTTGCACTGTTTCACTGCCCGGTTTCTCGGCGGTATTGGCTGTTTTGGGCGAGAACCGGGTCGGCGAAAAATTCCCCAGCTGAGGCACGCCGGAGGTTTCGAAGTCCTGCTGGGGAGCAGACCGCCGGCGGGCAACGTCCACAGATCGCCCGGCGCAATCTTTGGCTTAGGTAAGTATAAAAAAAACATTTTAAAAACGCCCACGAGAATCAGCGGAGCTAGGCGGTCGGTAAGTAGGTCTTCAAGAAAAAGGTAAGTGATTGGTTTTTTACTATTTATTTTCAAAATCTGTTGGGGTGATTTAATTTAAAAGAGTGTTGGGAATGTTTTTTTGATTTTTTTTAGTTAGGTTTTTTGAAAAATTATTTTTATTCTTTTTCTTGTGTTAGGCCCAACCCGCAGCCGTGGGGTAAATTTTTATAGATTTTTTAATTTATCGCCCATTTTCTTTAGGCACTGCCCAATCTAGTCGAAATTGCACTTTTTCACCCAGATTTTTCGCTGGGCGGATTTTTATAGTTTTTTCGGGAAGTTTTCGCTGGTGATAATCTTCCCAGCCTTAGCGGTTTTTTGGGTGGCAATCGGGTGCTGGCGGGCTTTGGGGAAATTCTAGCCCCATGTCTTTTCATATTTGTGTTTACTTATATCAGGAAGCAGTGAACAGTGAATCTAAATTTACCACCTCTAACACCTTAATACCCTTCCCATATGGTGTTTAATACAGTATTCTAATTGAGGTCTTAAGGTCTTATATAGGCTCATTATTACCTCATGGCTTTTATATTATATACCTTGTGATAAAACCTAGAATTCCATTACCTTTTTATGGCCTCATCAACCTGAAGTGCATGAGCCAGTGTTCCCAAATCCCACAGCACCAAATCTACTTCCATTCAAAGTATAATTACTGCTCTTATTTTTTAATGGGAACAAGTCACTTCAGACTTCGTAACACTGAATTCTATCTGCCATTTTATTAACCCATTCCTTTCAAATCAGCATTCATTGGACCTTGTAATCTTCTGGGAGATCAGATTACAAGAAAATCCAGGCCCTTGTTACTTGCCCACAAACAGAATAAGTAGCACCACGTTAATACTGACTGCATTCCTTGCGAATGGTATTCTTTCCTTCAATGTCTGCAGGAAAAGCAGTTAGGAAATGGAGATATCATCAAGCTCTTTTCTCCTAGCCTGCTGGAAAATGACATAATTTCAGGGTAGCTCTCCAGGTACAGACAGATACCTCCATCATCGAGATATACTCAATTCAACACACAAGTCGAATATCTCAAGGAGTATTTAGGTATACAAGAATATACTTAGCAGGGTTACCAAGTACACCTCAGTGCTAACTCAAGTACACCCCCTCCCCCGCTTTCCCATGCGACCAATTTCATGTGCGAATCACTTCAGTGGAGGACAGAAATGATCAGTGAAGATTATGTATAAACACTCTGGGCCCGATCTTGCACGCAGTTAATGTTCAAATAGGCCAGCAAGTTCAGGGGATTAAGATATACGCTATGAGTTACAAATCTCCAGAACTTGCTGGTTGATTTAAGCCGCTTCACCATTTACTTCACACAAACTGCATATCACCCTGAGCCTCCCTGTTATTTTTAAGAACTTGTGGGATTTGCACTTTAATTGCCTATTAAACTCATCACAGAAAGTTAAGTCTGGTAATTAACAGCACAGTATCTTTTTAACAATGTGATAATTGTTAATGCAATGCCAATCAATCTCTCTGGCCCAGAAATTGAATGATTTAAACTGGAGTCTCATTCCTTTAGGTGGTAAATTGTTCTTAGAGATGGTAAAAATGGCAATTTTTTATTCTTATTTTTCCTTTCTGTCAGTTTTTTCTCTCTCAATCTGATCTTTCTTTGCTTCTCTTTCTGTAACTGATTTGACATTGATTCACCCATTCTAATTCACCATCCTTCTCTGTCATTCCTGTTTCTTTCTCAACCCTTAAATCTCATTGATTAAGGATATAATGTTGGTCTCATCATTCATCAAGATCCGGTTGTCCTATCCACACTGTTATCAGCTCGCACTTCCAAAAAGTTACGGCACAAAATGATTTTAAGCTGCAGGGTGAAGAAAAGTCTAACAGGGCACACCACAAGACGTCCTGTTCCACCAAGATCCAGTCCATATGCATTTGACCTACATTCCTGTGCGTAGTATTTTGACACAGGAGTTAAACCATTTATAGCACATAAAGGAATGTAGAGCAAACACAAATAACATTCATATGCAAAGTTTGCCAATCGTAAGTTCTGTCTTTGAATATCTATAGGTTATTCTACCATGATACACCTCCTACCCAAGCTTGACCTTGTGCTCAACTGATGTTCATAGGTGTGCTCTTTCTAGGAACTGTCATTAGACCCTTATCAGGAGCAGAAATTCTAGTTGATATTTCTACTTACATCAAGGCCAGTTTTTACTGGCCAACTGTCATGCTGGATGACAAGAGCAAAATCAGCACAGCTGAAGAATCGAACTTGGGATCTTCCTGGTCTGTATAACTCAATCCATACTATGTGGTGCATTTACCCATTTTTACTATTAGAGGAGCCACTACAGATTGGTTAATGAAACATGAAGCATGTTGCTAGTTTCTCTTCTCCCAATCTTTTCCTGTTGCTTGCTATTTTCCACCACATAACCTGCCCTTATTCAGAAAGGTAGGCTGGACAAATGCCTGGATTCCTCCATGAATATTGGCTGATTATTGGCCAAAAGGATGCAAGTAAAGCAACCCAGATATCCTCCCTGACAAAGCATGTACTTTTAATGCTATGGTACGGCACTTTAATAATTGTCCAGTTGGTCCAGCCCCAAGACCAATAATGCACCAAAATAACAACAAAATTACTGAGAAATTATGTTCAACAGCTTATTACAAGTACACATAGAAACATAGAAAATAGTTGCAGGAGTAGGCCATTCGGCCCTTCGAGCCTGCGCCACCATTCAATATGATCATGGCTGATCATGCAACTTTAGTACCCCATTCCTATTTTCTCTCCATACCCCTTGATCCCTTTAGCCGTAAAGGCCATATCTAACTCCCTCTTGAATATATTCCCAAGGCCTGATAATCTGCATCCCAGAGATTACCCCACTAGGCGGCACCCCACTAGTCACTGCCTGCCATTTTGAAAAGAACCCGTTTATCCCGACTCTTTGCTTCCTGCCTGCCAACCAGTTCTCTATCCACATCAATACATTACCCCAAATACTATGTGCTTTAATTTTGCACACAATCTCTTGTGTGGGACTTTGTCAAAAGCCTTTTGAAAGTCCAAATACACCACACCTACTGGTTCTCCCTTGTCCACTCTACTAGTTACATCCTCAAAAAATTCTAGAAGATTTGTCAAGCATGATTTCCCTTTCATAAATCAATGCTGACTTGGACCGATCCTGTCACTGCTTTCCAAATGCGCTGCTATTTCATCTTTAATAATTGATTCCAACATTTTCCCCACTACTGATATCAAGTTAACCAGTCTATAATTCCCTGTTTTCTCTCTCCTTCCTTTTTTAAAAGGTGGTGTTACATTAGCTACCCTCCAGTCCATAGGAACTGATCCTGAATCGATAGACTGTTGGAAAATGATCACCGATGCATTCACTATTTCTAGGGCCACCTCCTTAAGTACTCTGGGATGCAGATTATCAGGCCCTGGGGATTTATCAGCCTTCAATCCCATCAATTTCCCCAACACAATTTCCCGCCCAATAAGGATTTCCTTCAGTTCCTCTTTCTCGCTAGACCCTCGATCCCCTGGTATTCCTATAAAAGGTTATTTGTGTCTTCCTTCATGAAGGCAGAACCAAAGCATTTGCATCTTTTCCTCAAAATACATAAATGTTCTGCTCTGTTGTCTCATTTTTGCTTTCCTCAGACATAGAAGCCTCTCACTGCCTCAGATTTCCTTAAGTTTTCTATGCTGGCTTCATTTTTCCTTTTATGTTTCATACTCTTCGTATCATTTTATAAAAAGTTGTGCAAACAGTATGCCCTCAATTCTCAATAAACCAGTTCAAAATGGTGGCTCCCTTCAGTTTACTTGATCTTCTAGTGCAAGATTGCTCCCATCAGTGATCAGTCATGCGACTGGATTGCTGCTATAACAGAGAATGCTACGGACACAGAAAATGATATTTGGAGCAAGTTATTGAAAAGATTTATCATTGCACATTACCACAGGAGTTAGGGCTTGGTGTAATTTCCTAGGCTTGTTTCTTCCCCCCCGCCCCTCCGCTCAAATACCATGATTTAAAACTGGTAATTTGTCCATGACAAGTGCAATATATATAGCTCCACCCAGTGGACTACTGTGGTAATGCAGCCATTTCTGTTTACAATAATAAAGAGGGAATAGGTCACCTGACAGATTCCTGAAGTTATCAACCATTTTAGAGCCTGTGTGTTTGTGAGGTCATACAGAAGATATCACATTGGCGAGAACGGACAGAATTTCTGGATAACATCGCTGGAATTTTTGTTGGTGGATGATCAGCCAACCGACAGATAGACTTTGAGGGCTTCTTTGTTTTGATTAACAGCTAAAAATCCAAGGTAAATTACAAGCACACTTGGCTGAACTACCAGAGTCCAGATGACCGACCCTATGGGAATAGGGCGCTGGGTGAATTCCATCGCAACCGTGAAACTTTTGGAGCATATGTGGAGCGGCTAGAAATGTTTTTCACTGCGAATAGGATCATTGAAGTCCCTGATGGTGAAAACCGTAACTGGGTGGTGTTGGAAAGAAAACAGGCTTTTTTTTTTTACTGAAGCAGGCTCCGAGGTATATGAAACCCTGAAAAATGTGCTTGTTCCTATCAAGCCAAAGGATACATCACTTATGGAGATTCTAAGGAAGTTAGAACAGCACTACGGTCCTGAGCCACTGGAAATTACTGAAAGTTACCATTTCGGAATACGAGATCAGTTAGCTGACGAAAGTATCAGTGAGTACATTGTAGCATTAAAGAAGCTATCTATTCACTGTAATTTCGGAAACTTTCAGGACCAAGCATTGCATGACCACTTTGTTTGTGGGATAAAAAATCAGAAGAAAGTTATTGACAACCCCTAACTTGACTTTTGATTTAGCTTGTCAGACAGCTATGTCAATGGATATGGCCGACCAATATTTCCGAGAATTTTGTACCATTTCCAGTCATCAGACAATCGAGGTGAATCGCCTGCAGGTTAAAAATAAAATGCAGTTGGGCCCCAAGGTCTCAGCAACTGGCAATGATAACAGAGTATTGAAGTCGTGCTATCGGTGTCTGGGACAATACACTGTTCAAAGTTGTCCATATGTGAAGGCAGTGTTTTTCTTCTGCATGAAAACTGGGCATCTTGTGAAGGCATGCCAACTAAAGAGTAAACAAACTTTCAAGGCTATAAGTAGAAATCCCCAGAGAAAACATAGCATGAAAGAAAAGCAACAGGATGAAGAGATACACATCATCAGGAGCACAAGGGTATGTAACAGCAATTCAAAAAGTATCATCCAAGTAGATGTTGCAGGAAACAAGATTCCCATGGAAATAGACACTGGTACATCTGTGAGAATAGTACTGGAATTGCTATACCTCGACAAATTGCCTGATTTCCCATTGGAGAAATCCAAGATAGAGCTGCGAGGTTACTCAGGAGAGAACATTCCTGTGGTAGGTCGTATCACCGTACTGGTGCAATACAAGGATAAATTTCAGAGCTTGCCTCTCTTAGTAGTGGCAGGAGACAAGATTGCCTTACTCGGAAGAAATTGGTTGGGATCATTGAAGCTGGATTGCAGTGAGATTTTTTGAGTTGAAACGAGATTTGCATCAAGGGATGATGTCATCAAGAAGTATCCGAAGGCGTTCTGCAAAACAGGCAGTCCGATCCAAGGCTTCAAGGCGAGTGTCAGAGTACAGAAGGATGCTAGACCAGTTTACTGCAAGCCATGTCCCATACCATATGCACACAAGGAGAAAGTTGAGCAAGAACTCAAAAGACTAGAGACTGAGAACATTATCTCTAAGATAGATCTATTTAATTGGGCTGCACCCATTGTTGTTGTACCCAAGTCCGATGGTAAGGTAAGGTTGTGTGGTGATTATAAAGTAACCGTAAACCATGTTCTAGAGGTTAATCTCCTCAATACATTGCCAAATGTAGAAAGATGTGTTCACAACGCTGACAAGTGGTCAGATCTTCTCAAAGTTAGATCTTACAAATGCAAACTTACAACTTGAACTAGATGAGGAGACAAGTCATGCTTGACTATAAATACTCATCTTGGCCTATATGAATTTAATAGGCTACCATTTGGAGTGTCTTCCACCCCGCCATAATTCAAGGGGTGATGAACCAGATTTTCCAAGTCTTTGAAGGGGTATTATATTATTTAGATGACATACTCATTTCAGCAAATCCATACCAACATATTAAATGAAGTGCTCAAACAGCTAGAGAAGCATAGAGTACGAGTGACTGCTCGCAAGTGAGAGTTATTTCAAAACTCAGTGGAGTACTTAGGGCACAGAGTAGACAAAGATGTTTTACATCCAACCAAGGAAAAGCTGGATGTAATCAGAAATGCATCCACTCCCAAGAATGTCACTGACCTTTGATCATTTTTGGGTCTTTTGAAGTATTATGGGAAGTTCCTACCAAATTTGGCTGCAGTATTACATCCACTGAATGAACTGTTGAAAAAACAGGTCCATTGGAAGTGGTCAAAAGAATGCGATACAGCATTCAAGGAGTCTAAAAGCCAATTGGTAGAGAGCACCATTTTAGTTCACTATGACATATCTAAGAAGATTAAGTTAGTATGTGATGCCTCTCCGTATGGAGTTGGGGCAGTGATCGCTCATGTGCTACATAGTCAGGGGGAGAGACCAATTGCTTTTGCTTCATGCACTTTCAGTGCCAGTGAGTGTAATTATGCACAAATCGAAAGGGAAACTTTGGCATTAATATTTGGAGTCAAGAAGTTCCACAAATACTTGTATGGTTGTAAATTTACCATCGTTACGGACCATAAGCCCCTGACAGCAATCCTCCATCTAAGTCCCCAGTTCCAACATTAGCTGCAGCCTGAATGCAGAGATGGGCTTTGATTTTGTCAGCATATACTATGATATTGGATACAGATGATCAGCTAATCACAGTAATGCTGATGCAATGTCTAGATTGCCTTCCCCATCACAAGTTATACCCGATAGGAAAGAAGTGTTTTATTTTTCATGCATTGATGAACTGCCAGTCACAGCTGACGAGATTGGTAGAGCATCCAAAGGTGGATGATTATATTGCAAATGGCTGGCCAAACAAGGTATCACAGAAAGATATTCATCCATTCTTAATTCATTCCTACGAATGATCAGTCAATAAAGATTGTATCATGTGGGGTGCAAGAGTGGTTATACCAAATAAATTCAGGTCCAAATTATTGGGAGATCTTCATGACCAGCACCTGGGAATGTGCTTAACCAACAGTTTTGCATGCAGTTACTTATGGTGGCCAAGTCTAGATAAAGATATAGAGTACATCGTTAGTCAGTGTACGACATGTCAATCGGTAAGCAAGAAACCACCATCAGTGCCATTACAGCAATAGAAATGGCCTCCCAGAGTGTGGCAAAGGTTACCTATCGATTTTGCTGAGCTAGAAGGACAACAAGTGTTCATTGTGATTGATGGCCATCTGAAGTAGGTTGAGGTTTTTCCAATGTGGAAAATAACAAGTAAAACATTAGACATTTTGCGAAGATTATTTTTTTCATATGGCCTCCCAGAAGTAACTGTGTCTGATAATGGACCATCATTTTTCAGAGGAATTTGCACAATTCACAAGCAAAAATGGTGTGAAACATACCAAGGTTCCACCATACCACCTTGTTTCAAATGGTGCAGCAGAGCGCACAGTACAAATTGTAAAACATGCCCTCATCCAACAAATGTTGGATCCAAATCCAAAGAAACAACAGTTGTCATTGGACCACAAATTGGCTAATTACTTATTGTAATACTCCTCATAAAACTACTAGTAGAACACCAGCAGAGTTGTTTCTCAAACAACAGACATGAACCAGTTTCATGTTGTTAAAACCAAACTTGGCAGAGTCTGTAGAAAAGAAACAATTAAGACAGAAAGAGAATTATGATAGAGGTGGAGTAAAAGAGAGAAGTGTGAATTTAGTTAGAAGGTGAGAGTGAAGAACCATCACCATAAATGGTTAAAGTGGTTACCAGGAAGAGTGGTGAAGATATGTGGTCCTCACACATATTTGGTCAAGATGTTTAATCATGGACAGGTTAGGTTTATTCACATTGATCATATTTTACCTACAGGTGTGGAAGGAGTTGAAAGTTGGAATGATTTGATTATTTCTGACTCATCAGATTGTCTTATTACATCATCATCATAGGCAGTTCCTCGAAAAGTGAGTTCTCAGGTGACTGTACAGTCCAATATGGGAATTACAGTCTCTGCAACACATGGGAAGACAGTGGCTGAAGGAAAGGGTGGGTGCGGAGTCTGGTTTGCTGCATGCTCCTTCCGGTTTGCCGCATGCTCCTTCCGCTGTCTGCGCTTGATTTCTGCATGCATGCTCAACGCCCTCCTGGATGCTCTTCCTCCACTTAGGACTTTCTTGGGCCAGGGATTCCAAGATGCTGATGGGGGAGTTGCACTTTATCAAGGAGGCTTTGAGGGTGTCCTTGAAACGTTTCCTCTGCCCACCTGGGGCTCACTTGCCGTGTGGGAGTTCTGAGTAGACTGCTTGCTTTGGGAGACTCATGTCGGGTATGCGGACGATGTGGCCCGCCCAACGGAGCTGGTAGAGTGTGGTCAGTGCTTCGATGCTGGGGATGTTATTACAAGTACAGTACCAGTAGCATAGCCTACATCAAATGTACTCGAAACAAGTCCAAGGGAAAGTCAGAATTTAAGTCCGAGTCCGAGTCAGGCAGACAGTCTGAAGTTGTAGAGAGTTCAAATGTAAATCAAGGGCATCCCTTGGAGGAAAACTTTCCTCAGGATCAGCCTAGAATGAGTCTAAGTTCGACACCATGTTTGGGAAGTCCTGTTCAAGAGCGAAGGTCTCCTCTTCTAACCTGAAAACAAGTGGTTAAGCTTGATTTGTAAATATGGCAAAATAAGTCCATGTCCTTTGTTATGTATAATCATGCAAGTTATGTATGATGATTGTTTGTTATAATTACTACTTCATTAAGGAGGGAAAAGTGTAATATATATATAGCTCCACCCAGTGGACCACTGTGATAATGCAGCCATTGCTGCTTACAACAATAAAGAGTGAACAGGTCACCTGACAGGTTCCTGAAGTTGTCAGCCATCTTGGAGCCTGTGGGTTTGTGAGGTCATACAGAAGCTATCACAGCAAGTTCTTTATGTTCTTCTGTTTTCTTGACTCATGCTGCTGCTGTGACCTGCGACCTCCCCAATAACCTCTGACCAATAAGAGGTGAGAATTATTCCCAGGCTGGACTAATCTACCTAATTTTCTCTACTCCCTCCAACAACCAAGGAGACATTGAACAAAGGTGAGGAATCAAACCCAACGGATCTTACAAAGGTGCTGAATCATATTTTTGGAGCAAGATCAATCATGAGTGATAAAAAATAGCACCAATGAGATTTAGCCTGACAAAGCTGTCTGCCTGGAATTACTACTTGAATGCTGCTTCCGATCATTGGACACTCATTAGCCAGCATAGAAGAAAGAATATTGGTGACAAGCCATTCGTTTATGAAATTTCCAGTCTTTAATTATCATGGTTATTTGGGTGCTGAATTTTGTGCTCCAATGCTCACTGCACTGTAATGCTGCATATCGTTTTCACCTTAGTTAAACCATTGAGACGGTCATGTATTTAGTTTATATCAATCATTTTTCTCTACTTGTTTTTGCTTGTTTAATATTTAAGAGTGGATTGGTACAATTGTTACCAGGAACTTCCACAAAATGCAGACGACATTTTAGTTTGAATGAACCAGGAGCATATGCCTTTAAAGGGTGAGACAAAGACCAACACAAGAGTCATTGTGGGTGCAGTCAGCCAGGTTCATTGCAGCGGAAGTTAATCGGTTGGAATGACCATGTGCAGTGCTTGGGTTAAGACTATGAATACTAGGAGTTGGGATAAATAAGGCTCGTGTTCAATAGGCCAAGAAATATGAGCCAGCAGCTTCAGCTGAGCAATGCTTGGGTCTGCAAAATATGCTTGTATGATGTGAGTAGCCAGAATGTGTAAAACTTGAGCCTAGTGGCCAAAAAAGTGTGTGTACCGATGTTTACAGGAGGAGAATTTGTCCTTATGAATCATAAATGAGGAAACAAAGTTAATCAGCAAGCTCCAGAAGCCATAGATGCGATATCCTTCCATCCCATCTTGGCAAGAAGGGAGTACTGAAGGAACTGCTGCACTCTCAGATGTGCAGTCTTTTGTTTGAGAAGTTAAACTGAGGTTCCCGTCTGATTTCTCAAGTGGATGTAAAAAAGATCCTACTGCACTACAGTTTATGAAGATGAGCAAGGGAGTTCTCCCCATGTCCTGGCCAACATTTATCCCCCAACTACCACCAAAACAAATTATCTGGTCATTTATCTCACTGCTGTTTGTGGGAGCTTGGGTACAAATTGACTGCTGCAGTTCCTTACATTACAAACATAACAAGACTCCAAAAGTACTTAATTTGGCTATGAAGCACTTTGGGACATCAAGGTCCTGAAAAGCACTAGATAAATGCAAATGAGTTCTTTCTACTTCACATTTGCAGAGTAGGATCACTAAAATTTATCAGATATTGCCTCATTTGAGAAGGAATACAAATTTGTAACATTTCATACATGGAGATTCTTTGCAGTCAATATTATTTTTGATAGTGACATTAAAAGTGTGCTCAGTGTAAAATTCCTGCAAGATAATTAAACATTAGTGCATTGTAAACATTAGTGCACACGGCAATCTCAACCATATAGATTGATGCCACGTCACAAATGTTCAGTCCTCAGTAAATTAAATAAAATTGCAGTAAAACCTTTGTTCAAGCAGGTAGCCTAAAGAAGTTGCAGGACAGACTTATCCCAAGACTAAATCTCTCCATCAAAGAACAAGAGGGCAACTTTAATGCAGGAGTCCTGGTATTTGAGTTGGCTTTATGAGCCAAACAAAGGATTACAAAGCCAGTTCTTTGCAATTCAGATGCAATTTGTTTTCTGCTAGTGGTGCTAGCTACTTAGCTGGCTTACACTGAAGCACCAGACACCTTCCCCTTTCCGTTAACAGTCCAATTAGCTGTGACTGAAGACTGATGTCTGACAGTGTCAGTAACTAATCCTCTGTTACTACCCAATGATTGCAATTCTAACTGAGATGAAAACTACCCACATTAATGTACTGCAAACAAACGCAGACAGTCTCCAAAGTAGTCGCATGGCTCATTTTAGAAATAAAGTTGGTACCTAGACTGGCTCCAGCCTTGATTCAGTTTAACAACTTTACAAAAATTGCTAAAAGCATTAACCAAAATGACTTTATATGCATCATCTGGCTGCTCTGTGCTAAGAAAACAGAGACATCTTTTTTTATTGATAAATGTTAGAATCTGTTTATCTCACTGTAGCAGATAGAAACTGAACACTAGCATTATACAGACTACTTACAAACAGGAATTGCTGGAAATATACAACAGGTCAGGAAGAGTTAATGTTTCAGGTCGATGACCTTTCATCAGAACAGTTCTGACGTAAGGTCATCAACCTGAAATGTTAACTTTCTCTCTCCACAGATGCTGCCCGACCTGCTGAGTGCTTCTTTCATTTTCTGTTTTCATTTCGGATTTCGAGCATCTGCAGTATTTTGCTTTGGTTTTAAGCTTCATGATTCCCTTCATCTGAATGGACAACCTTTATTTTATTCCAGGGGATAATATAAAGTTTGACTTAGTGGTACATATCAACAGTTTTCGCAGTCCAAATTGATAAGCCACTGATTGGGATCTGGAAGCAAGAATAATAGAGCAACATGGGAGAACTAAACAACTGTAGGTCAAACAGAAAGTTGGGGGTTTGGAATCTAGAATTCTGAATTGATTTTGTAGCAGCTGCTTGTAAAGAAAAAAGTCACCTTTGGAAGAAGATATGTTATAATCAAAACAAACACTAGTCTAACATAAAGACTCCTTAACCTACCTCTGATGTATTATTCCTTTGGATTACAATGTTATTGTATGATATATAAATACTCCTTTATATAGATTAGAGAATCTGATTTGACTCTAGGTTATTGCATTCCCTGAATAAATTTGTCCTTGTACAATGAATGTGTTGCCGGACTGTCTTCATTTGGTGATGTGCAAACTACATTTCATATTGTAGTTCTCATTTTAATTGCAGTTGTTTGTGGAATTCATCATCATATGAGGGGCTGTGGAGGTGAATGCACAGGGGTCTACATCTTTCACTGCACCTGCCCCCCTCGTTCCACACATACACACAGGTCTTTCAGCCTACTTTCACCAACACTAACAAGGGATCCAGAAATGTTTGTGACCCTTATGCTCCACAGTGGAAGGAGAGAGGTCTTGAGAGGCCAAAATAAGGGCATGTGATACATCAGTATCATTGTGCATAATACATGGCATGCTTATATCACACTTCCTTATTCATTTGAATATTTGCTCCCTTATTAATCTGTGGAATCATTATCTAACCTAACTGAGCTGATTTCTGGGCAAGAATCCAGGTTTTATAATTTGCATACTCTTATAACAAATATGAATAGTGTGAATTCTTGTCTGGTTTTGTGCAATATTGTTTGCCACTACCCAGTTTTTATGTATTATGGTCTGCTATGCATCACTGGAAAACTTTAAAAATAAGAATTTCCGATTCTCAGCGAGTGCCTGAAACAAGATTTTACAAATATCAGTGGTTCTGGAGGATGGCTTGGCACTGCCGATGAACCCAGCTCAGAGAGAGGCACATTCCCATCAAAGTTGAGGCTCCAAGATCACCTTTTTTGCTGTTTCCCTTCTTGTTCTGACATTTTGGGAGCCACATAGTTGAGAGAGAGATTGTCATTTTAATAATAAAGAATATCTGTAACAATTCCTCACCAGTCGCCCTGCAAAGACGAGCAGAGGGTAGACTGAAAAGTCCTGGTCACCTTGCAACAACATCTCTGTAATGGCTATCAGATCATACCCATTTGTATCTATTTGTACCATCAACTCATCTATTTTGTTACAAATGCTACGTGCATTTAGACAAATCCTGCCCCAAAACTAGGCAGGAAAAAATAAAATCACAAATGCCCCTGTCAGGACAATCACCAATAAAATACACAGGCTATGAAATTCGGCCTATTTGCGCAGGCCAATAAGACCAGTTTGGCTGAAAAAATGGTGGCCGCCTTGCTTACACCCACTTCCAGTGCAGAATGCGGCGACTGTCGTTTTGGGCCGGTCAGCAGTGTTGCCTTTGCTCTAGATATGGAAATTAGTCACATTGAGATGTCAATCAGCGTCCAATGTTGAATTGATGCACAATCTGGTATTCTGGACGTCACTGCTCCTTTTAATACTCTCTCCAAAGCATGCACAGCAGATGTACAACGGACCCCCTATCAGCACTTTTTAAAGGGGCACATGCAACTTTCAGGTAAGTTTAGATTTTTGCTTCTATACTGGTTTCTTTACATTTTATTTGACTAATGCCTTGGTGCAATAAAATTAAAGAGTTGTTACAGTGTGAATGGGGTGCAAGAAGTGCTGCTGGATATTTACAAGGCTTTGGCTCTTAAAGGAAGGCCTCTAAGAACACGACTTGCTCACAGTCCTGGGGGCTCTAGTTGCAGTCCACCTTGTGCTGCAGTATGACATGGAAATGGAGCAGAGGCAACAAAGGGGACAAGCTGCTCACAGAAGGGAGGGGTAAGAGGAAGAAACAGAAGAGTAAGAAGCAGAAGGAAGGATGGAACCCAGACAGTCCTTTTCTAGCCGGGATATTCGGGATTGAATCATCCACCTGCACAACCCTAATTCCCCTTTCAACATTTGTCCCACACTTTACCTTCCTTCTGTTACTGACCGCAGCATCCTCTTGGCCACAATGCTGAAATAAAAACCACCAAAAAGCAAACTTTCCAATCCTGCATTAAAAGCACATTGAAAATCATTACTTCAGTAAAAACTGAGCCAAAGCTCTGAATTGCTCTAAAAACGGCATCAGCATAGAAATCAACAGGTGAAATAAAACCTCACCTCGACTATTGGATTTAACAAATATGCAACTGAAAGAGTAAAGGGCTAAAGTCATGTTAAAACTGATATAATGCCAAAATTTGTGGCCTTGCCGGGTCTGTATGAAGTGAGCACGGACCCAAGTGAGGCATCGCAACAGCCGGTTTTCGGGGCGTGATGCGCATGCGCCGAAAACCGGCTTTTCCGATCTGTCACAATGCCTTGAGATAGATTCTACGCACCCCGGCAGGAAGGACATCTGTGCGGCAGAGATTGGGCTTAATATGTCCTTATTATACAGTATAGATGCATACGAAGCCCATACTTGAGAGAAGGTCACTCTGTGACCAGTAACCTTTATTAGCCAGCACTGAAGTGATGAAGGTAGGTGGAGCTTCCCCTTTTATACCTGAAAGTCCAGGTTTGGAGTGTCTCCCACAAGTTCACCACATGTTCTCACGGTGTACAATTTAGGTCAGTTTATACATGGATTACAATGACAGTAGAATACATGACTTCACCTCCCCCCAAAAGCTTATTGGGATCACAGGTTAAGTCTCTCTGGTAGTTTACGCTCCCTTGTAGAGCACCTGAGTTGGGGCTCCAGTTGTTGGGTGCTGGCCTGAGTGTTTGCGGTGCCTCAGGCCTGTTCGGACTGCCCACAGTGACTGGGGTCTCCTCCGCTTGGTTCCGGTGTTTGGTCACATGTGGAGGAGAGAACTCTACATCGTGTTCTTCCTCTGCTTCTTCTGTGGGGTTGCTGAACCTCCTTTTTGTTTGATCCACGTGTTTGCGGCAGATTTGTCCATTGGTAAGTTTAACTACCAGAATCCCATTCCCCTCTTTGGCAACCACAGTGCCTGCGAGCCATTTAGGCCCTGCAGCATAGTTGAGGACAAAGACAGGGTCATTGACATCAATACATCGCGCCCTCGCATTCCCGTCATGGTAGTCACATTGTGACTGGCGCCTGCTCTCAACAATTTCTTTCATGGTGGGGTGTATAAGGGATAACCTGGTTTTGAGCATCCTTTTCATTAGCAGCTCTGCGGGTGGGACCCCTGTGAGCGAGTGTGGTCGGGATCATTTGGCCAACAGGGGGCGTGATAAGCGGCTTTGTAGGGAACCCCCTTGGATTCTGAACATCCCGTTTGATTGTCTGCACTGCTCATTCCGCCTGGCAATTTGAGGCCAGCTTGAACGGTGCCGTTCTGACATGGTTGATACCATTTCCTGCCATGAAGTTCTGGAATTCAATGCTTGGAAAGCACGGGCCATTGTCGCTGACCAAGACATCCGGTAGACCATGGGTGGCAAACATTGCCCGTAGACTTTCTACCGTGGCAGAGGATATGCTTGAATTGCGAATGTCACACTCGATCCATTTGGAATAGGCTTCGACTACAACGAAAAACATTTTTCCCATGAAAGGACCTGCGTAGTCCACATGGATGCATGACCATGGCTTGGCAGGCCAGGACCAGGGGCTAAGGACGGCTTCCCTGGGCGCATTGCCCAGCTGGGCACATGTGCTGCACCTGCGAACACAAAGTTCCAGGTCCGCATCTATCCCTGGCCACCAAACGTGTGACCTGGCAATTGCCTTCATCATGACAATGCCCGGGTGCTCATTGTGGAGTTCTCTGATGAACATCTCTCTGCCCATCTGGGGCATGACTACTCGGTTTCCCCATAGTAGGCAATCGGCCTGAATCGAGAGTTCATCCTTGCGCCTGTGAAATGGTTTGAATACCTCAGGACATGTTCCGTACGTGGCTGCCCAGTGCCCATTCAGGACACATTTCTTGGCTAAAGTCAGAAGTGGTTCTCTCTTTGTCCAGACTTTAATCTGACGGGCTGTCACGGGTGAGCCTTCGCTTTTGAAAGCTTCAACAGCCATGACCATCTCAGCACCATGCTCGGTTGCCCCCTCGTTGGTGGCTAATGGGAGCCTGCTGAGTGCATTGGCGCAGTTTTCAGTGCTCGGTCTGTGGCGAATTGTATAGTCATAGGCGGCTAATGTGAGTGCCCACCTCTGTATGCGGGCCGATGCATTTGCATTTATGGCCTTGTTGTCGGCCAAAAGGGACATTAGGAGTTTGTGATCTGTCTCCAGCTCAAATTTCCTGCCAAACAGGTACTGGTGCATTTTTTTAACTGCATATACACATGCAAGCGCTTCCTTTTCTACCATCCCATAGCCCCATTCTGCCTGGGACAGACTTCTGGAAGCATAAGCTACCGGCTGTAACTGACCCTTGGCATTAACATGCTGCAACACACACCCGACCCCATAGGACGACGCGTCGCACATTAAAACAAGTTTCTTACATGGGTCATGTAGTGTTAACAGATTATTGGAACATAACAAATTTCATGCTCTGTCAAAAGCCCTTTCCTGGCTGTCCCCCAAGACCCATTCGCGACCTTTGTGTAGGAGCACGTGTAGCGGCTCTAACAGCGTGCTCAATTTGGGAAGAAAGTTACCAAAATAGTTCAAGAGCGCCAGGAACGAATACAGCTCCGTCGTGTTACGGGGTCTGGGTGCTCTCTGGATCGCTTCTGTTTTGGACGCAGTAGGTCTGATCCCGTCTGCTGCTACCCTCCTCCCCAGGAATTCTACCTCTGGAGCTAGGAAGATACACTTCGCCTTTTTCAGCCGCAGACTTATCTGGTCCAGTCTGCACAGGTTGTGGAGGTGTTCTTCAGTATCACAACCCGTGATGAGGATGACGTCTTGAAAAACCACTGTCCTTGGAATCGACTTGAGGAGGCTTTCCATATTTCATTGAAAGATCGCGGCGGCCAAGCGAATCCAAAACGGACATCTGTTATACTAAAACAACCCCTTGTGTGTCATGATGGTGGTCAGCTTCTTCGACTCACTCGCCAGCTCCTGGGCATGTAAGCTGAGGTCAGGTCCAATTTTGAAAAAGGTTTGCCACTGGATAGCGTCGCAAAGATTTCCTCCGCTCTCGGTAGCGGGTACTGGTCTTGGAGTGACACCCGATTGATGGTGGCCTTGTAATCACCACATATCCTGATCGACCCATCCGCCTTGAGCACCGGCACATTCGGGCTCGCCCAGTCACTGAATTCGACTGGCGAGATGATGCCTTCCCTCAGCAGGCGGTCCAATTCGCCTTCTATCTTTTCCCGCATCACGTACAGCACCGCTCTGGCCTTGTGGTGTACTGGCCTGGCATCCAGGTTTGTGTGAATCACTACCTTGGTTCACATGAAAGTGCCAATGCCGGGTTGAAATAGTGACTCAAATTTGTCCAGGACCTGTGAGCATGATATTCGCTCCACAGAAGAAATTGCATTGACATCGCCCCATTTCCAGTTCATAACAGCAAGCCAACTCTTCCCCAGCAGTGCGGGACTGTCCCCCGGGACAATCCAATGTGGCAACCTGTTCTCCGAATCTTTGTAGGTCACGACTACTGTGGCGCTGCCTAGCACCGGAATGATCTCCTTTGTATATGTCCGCAGCTGTGCGTCAATTGGCATTAATTTTGTCCTCCTGGCCTTGGACGCCCACAACTTGTCGAACTGTTTGATACTCATCAGGGACTGGCTGGCCCCCGTGTCTAGCTCCATTGATACTGGGATGCCATTGCGGAGCACTATCATCATTATCGGTGGCGTCCTGGTGTATGAACTGTATATGTGCTCCACATGAACTCGCTGAACTTCAACTTCCAGCGATTTCCCCCAGTGTCCATTTGGCCTCGTAGGGCTTACATCATTCCCATCCTCCTCGTACATGAACCTGGCTGCAGGCTTCCTGCACATACGCGGCAAGTGACCGCTGACGTTGCAGTTTCTGCAGCTTTATTGCTGCAAGCTCTGGCTGTGTGTTTGCCACCACACCTCCAACATGAGCCGTTGTTGGAAACACAAGGTCCATTACCAGTCGATCGTCTCTGACTGATTCTGTAACTGCCCTTAAGCGCACTATTGACAGGTGTTGATGGCCCCATTACCCCTTGCGTGGCATGAATCTCCGTTCAGCTAGCCATTATCTCTGTTGAATTCACCCTTTGGGTTCGACTACATGCTCGGGCATGTCCGATTGCCCGTCTGCCTGGAGAACTTTGTGCCGCGTTAACAATGTTGACTCCCTGTGCATTTGCTGCATTTAAACCAAGATTTTTGTCAAACATCATTCTGGTCTCTTCTTCCCCCGAGATAAATGTCTGGGCCATCAAAGCCGCCGTTTCCAATCAGTTGGTCTCAATCAGTTTCCTGAAAACCCCAGCGTGCCCAGTGCCCTCAATAAAAAAGTCTCACAGCATCTCCACTCTGCATGCATCTGGGAACTTACATAGGCTCGCCAATCTCCGGAGGTCTGCCACGAAGTCTGGAACGCTTTGCCCTTCTCGCCGTCGGTGCGTGTAAAACCGATGTCTCGCCATGTGCATGCTGCTCGTCGGTTTAAAGTGTTCCCCGATCAACTTACTGAGCTCTTCAAAAGTCTTGTCCGCCGGCTTCTCTGGCGTTAGAAGGTCCTTCCATCAGGGAGTACGTTCTGGATCCACAAACCATCAGGAGATGAGCCCTGCGTTTGTCGGCCGAATCCTGTCCCAACCATTCCTTAGTGATGAAAGTTTGCTGTAGTCTCTCAATAAAATCATCCCAATCATCACCAACACAGTACCTCTCTTCTGTGCTGCTAATGGTCATGCTCGCGTGGTTTAAATCCCAGTTTCTCGTCGCCAATAATATGTCCTTACTATACAGTATAAATGCACATGAGGCCCTTACTTGAGAGAAGGTCACTCTGTGACCAGTAACCTTTATTAGCCAGCACTGAAGTGATGAAGGTGGGTGGAGCTTCCCCTTTTATACCTGAAAGTCCAGGTTAGGAGTGTCTCCCACAAGTTCTCACGGTGTACAATTTAGGTCAGTTTATACATGGGTTACAATGACAGTAGAATACATGACAGAGCTATTTGCCCAACTCTTGCCCAGCGAATGCCCTTCATGCTTTTATGCCTTGTAAAAGCAGGGATATCGCTTACTTTTACCAGCGTTGTATTTTAAAGCAGAGAAAAATTAAATGTAATCACTCATTTTTATATTAAAAACCCTTTCCATTAAAGTAAATTCATTTTTAACCTTATTAAAACACATTAAAACATTTTCCAAAGAATATTTTTTTTTCTAAAACATTTAATTTCAATTAATTTTAAATATTTGAGGTGTTTTTATTAGTTATTGTGCTGTGTTTCTTGTTTTAGGTGAGAGTAATGGGAGCCTATACAAACGAAGTTCCCATTTTTATCAATGAGAATGCCAGATAGTGATTGGTGGTCCAGGCCCATGTGATTCCAGCAGATGCGTTCGTACGTGGAAGACATCTTCCCGTACGCTGTGCAGCGAATGAAGGCCTCAGACTGGAATCCGAAGTTCCTCCGGGACCAACAGATAGTTTCATAGATGTTTTTCGAGTCAGAGGCGTAGGAAGCCTCCGACTGCAATTTTCGGCCACTATCCTTCATCGGAGGACATAAATGGGGTGTAATGACCACTATCACAGAGATTTCTCAGTTCTGGAAAGAGTTTTCATTTGAAGCCTTAATCTCTATTTTCTTTTTTCAGATGCTGATGGATCTTGTTGTGTACTCCCACTGTCATGTATCTTACATTATTATATATAACTGTATCCTAACATGCAATACATGACTGTAATAAGATATGACCTGTAACCACCAGCATACCTTACCACCAGGGGTGCATTTGCAAGAGACAGGTATGTAAGGACAGGTCTCAGGCAAGTGCAGCATTCCAGAGCTGTGAAATAAAGGTGCAGGTCCAGAGTGACCTTGACTTCACTATATGCCTCGTGTGAATCGGTACTGAGGGGACAGGACTTTACAGTGGCGACGAGTTACGGGATTACAGAATCCACAGAATGGCGAACAATGGATCAGATGATGCAGGAGACAATTGGGAGGACTTTATAGAAAGGCTCCAGCAAAGCTTAGTAACCAAAGACTGGTTAGGCGATGATAAGGCAGACAAGGGAAGCTGTGGCTCGAAAACATACGCTTTACTGAAGGATCTGTTGGCACCCGAGAAACCAGCAAGCAAGTCGTTTGAAGAATTGAGCACACTAGTAAGAGACCACCTGAAGCCAGCGAGCAGCCTACACATGGCCAGACACGGGTTCTACAACTACAGACGCTGTGTGGGCCAGGGCATACCCGACTTCGTGGCGGAACTTTGGAGGTTGGCTAGTTTATGTGAGTTCTCTGATGACTGGAGAGAGAAATGCTGAGAGACTTTTTCATTGAAGGAATAGGCCACGCAGGCATATTCAGAAAGCTCATAGAGACCAAGAACCTGACCTTAGAGGCAGCAGCACTGGTTGCACAGACATTCTTGGTAGGGGAAGAAGAAACGAGGTTGATTTACAGTGCAGGTATGACAACTAATGAAATATCGGAACAAGAAGTTCACA